>NC_048441.1:3222879-3568658 GCF_004353265.1 Vitis riparia
AGTGTTGAATGGTTAAAGATGAAGTTTAATTTACTCTGACTATCAATTTAGTAATTATTTAATTACCCAACTGTTGGATCATGGTATTGCAAAAAGGCATGTCCGGATTTTTGTCCAGCAAGTCCCTCCGATGGCTAAGTTAGCTTGGGGGAGAATAGAATTTTTGGCAAAGTTTTTGTAAGAGCTAGAGAGCTAGGTACCTTATGGTTGTTTGGTGATTTTTATGGGAGGTGGTCTGTAACGCCGCCCTTTACCCTCATGATTGTTGTTTTAATAATCCATGGAAAATGAAGATTTTATTTTTTATTTTATTTTTGTTGATTTTGATGTTTTCTAACTTCTAAGTAAAATACCAAACATCAATCTAAAGACATAACATAACCTTCCATTTACCTTGTCCTATGGAAAAACACTTTCTACAAAATACCATGGTCTCAACACAATCACATGTAAAGACAATTCTAGGCATAACAGCATAAGTATTATGGCATTTTCTTTCCAGCCAAACACCCATCTTAGTGTGCTCATAAACATAGTTATTTTACTGCGTTGACACAACAAACTAGAATCTGGGAGCCTTTACATCTATAAAGTCAGAATTGCAACTCTTCTTCTTCTTTTACATGCCAGTCATGCTTTGACATTTGACCAAAATTGGCCAAAATTTGGTAATTTTGCACAAGGTGCAAAGTACTAAAGAAGCCCAAGAAACTCATCTTATTTTGGCACTTAAAAATAATAATTACAAAATGTATATACAAGTAATACAAATAATGGTTGTCTCACATTTCAGATAACAGGTTGCTGATTTTCCGAAGCTCCTTGAGAGCTGCCATTGCTGTAACTTGACCCTTGCCTACAATAACATTTTTGGATAAGTTTTCCAATGATCCCCCTTGACCCCGATCTTGCTGGAAAACTGACTCAATCACCTGTAGGTCAATTGGTTAGTTGAGGGACTGTCCATCGATAACACCAAACCTGAATTGATATCGTAAGGGTGTGTTTGGAGGCAACTTTCAAGTAAAGATGACTATTGTCCATGCTGAGGATTAGAATTTTTTTCAAAATCCATTCTATTTCCTAAATGTCAAGAAACACATTTGCAGATAATTTCCATACATCTCTAGATACTGTGAGAAACACTAATTTTTTTTTTCTTTAAAAAGAAAGTGTGGAAGTTTGAGGCAAGTGATAGAAAAGTGTGGAAATATTTCAGTTTCCTCACTATAAAACTTCCCTGAGAAACTTTTGGATTGGGTTACATGCCTCTAAGTTAGTTCCATTCTAGAGGCAAGTGATAGAAAAGTGTGGAAGTTTGAGGTTGAAAAAGTAGTACTTGGTTAAAATTCCTGAATATATTTTCTTAAAGAAAAAAAAAATTCTACTGGCCACCAAAGCCACATTTCTTCAAATTCCTCCAAACACATCTTTGATAGTACAGAAAGAAAACGGAGACAGATCTTTACCTGAATATTTTCAAGCATTGATTGCCCAAGATTCTTCAAGGTACTCATCATATTCTGGTCAGCAGCATCTCCTTTGGAATTCACAGAAGAATTACTAAACTCATCAGATGTAGAAGCGCCTGATGTATCACCCTGATTACTTTCCCTATTGGCAGATTTTGCAGCCTCCGAGGCACCTTCTTTCTCAGAGGTCTCCTCACCAGCAGCATTCCGCCCAAACTTCCAAAACCACTGGAATTTACCAGAAAGAAGCTTCCGCTCTTTAAGACCTGCCTCCTGTTTTCCAGTAGAATCATTGTTAGTTTCAGGTTTGGGAGAGATATCTTCTGGTGGATCAGAGACTGGAAGAGGATCTTCAGGGATAATCCGGAAAGCTTCAGCATTATTGGGCTCATCATCATTTTCATCAAGGGATGAATTTGACACAATACTACTTTTCTCTGAGTCATTTTCATGATCATTAGTAAGAGGACTTGTCGAGGCTGAGAAAATTGAAGAGTTTTCTTCACTGCCAGTGTTTCCAATCAAATGACTATCATCAGCTGGGCAAGTGAAGCTATTAAGGTTAGCATCTTGTTCCTCCACCTCAACTTCTACATGGATAGGGTCCTTCTGGTCTAAAACTTCATTACAGACTATTTCTCCAATATCTTCTTCTGAACCAAGTTGCTGGCACAAATCTTCTAGTAAACTTCGCCTAACAGATGACTTCGGATCTTTTTTTCCTTTCTCCGCCTTCATATGAGATGGGTCAGATCCTGTTCTAGATAAGTGTAATCTTACCTTCTCAGACCATCCCTTCTTCCGGGTTGGAACTTGTTTCTGTGAACTACCTCGCTTAAGTTCTTCTTCCTTGTGCAAAACTCTCCACTTCTCCTCCCAGTAGCTCTCGGGCATCAAACTCAGTGGAGTTGTTGGAGAACTACAATCAAATGAAAGACTATGGCTTCTCACAGCCGATAATTTACTCCATTCATGGGCCCCTCTAAAGGAAGGATACGGGTTTGACGAATTAGCTTCCAAAGCAATGGCCCGCAAAGATTTTGCCTTTTCTATCAGTTTCTTCAGATTTATGCTCTCCTGAAAATTCAACAATCTCTGAAGACAGGTTGTAGCATTCTCTGTAGCGAGCAAGGAAGATCTCAGGTTAAGTATCATGGAAACTGCCATAGCTGAGATAAATGCTCCTCTAGGGGAATTGAAGATTGCAAAGCTGGAATCTGTGTCATCTTCAACACCTTTGTTTAATTTACTATTATCTGATGCAAATATCTCATCCCAGATGATTAGAAGGTCTTCAAGTGAAAACTCTCGTCCAAATAGAACCCTCAACCAGCGGAGTGCAAAGTACTGAGGTTCAACACCCAGCTCAACAAGGTGACTATGAAGGGATGAATCAACAATAGAGAGTAAATGATATAAAGCTGACGAAGCTTCTATCACAGGGGGTAAGCCCGTGTGGGAACCCCCTGTGGGGGAGGGAGAGAAAAAGTCTGCCATGGCAACTGCACCACGGGCTCCACTCATCAAAGCATCAAACATACAATAAGCATCATGCTCCATAAATTTCTCAGATAAGACAATACCCAGTTCACCTTCTGCCCCATAAGCATCACTTAGTAATACTATGGTTTGTATCTCAGGATCAAGCTCACCAAGAGAGCCAACTTTCATTGCATTTCCAAGGCAGCCAATCTTATCTTCCAGGGAATCTGGAAATTTCTTCAAATCAAAATTATATGTGAGATCACTTTCATGAAATGATAAGTCATCGAATTTGTCTGTGAAGTGATCCTCATACAGCTTTCGCACTTGAGAAAGATGTTCCACATCAACATGAAGAACGAACAATAGAGGAGCCAAGAGTTCATGCATACCTATAAACAAAATCATAAATAGAGCAAGATAAATATTAAGAATGCCAGAATTCTATCAAATGTATTGTCAGAAATCTTGCTGGAAGCCTTTAAATAATTAGGGACAAATGACTTAAAATCACTTCCCAGAAAAAAGTAAATGAATTGGGTAAATTATAGACCACAAAAAATGAAGCACAATTCTCATTTAAGCTCTATGAAAACCATATCCTAGCAACAACTGTGCTTCAATTAATTGCCCCTCTAAGCTAATCTTGGGTTTGGTGTGTTGGCAGTTTAAACTTTTTCCAGTGATAATATTATTGAAGAAAATGTCTTCATTCCATTAATTTTAGTTGGAAAATTTTCCAAAATAATCAACAGGATACATTTCCAGTATCTTTTTCCAGCAAGAATACAGTTGGCTTTGTCTAGCATGTTTGCACCTGCATCAACATATGTGGCACTGTTTCTAGCAATTTAAGTTGTGCTATTTACCAGTTTGCCATGAGCGAATGATTTCCATCTTTGCAAACAGAGGGATGTGAATGATAATAAAATTAGGGCATTTAAAGTCCACAAGATTTTTCATTATTTCAAGGGAAGAGAAAACAAAAGTTACACCAGTCTCCATCCTTCCAACAGTTTTAAACGACTCATGCATATCTGAAGCATCAGATAGGAAAATGAACCAAGTGATTAGAAAAACATATAAAATCAAGAATTTGTTTACATTGCAGTTCATAAGAAAGAACAAGATTAGACTTCTGCAAATGTTAAGAACCACATGATATTTTTAAAAACTAAGAACTATAATTTCCTTTTTCCATCTTAAAAACATGCATTGGCAAAAAAAAATAAAAAAATCACATTGTTACACTAGACATCAAGAGCTGCCAGATTAAGTTCAACAAGACAATCCAGTTGATGGCAAGACACATCCCCCACAGCTTTCTTGTGGTGGGTGCATGTAGTGGGTATTACATTAGTCTTTGGCAAAAGGGAGAAAAATGCAACTACTATATTTGGGAAACATAGAAGCATTTCCTTCATTTCAACAAGAATGCAAATTTAAACCTACCTTTTAGATAGATACACAAATCATACAATTTTGTTAAATATAATTGGAAAAAAAAAACATGATGGAAATGCATTGTTTGAAAGGAAACCATGTAACTTACCTTGTCTATATCCATACTCAGGATGTCTAAGACACCACAATAACAAAATTCGGCGTAACATGCCTTGGCATCCTGTTGTCTGGAAGTAGCTCCCATGTTCTGGATATAAACGGGACAAATCCTGATCAACCATTTTCTCCAGCTCAGCATTCCGAAAGAAGCGACCCCACATGCTATCTGGAAGGAAAATTTGAGAGATGATCAGTAGAGCGGCATGCAGCGTCACTTTTGGCATGGCTAGGAATCTGATTAGGTAACAATGATCCAGAGATTGGGGGCACATTCATGTATTCTTATATATTTTCATTGGTCAAGCCATATAGCATTACCAACAATGTTGGAGAGCATGATATTCATTGTTGGCCCAAATCCTACAAGCTTAAACTTTTAAAAAAATTGATATTCCAATGTAGTAATTGAGCATCATTTGACAGAAGGTCATGTGGTCGAACCTCACTGTGTGTCTATATGTCTCCCCACGTGTGGGTATGTGGCTGCACTTGAGGGAGGGTGTTCGAGAGTATGATATTAATTGTGAGCCTAAAATCCTACAAGTTCAAGCTTTTAGGAAAATTGGAAGTCCAACAAACAGGCACTCCAGCTAGCTAACCCAGGAATCCAATTGAACAATATTGCTACAAGGAATGTAAAAAATGAATAAGGCCAAGCATGAACCTTAGTTACAAATTCCGAATCTCAAGCTGAGATTGAATTTCATCAATGAAGGATGTTAACACCACCCTCCAGAAATTACAAAGTCAATTTTCACAAATGACTAGAAAATCAATCATTAAAACATTACTGTAATCAAATCATAATTAACTAAAAAGGTAAGGAGACAAAACACTAGCCAGAATCGAGTAAGTGGAAAAGGATGAATATCTACTAACAGAAGACATTAAAAAACTACTTTCCACAAGTCCCAAATACTTAATATATACCAAAACAATGCATAAAAAGTTATGGACATGCATACCTGGGTTTTGGGACAATGGATTGTCCATAACAAGATCAGGAGAATTACTTCCATCCTTGGGAACATGTGGTTCAACTAGGAGTCGCCTTCTCAAACCAGCATACCTGGGAAAGAACAAAATGCAAATTAGAACTAACAGGAAACCACCCTTTTTTGTATACAATAACTGAGACTACACTTTCCTTCAACATAATATCTTCATCAAATTACTGGTTATCCAAGGTGGTTACCCTGTCAATTTATGTACAAAGGTGTGAATCTTAATCTAAGTCTCCACGCTTCAGCTTCAGCACTGATTCAGAAGCTGATTAAAATTAAAACAACATAAACCAAATCTATTTGAAGTCAGCTGGAAGATCCAAAGCTTCAATGGAAATCCAGTGGAATATTTGCATTCCATATGTTCAAAAAGCCTTTTGAAACCAAGAACATTGTCATTTTTTTATTTTATTTTATTTATAATTCGTGTTTTCCAAACTAGATACCTCACCTGAACCAGGATATAAGATGCCACCAAAACTAAAACCCATCTCCACAATGATCTAGAGGCACATGAACATATGAAATTCAAATAGTAAGCTAATCATTTGATCTCCATAGGCAGATGTCTTTCTTCCTTCTTTTTTTTTTCCATTCCTTTTTTTTTATAGCTCAAAAGGAAAAACAAAATCAAGGACATCTAATACAACTCGCTTTTCATAAAGAAAAAACCATGTACTTCCTCATTCCTCAAACCTCAGAAAGCATCAGAAAAATCTATGTCCAGATACGAAAAGAAAATTAACAAGATGATCACCCCAAAACCCATAAATAGAATTAGTTGCTTTAGTTGATTTCAAGCAACCCCCCCCCCCCCCCCCCCACCCCGCCCAAAAAAAAAAAAAAAATGGAAACCTCAAGGAAACACAGACCGACATCCAAATAAACCTGAACTTTGGCTTCTTCAACAGGAAATCTCTGAAACCCCTAAAAGATCCGAAAACCCAGACCCAAAAAAAAAAAAAAATCAATTGATTGACAGTTACCTCCTTCGAGAATCTGCGGTGACTCTACGGATGTCATCGATTGAAGAAGAAGATGGCAAAATCCCCAGATTTATTCTCCACCGCACACCTCTGAGATTCGCAAACTGACGTTTCTCCCCGGAAAGCGAAGAAGATTCCGAAGACAATGATCCCGGCAATGTGGACTCAATCGGAGCCGGAGACATGATTTTCCGGCGATTGCACACAGACCCAAAAGCTCAAACTCCACCAAAAAACTATTTCCACACGGTTTCTACAAAAATCAATAACACACTTCTGAAAACCACGTGATTACAAAATGGGGGAAATTGAATTGAAGTGTTCAACGGGAAAACGAGTGCGACCGAGAGAATTTTAGGCGGAAAAACAACGTGTTCTATAAAAATTTCAAAAAACAAAAAAAAATTGAAGTAAAAACAAAAGGCGGAATCCAGCCGAGAGAAGGAGCGAACGAGAGGGATTTAGAGCAAGAAAATTGGGGTTGGAAAATGAAAGAAGCGGGGAAAGTGCGGAAATTGTGGAGTAAAAGGGCTGAATTTGCAGAGACCCATAATGATATGGATGCTTATTTTAGAGAGAGAGAGAGAGAGAGAGAGGAGAGCGGAATAAGAAGTTTGTTTGTTTGGAGAGAAAAAGAGAGAGAAAGAGAGAGAAAAAAAAAGTGAAAGAAGAGGGCTTCAGCTATTGGAAGGTAAGGTTAGCTGTCTTCTCCTCTGCATTCATATACTCCACAACCCCTGCATTTTTTCTCTCCTCTCATATTTTCCTGCTTATTTTATTTTATTTTATTTTTTAAACTTGCACTTTACATTTTTGTCCTTCTCAAATTCATATAAATAAATAATACATATTTTAATTTAATTGACTCTAAAATACTTCCATCTTTTACTTAATACTCAAAAAATAATTAGCATCCTAATATCTTTAAATAAAAATTATCATATTTTTTTTATTTTATAAAAAGCTTTATAAATTCCTTTTATTTTTGGAATAATTCTACATTTTAAAAAATTTTCCAAGTCATTGTTGTAAGAATTAAATTCATAAAAAAAAAAAATGGTAATATACATGGATAAGAGATGGAGAAATTTTAAAAGGGTATTTTGGTAAATTTGAAATAACTCATTTTTGTTCTTATTTTCCCAATAAAAAAATGAAGTAGAGTGAAGACAAATTTAGTAGAAAGTGTGAAGAATTGAAGCATAGTGGTAGGCCCATTTGTAAAAGATGTACCAAATGGATGCTCAAAGCATATCCTCCACTAGATGGCTTTATTTTTTATTTATTTATTTTTGCCACTTTAGGGTTATTTTTGTAAATTCACTCTATACCCTTTTGAAGAAGAAGGTATAGGTACTGTTTGGTAAAATGAGGGAATGAAAACAAACACCAAACAAAAGTTCAAAGCATTTGCATTTTGTATTTTGGGAAATTTTGTTATTCTATGGTAATATAGTAATAACTTTTAACTATTTTAGAAAGTGAATTTATCATTAAGTCTTTAGTTATGTTTGGTTGTCCCAAATTTTGAGAAAAATACATAAAAATATTATCTAAAAGCTAAGAAAAAGAAGCTTAAATTACCAAGGAATATATTTTTCCTAAATTTTTCTCACAAAAACAGATATAAAATTTGTTGACTATGAAAAAAATATTTGGTTTTATTATGAAGAATATGAAAGAAAATTTAATATAATTAAAATTAATTAAAATTTTATTAAATTTTAAAATTATTTAATCTTTATATTATGAAGGAAAATAAGTGAAATGATTTAAAAAAATAAAATAATTTATTGATTTTGATTTTTTTTCTTTCACTTCTTTATTTTCTTTTCTTCCAATTTTCCCACAAATTTTCGGAATCGGACATAAACTTATTTTTCTTAATTTTTTATAATATTATTTTCTCATCATGTTTTTTTTATAACATTAATATTTAATATTTTTAAGGATCAAACAAGTCATATGATATGAGAGAGTATTTTTATAACAAAAAAAAAATTATAATCTATAAAATAATTTGTATCTATTTTTAATAATAGCTTTTTCTCTTCCAAGAATGTCACAAAAAAAAAAAATGTTCATTATTGAAAACAAATGAGGGGCAAAGTGTCAAATATGGAAATAAATAAAAATAATGGAGAAAATGCAATTATACTGAAATACATGGTGCCACGTAAAAATATATAAAATAATTTTGTAACATATCCTGAAGTGACGTGGCGACGACGTGTTCTACTAATCATTTACTTGACACTTGGGGCCAAGCGATTGGTTCTTTTTATTATGCCACGTTTTTTGTGCTTGTCATTTTCTCATGCATGTCCTTTCACACTAGTTTTTGTGTACGGTACTTCTGTAGAGAAACTTAGCCGTTGATCTGTCTGTAATCGGGAGCATCACAAGTTTTTCTGTATTCTTTTGCTAATTATTTTTAAAAACAGTTTTTGAAAAAGGATATCTGAAATTTTATAAAATAAATGTCGATTTTCAATCTATTTTTTATATTTTTAAATACATTTTAAAAACATATAAAATTATATATAGTAATTTATTTTTATATTTGTATAATTATTTTTAAAAATAGCTCTAAAAAAATTAAAATAATTAAAAAATATGATTTGAAAAAACATTTTTTTTACTTTTAAATATAGAAAATTGTTTATATTTTTTCATTATCAAACATATTTTCCTTGTTTTTGGTTTTAGGGAATAGAAGAGCTCGATTGGCCATGTTTTTTAAAATTTATTTTTAAAAATTGTTTTTAAGTTAAAAAACAAAAATCAATTTTTCAAAATAAGTTTCAAAAAACATGATAAAATGTGTTTAGGTTTTCCTTTTATTTTTAAAAATTAGTAAAAAAATTGTTCTTTAAAATAGTGTTAGGAATTTTTAAAAACCGCTTTTTGTTTTCAAAAATAGAAAATTGCATTTAAATCACATGACCAAACAAGTTCAAAATTTTTAAAAACAATTATAAAATAACCTTTAGGCTATGTTTGACTCCAAGAAATTTAGGAAGTTACAAAGAAAATACGAGTAAAAGAAAATAAAAAAAATGAAAGAAAAGAAAAAATAAAAGTAAAAATTTATAACATTGTTTGGTCGTTGTTATTTAAAAATAAAGTAAAATAGAAAACAATTTTTAAACAACAGTTAGAGGTTATTTTCACTAATTTTTAAAAGCAAAAGGAAAATATGAACCATTTGACTATGTTTTCTTAAATTTGTTTTTAAAAGTTATTTTTAAGTTAAAAAAATAAAAAATAATTTTTAAAAACAAGTTTTAAAAAACACGGCTTAGTTTTTTCTTACTTTATTTTTAAGATTCTACTCCTAATATTCTCTTAAATATTCCATCTCGGTAATTATGTCAAATCACTAACATCAAATAAAATGGGAAATTTCAATTTCAAATATTTTTATCTTTATCCCTTTTTTTTTATTATTTACATTTCATTTATAAATATTAGAAAAAATGTTTTTTTTTCTTTTGTTTTTTTGCATTATCTCCAAAAAGTTAGTTCCTAGAATTGAGGATTATCCTCATATAGGTTGAATTAGAGAAGATTGTTTGAAAGCAAAAGAATAATTATTTTTGGATTTCAATCAAATCCATGAAGCAGATGCAAAGTTTGACTGGTTACTTACAACTAAAACCACACTCAACCATTAGAGTTTCTTCCATTTGGATTTATTCCAGCATCTTGGAATATACCTTATATTTGTCTTTATTTTATTTTGATCATTAAAAAATTTTCCCTCATATTTTTAGGTTATGTCTAATTCTGGTTCTAAAAAATTTAAGAAAAAATATAAAATAAACTATTTTTATATGTTTCTTTGATTAAAATGAATGAAATAATCACGAATTTAAACCTTCTTATATTTTTTTTTGAAAAAAAACTCATTTTTTTTTATATAAATACCCTTTATCATTTCAAATATTTATATATAGTTTTTCAAACAAAATGATATTTTTATAAGAAAATAATAAAAATATTTTTATCAAAATAAGATAAAAAAAATTAAATTTCCAAAATTAAGCTTTCATTTAATATGAGAAAACAGATTTCTTTAATATTTCTTTTTCTTAGTACTTTCCCCGCAAGCAAACACATCCTTAATTTCTTTGAAATGATAAATAATTCGGTGCTAATTTCTAAGTTTTTAATTAAAAAGAAAAAAAAAAGAATATTGCATGCAATAAATGCTTGAGTCCATTAAATAAGTTGAAAAGGGAGGATCAAAGTATTGAAGGAAGCATACTGGAAGAGGACAGCAGAGAGGCTGCGTAACGGGTGTGGGTGGCCCACCAATTAAAATAATGGGAACTAAGAAAATGCATTGAGGGTACTTTTTGGTGCTACATGCCCTAAAAAAGTAGCATTGGAGGGCCCTAGAAAATGAAATATGGCTTGTGGGTTGCCCCATATTTCCTTGGAATTTTCTTAATAATAATAATAATAAAATGGATTTATATGAGATCCATGGAGTCACCAATTATTTCGTGAGGGTCAAGTTAGCACCTCAGTCAAACTATACTTTGATGAATCTAATAAATTTCTTGACACAACATAACTAAAATTTTATTTTATTTTTTGAAAAATACTTAAAAAGAAAAAAAAATGTTTGAGAAAGCAGGAGTTTATTTGGTTTTTTTTTTAATAATTTTTTTTTTTGTAAATTAAAAGAAAATAAGCAAAAAAAAAAAAAAAACCGTTTGATAATGAGAAAATAGAGTGTTTTTAAAAAACTTTTTTATATATTTTATATTGTTTTCTTTTTATTGTTTTAAAAAATAATCATACAAATAAGAAAATAATTAAAAGTAAATCAGTAAAAATTATTTTTAAAACATATTTAAAAACATTTAGGTTTTTTTTTTTTTAATAACAGTGGATGTCTAAGTCAACTTACGTTGGTCTGGACCTAACGGGTAAACCTTCGGCCTTTAGGAGACTTGAACTGGTGACCATTGGGGAACAAACCTAAAACCGGACCAACTAAGCTACCCCTTAGGATGAAAACATTTAAATTTTTAAAGAGACATTTGTTTTACAAGATATTAAAAATCAGTTCTCAAAAACTTTTTTTTTTCAAAATTGTTTTAAAAAATATTGTCAGATTTGACCTAATTTTTTTATGTTCAATTATCATGACAAATAATCAAAGAAATAAAATATTAATATAATATTTGTTTTTTTGCTAGACTTTTTTCCATTCAACTAAAAAAAATTTATTGATATCAATCAATATAATTAAATTGAATCTATTATAATAAATTCATTTTAATTATATTAGTTGATATCAAATTATCAAAAGGTTATTTTTAGCTAAATAATAAATTTTAATTTTATAATAATATTTTTTTATTTTGTAAAATAAATAATATAAAATATAAAAAATTAATAAAAAATAAATTTATGATACATGATATTCTTAACTTAGAATTAACATTTCCCATATAAAAGTTATATATATATATATATATATATATATATATATATATATAATAAATAATATATACTACTATTTATCATATTTTATATTTGATTTAATATAAGATAAAATAAATAATGAGATAATTTATTTTATTTCAATTACAAACAAAAAAAATATGATATAATATTTCCTATTTTCTTATCTCATTCTATATATTCGAACAACCAAACATCCAAACTAAAAAGCATTAATATTGTAAGTGCACTCCAAAAATTCCTATTAAAAAACAGAGTATGCAATCAAGGAATCATTAGAAACCACTCTCTCCAAAGCTGATTCGTTTAAGAAAGTAGCTATCCAGTCCCATTTTTTTATTTGCAAGAAGAGAACAAACAATCATTAAAGGGCATCACTGAAAAAAATATATATATGTGATTACATCATAGAAACAAGTTATCCCAAAACCATATATTATAAATTTATTGGACTGCTTTATTTTATTCAAAAAAGAAAAAAAAAAAAAAAAAAGGACAATGAAAGGTGGTTGATTAACCTCCACAAGAATTTCTTTCAGCAGGTGGGTGGGTTCCACATTAGTCAAAGCCTCAAATTCCCATTTTTTTCTTATGGCTGCCTTCCATGGGATTTGGAAGGTGAGTCGGTGCCTCCTTACCAAACCCATAAATTAAAATTAAAATAAATTACTAGTTGTTAATTTTTGTATCAAATTGTATGTGAGAATGTTTTGATACTCACAATAATAGAGGGACAAGTCAAAATCTAGAAATTCTGAAATGGAATGGACCACATGAAATGAAGCTTCTCAATCTTGAATTTCCTGGAAACATGTGCAGGGAAAATGAAAGAAAATGTGGGCATTTAATTGAAATGAGAGACTTAGAAGCACCTACAAGATGGAGACTGTTTGGGTGAACCTTGCCACACATCTCATTTCAAATATATATATCCATATATAATAGCCTTTTTTTTTTCTTTAAACAACTAATCAATCTTTTATGATCAGACACTTAGAGATCCAAATCTTGGGATGTTGATTGCCCCATAACGATCATCGAATAAATTCGGGATATTATTAGTAGTAAGATTCAAATCTAATACCGTGTAGACCATACTTTTCAATAGATGTCATGACTAATGTGATAAGCAAAATCCATAATTTTTAGTAATAATAATTAAAAGTAGATGTGAGAGTGTTGAAGTGACAAACATAAACATTAAATATTGTTTATTTTCTATTTTTTTTAGAAAAATAAAAATAATAGTGAGTCCTCCTGTGGGGGCCTTCTCCCATATGTCTTCCCATGCGTACCTCCATGCGTCTGTTTACATGGCATCGTCCTAGTTGGACCGTGTTTTACTCCTTTCATCACTGTTCAAACAACCTTCAAGGCATTCAGAAACATTCTATCTGGATCATTTGTGTCACTGAGCGGGTTACACTTCCCTAATAACCCCAAATATCCTTTCGGGTGTGTAACGATTTGGTTATCTGACACTAGAATGATTGATGAGACCCTTCCCATTTTTAAGTCTATATCAACGGACTGTCATGTCCAGTCCTATACCTTCAACAAGTTGAAGGGACGGCAAACTGTATCATGACGCGTTGTCTGACATAGCCCTCAGCCACCTTGCAGTTGTGATGATTGCCCTGTCATTATTGGGTAGTCATCATTACAAGGGCTAGCTCAGCACTACCATGCCCTCCCCCTTTGAGCACTATAAAAACCCTACTGAAACATAACAAAGGGGATGGTGCAACACTGTGAGTTCTCTCACCCACTCTCTCCCTCTAAGAGTTTCTATTTATTCCAAAGTATGACTTGGGCTTTGGAAGGTACATCTGGACAACCCGTCTGAACATCTTCGTGTAGGGAAGTAGAGAGCCCAGATTTCAGCATCTGAACAGGAGCTTTCATTGCCACTACCAAGGGAGGCATCCATCCTTAGTTGACTATCCATAAATATGGAAAAATTGACTCCACTTAATAATCATAAAAGTCTATTCAATTTAAATTTTTTGAAAATTGATTTCATCCATTTAGTTTTTGATTTCCATCTCCAATAAAAATAGAATAAGTCGGTATTTTAAAACTTTATATATCTTTTATGATTTATAATTTTTTTAATGTTTGATGAGTTTTTGATTAAATTCTATTAAAATAATTTATTATTATTATATTATAATTAAATTGAATTTTAAATGTATTCATTATATTTTAGGTTATAATTTTTAAAAATATTTTGAAATTAAACTTAAGTTGGTTTTAACTAATTTTAAAAAATAAATTGAAGTTAAAATTTAAATTAAAAATGAAAAGTATGAAACATTTGAAGTCCATGGATTAGCTTGTGGCTAATTTGCTTATCTTTGACTCTGGACTGATAGTTCTACCTAATAAATTAAGTGGGGTAATAGTTAAATGAAAGAAAAACATGTGAACTTTCCATCATTTTCTATTGACCCAAACAGGGAAAAGTTTCCTTTATTTGTTTCCACTTCCACCCAGTGCACCCACCAAAACCCTAGATCCCATCTCATTATTGTCTTACAACCTGAAAAAAAAAAAGAAAAAAGAAAAAAAGAAATAGTGACTTTTAGTTGTGGGCAAAAACGTTTGGAACATTTGCAGTAATTCTTTTATTATTTTAATAAAAATAATATATTAAAATATATGAAAAACAAAAGGATGATTTTGGTATTTGACCAAAAATTTATCTTGATTTTAAGCTGTATGTTCAACTTTGAGATATTATTGGCAAGGTGGTTCACCTGTGTAGTTTTTAATTTTTTTTTCTTTATTTTCAATTTTTACAAAACATATAGTTTCCAAAAAAAGAGAAAAAGAAAATCTTTATTAATATCTAATGAATTAGAAATATTATTATTTTTATTATCATTATTTATTATTTATCTCTAGATTCAATAATCTATTGTTGTCAATATTAACATGTCATTTTTTACCTTCACATATTTCATAATAATTATTGATACATTATGGGGATGTTTAGAATTTTGGGCCAAAATGTGGCACCCTTTTGACCACAAAAATATACTCTTTAGGTCATTTTTAAAACTTATATTCAATATGATCTATTTCCAATCATGTGAATAACACATCATCTTCTCAAAAACATGAAGTCTCAATTGATAATTAAGATTTTTATTAAAAAATAAAGTCATAATTGTCATTTTAACCGATTCAATTAACAATCGAAACTTCATTTTTAAGTTAAAGCCTCAATCGACAAATAAGGTTTCAGGTTAAAAAATGAAGCCATAATTAAAGTTTTATTTTTAACATTGGTAATTGGTGAGTCAACTTAAATTTAAAATAAAAAATTATTTTTAATGATATGATTCCTATATGATAATAAAAAATCCATTTTAAATATAAGTTCCGTAAAATGGTTAAATTTATTTTATTTTATTTTCATAAAAGCGATGTTTTGGCCCAAAACTCGGATGTTTGGTTGTTACTATTTTAAGTCAACCAAAATAGGATCATTAATTTTTTAATGTTGAAGGTTTCATAACATGAAAAATGAAATAATAATTAAAAATTATTCTTTCCAATTAAAAAATAATAAAATAAAAATGAACCTTGCAAGAAAGTACCTACCCAATTGATTTTTAATTTATTTTATTTTATTTACAATGAAAGTCTTACAATGATGGAAGTGAAGTGGTTAAAAAAATGACATATGGTTGCATCAAAGGAACAAGTTTTCCCACAACCATATATTAAAAATTTATGGACCGCTTTATTTTATTAAAAAATCATAAACAAACAAACAAACAAATAAATAAATAATAAAAGCTCCCTCATTAACCTCACCAAAAATTTCCTTTATCATTTGTAGGTTTCATTGTAGACCAATCAAAAGCTCAACTGTCATGGTTGGCTTTGATTGGATTTCGGAGGAGGGTCGGTGCCTCCTCAACTAAAAAAGCACTAAGTGTAAATTTTAGCTTAGTTACCAAATCATATGTCACAATATTTTATGGCCAAAATTGGTCCTATTATATAGTGGGTGTGCTACATATCTTAATAATTTGGTGGAATTTTCTTGGATTATTAGTAATGATTATATTATTTATATTCCGACATTATGATTATTAATTTGACTCAATTTTATAATAGGGCGGTTGGAGTGCTTCTTAATTAATTTTGAATGTATATATGGTAGGAGTTTTTTTGGCACTTGAATGTAAGATATGGGTCTGTTGCATTATATAACACATAATACAAACGATATGATACAAAATTAATCTTTTTTTTTTTCAAAAGAATTTTTTAGAGTGATGGATGGTAGCCAATCGTCACAAATACTTCATGGAGGGGTCTCTTATATTTAGCAATAAATAAATAAATAAAAAATAAACATTTGTAGTACCCTCTTGATGGGACGCATTAATTGATTATATTACTAATAATACTCAAAATAAATATATCTAAACTCAATTAGGAATATATTTAAAATTTATGGTATTAGATGATCTATTTTTTATGCTATACCAAAAAGGTATTATTAATTAGGATCATACGTGAACTCGAACTCAGTTCCATTGGCAGAGCCAATCAAGGCCCGAGAAGGACTTATATTCCCCTAAAAAATAAAATTATAATAGGGGTCTTGAACTCGATCAATAATATGCTTTCCACTGCACTATATATTATTATCTCTTCATATTTTTGCCCTCCTTCAAATAATTCTTTTATTTATGTTCCTCTTAGAACACAATTTTAACTCTGTCACTGTTCGAACATGCCTTAATCATATAGATATTATTTTGTATCTTAGGTTCATTATTTTATATCATGATTCTATTTATTTATATCTTTAAAATTCGATATGATGTTAGATTAATATTAAGGAAAAAAAAAAGTAAAATAAAAAATAAAATAATAAAAATTAATAAATTATTTTTATATCGCCCGTGACACCTATGTTACTTACTTTATATAGATGCTTGATAACCATTTTATGGGAAGCGTAACAAAAAAGAAAGAGGAGAGATAGAGATGTGGAAATTGATGGAAGGGTGTTGAATTTTTTGGGTTGAAGACAAATATAAGGCTATGGTTGTCTTTTCATATTACACATCTGATTAGAAATTTTCAAAGTTTATGGCTTATTGGATCCTTATCATATACTTGTGTCTCTTTTTGAAAACCTTTCCTAAATAAATTCATTGTCATCATTTATATGTTAGCAAAGAGTGTTTAGAGTGTTGAGTGTAGAAGTTGCAAATATTATACTTTTCATTATTATTATTGGTATTATTGTTATCATTTTTAAAATATTTTTTTCCATTTAATAATAAAAACATTATTTTAGTACATGTTTGGATACATTTTTCATTTTTTGTCTTTAAAAATAAAAAGTCTTGTATAAAATACAAGAATTTCTATACAAAATATACCTTACCTATTTGAAAACACTTTTTAAAATTTTCATATTTAAGAAGTAAAATTTTTTTACTTCCTCATATTTTTAAAATTTTGAAAAGAATTTTTAATAGTATAAGATAAATTTCTAGTTTTTGCTTAAAAGTTGTTGGTTTGCAACTCTTTTCAAGCTACAATAAGTGAATCCCAAGTTATTTGCAACATAGAAAGATCCAAATCCATACTCAATCATCTCTAATGCTATCAATTTGAATCTAGTTGATAGGGATAATTCCATGAATAGAAGCAAAATCTTATTGAGGAAGAATACCTTCTTTTTGGTATTTTGACTAGTTTGGTATCTTTAAAATTTTGGAATTTTTTGAATGGTCCACGACCTCAATTATTTTAGTAAAATATTAGATTCAATATGGACTCTAATCATCTCATTTTGTTATATCTGGAAAAGATTAGCCTTGTAAGAACATTCTAGGCATTGGAAAACATTAGTGAGAGGTTTATCAAGAGAATTTTAAATTAGTCATATATCTCAAAATTCTAGGACTTTTTCAAAGGGATGTTAGGACTCCTAACTGTTTTTATAAACCATTAGACTTAATTCCAAGTTTAAACATCTAAATTCATTATATTGCCTTGATTGTCGGTATGAAAATTCTTAACAAATTAATGAAAAAACAAGATGATTTAGTTATGGCAATTTTGAACCACTATGTTTTTCCAAAATTCTAAGATGTTGATGTTGGGAACCCTAGATTACTCCATTCTTTGGTCATGGATCATATAGGAAGCATGCAATATGCCCTAAGCTTTTCTAGAAACTATTCTAGCAAAAACAATGAGAATAAAAACCATATAGAACAATAATCTAGAAAAGAAAGCAAGTTATACCTAGATCTCAATGTTCCTAGATCAATTGTAGTTCACAAAAGTCATTGAAAAATAATTTGAATTCGTAGAAGACATTGTAGCAGATCTTGTCTACCCACTAGTCTTCCACGTGAATCTCTCCTCACATGTAGTTAGGCATGAGAAAAGTGTGAACTTTTCTCTAGAGACCTTGAGTAAGTTTCTCTTTAGAGACCCTTTTTGAAAGATGTTAGGTAAGACCTAAACCCTAAACCCTAACAAGGGTATTTATAAAGGGTATTTATAAGGCTTCATGTCGGTTTAAGTAACCTGAGCCCAAAATGGGTTTGGATCACCTAATATAACCCAACTAGGTCTTAATTAATTAATTAGTCAGGATTTTAATTCATTAATTAATTAATTAACTTATTCCAGAAAGACAATTCATAAGATTTAATGCAATCTTATGTTTTTACCAACATGCCTTTATACACATTTATGAATCAAAAACCCAAATCCCTCAAAATAAATATGTCTTTGTGAAATAGGAGATTGGACGGAGACCACTAGGACCCAAAGGAAAAAATTAATTCCTTCATAATCCAATTTTGAAGTTTATTCAATAATTCACTAAGGAACATATGTCAAATTTCATTAAGTGAAATGTTATAACTATAGTCTTTTAGATCATATGTCATTTGAATCACCTAAGGGGACACACTATCTCAATAGTATGAGATATTATGATACCTTTATTGAAAATATATGTTGTCACCAACTTCCACATATAGTAATTCAATCCATAGGTATATGAATGAGACCATATATCTTGATGGAGGAGATCATAAAATGAGACCATGCATTTTAATGTTATGTTAGGTGACAAATCCCAAAGTGGTAAAGTACACTTTATTGTGTATCTTGATGGAGTTTCAAAAGATGGACTCCTTGATATTATGCCTTAGGGTAGCACTAACTTGAAAACCATTATTGATGTGGGGCGATCATGGAATAATGAGCTTGTGTATGATCATCGGATTGACTACAAATATCTCTACACTCCGTGATTATATGTTTCATATCTCATATATTTTCGAAATGCTATTAGGATATGTTATAGTAGTTTCTATATAACAAAATTATTATTTGATATATATATTAAAATTACTTTTACTTCAAATTGATCTTCCCATAATACTTGTATATCATGACTATTCATAGGACTCCTGGATTTTAATGCTATTTGGATGAAAATTTTCATGTATCAATTGAAGGGGTAGAAGTAGTTTGAGAGAGTAAGTCACTAGGCACCTAACTCCTCCACCTGTCCTTATAAAGACTGGTAGATATAGTGCATTTTCTTTGTATATTTTAGTTTCAGTGTAGTTGTTCTTGGTGACACATCCAATAAATCTTTGCTTCCATTGCTAAATGACTTAGTTGATGTTGATCCTAAAATTATATATATAGATTAACTAATCCTTAAGAGGGCCATCTGGTTTGATCCCCAAATCCACAAAATCAAAATAAAAAGAATGGGATGCCAACTTGGTGTTGTTTTTGTGCCCATGCTTTATCATCTCATACTATAAGATTTTTGGGTTTTGCCTAGTGCATGCATATTCAAGTTGCCTTCATTTGACTAGCATTTGGATAATATACATTCAAACCAATTTCATATAATATAATCTTATTTAATTATAATTTTATGCCCATCATCAACCCCACAAGATAGGTGATACATCTTCTTTTGTCTCGCCTTTAAAATAAGGTTATATTAAATTTGAAAAAGAATCTTTAATAGTAAAAGAGACATGATAAGAAAAGACAACTCTTGTAATCTTTATTCTAGTTGCTTCTTAGAAATAAAATAAGGATGATAAGTAAAATGAAAAATCAATTAAAGAAACTTTGGAAGGAATATTAGGGCTATTTGGTAACTATTTTTAAAAATAATTATGAAAAATAGTTTTTGAGAATAATTTTTCAAAACGGTTCTCTAATATTTACAAAACAAAAGTCTATTTGAAACCTAAAGTGTTTTTAACCAATTTTTAATATTTTAAAAATATTTTTTTATATCTAATGTTTTATTTTTAATTATTTCACATGTTTGTATAATTATTTCTTAAAATAACCCTCAGAAAACAAATGAAAAAAATAGAAAGTAACTAAAAGATATTATATAAAAACACTATATTTTATATTCTTAAAAACAGAAAATAAAAAACATTTTTGGTTATTAAACGTGTTTTCTTTGTTTTTTGTTCTGGAAAACAAAAATCAATTCTCAAATAGTCCTTTAATTTCTCTTAAGTTAGTGGATGCCTTATAATATCTTTTCTTTTATTTTTGAATTAATTTTCACAATTTTAATGTGTTTTCTTATATTTTAAGGTCTCTAGTTGTCCAAGGGGAAAATAAATAAATAAATTTAAGTAGGAAGCTTGGAATATCTTTCCTTAAAAAAAAATGCTAATGTTAAAGCAGGATTTAGGAAATGATGAGAGGAACAAAACACTTTAAGCACCATCATATATGCTTTTTTTGTGAAGGAAGAAATTGTCACCTTAATGGAGGTGTTTTTGATGGAAAACAAAAGTGGGAAGGTAGGTGATGTTGGCATCACCCAATCATTTTTCATTATTAGAAAGCATATATTGTCTTTACAATTTTTCATTTCCCATTAATATCAGGGCTTCCCAAATGACACAAAAAAAATATATATTTTTTTTGTTAATTTCATGGGTTATTTCTTCACCCCATTCATATAATTGAGAAGGTTTAATGGGATGTAGAGAAAATGATATTTTAAATTTATTAAAAATTTTGTAATATTAATATTAACCTTTCAAAATCATACGGTGAGTTTGATTGCATCTTCGAACTAAAATCATCCATATCTTATTGAATTTTAAATATAAAATCTTATTTATTATAAATAATTTCTAAGTCTATAAACTGCTATGATCATAGCAAATAAATATCCACAAGGATAAAGAAATGTAAATGAAAAGTGTGGAACTTTTCTTGGCCATTGATATGGCTGCTAGTTAATGTGCTTATCTTTGACTTGGGAATGATTGTTGCACCTAATAAATTCAAGTGGGGTAATACTGACATGAAAGAAAGAAAGACATTGTGAATTTCCCATCTTTCTTTTCTTGGTTCCCAACCACCAAAACAAATTGAGATCCCATCTCATTAATACTAAACTGGATCCCACTCTTCCCACCCTTTGTTGGTTGGTTAATTGGCTTTCAATATTCTTGTCTTACTATTCTCTTTAATTCTCACTTTCTTTTTTTCTACTTTTCTTTTTATGGGTACTTGAACAACACGTGTAAGAGGCATGCTAAATGTGGAATCAATCTCTACATTTAGGTGGTGTTTGTTTTTTTACTTAATTCTGAATAGAACTTTAATGCTTAATAGTATTAAATATTAGGTTATTTGTTTTTATAGTATTTTATTTCTATTAAGTATTAAAAAGTAAAAAAAATCATTATGTTATTTTTCTATTTAGAAAAAGCTACATATTTTGATTTTTTTTATTTAGTAAAAAATTTATAATAAGTTATAAAAAGTAGAAAAACAAATTACTTAAATTCTAAAAACAAATTACTTAAATTCTAAAAACAAATTGCTTTTAGCAAAAAACCAAAAAAACAAACATCGCCTTAATGTCCTTTAAAATTCATTAATAGCATAAAAAAAAAAAAAAATTCAATGACTTAGGGAGAGGGCAAAAGTGTTTTGAACATTAATTTTAGGACTTCTTTTATTATTTTAATATTGTTGATGCCAAATTTTGTGCATGTCTAATGGAACTCTATCTACGCCTTCGTCATATGTTTCAATATGACATGTTGGATCATCAATAATGTGTCATTATGTGTATCAACAAACTCTTCATCGCATGATTGTAGTTGTTTTGCATTACCGCATGTCTGCATTGATATGCTTGATGTTAGGTTGGAAGACACATTTGGCATAGGCGTCAAAGCCCCCGTTATTGGATGTCTATCTATGATGGATGTCGATGTAGTGTACCATCACTTTTCGATTAGGGAAATACTTAGACATTACTCTTTCAAGGAAAGAGTTGACTTAGACCCCACAAGATGATGTCAACATGATCCTTCATGCAAATGTAAATATTAGCTTGCTCTCCCATGAGGTGTTGTGGACTTGACTCTTTGTGTGAGTGGTATTAATGCTTAACTCTCATTTCATGAAGGGTAGGGAGCACCTTCCTTAAGTTTGTATCACTTCATGACCTCTTCACTTGGCCTTTGCACTCGCTCAAAGATTAAGGCATGACATCTTGACGCTATCATGCATGCCTGGGTTAGGACTTAGGAGCAGGGCTTGAGAGATCTTACATGAACCTGGTGCATCTTAATGGTTGGCTTGGTCCTCCTACCATCAAGTTCTTAGAATATGTTGAGTGTTTAAGTTTGATAGAGTTGAAGGCTCGTCTAGACGAGATAGACTGTGTATGCATCAAACTCTTTTTAATCAAATTCAAAGAAGGGAACACATGTCATCACTCAGGGACCATTGCCATCCAGTGTGGTACTGTGAGTTAAAGATGTTATACAAGGGGTGGGTGATGCTAGCATGTGGAGTCCTCATTGATTGGGGGTCTCACAAACTAATGATGTTCAATTTGGGCCCCATATGAAAGGCCCAAATTTTTATTTGTAAAGAAAAATAAACAAATAAAAAATAAGAAAAATAAACAAATAAAAAATAAGAAGATGAGGGCTAAGATTTCTCTTAGATCCTTAAGAGTCCATCTCTAAGGTTATGTTTGGTTCTTAGGAAATATAAGAAAAAGAAAAAAAAAATGTTAAGCAAAATGATTTTTTCATATTTAGTTTTACTATGAAAAATGTGAAAGAAAGTCAATTATAATTAAAACTATTAAGAAATTTATATATTTTTAAATTATTTAATCTTATATAGAAGAGTTAAATGGATGAAAAAAAGACATAACATATAAAATAATTTATTGATTTTAAATTTATTTTTAATTTTTCTTTCCTTCTACTTTTCCCCTCTAGTTTCTTTTTTTTCATATTCTCCTTTAAACTTTCCAAGAACCAAACATAGTCTAAACGTTCTACTAAAAATGCTACTTAATGTTTCATCCCCAATTAGAAACTAGTTACATTCATATTAAAAGGTGTCTTAAATTTATTTTGAGTTGATTTGTAATTCTCCAATTTTATTTTATTTTTTTTCTTGCTAAAACATTGTTTTTCTATTATTTCTTTTTCAAGTATGTTCCGTGAGGGTAGGAAACGAAAATGACAAATTCATTCTATCTCTCATTTATTATTATATTTGAATTATTTATTAAAAATAAGAATAAAAAATTAATTATCATAAAAGTCAAAACTTCATTCCCATTACTAATTTAAATTTTATTTTACAAAACATATTCATCTTATGGCTACATTTACACTATGTTTAGTTCGTTGAAAATTTGATGAAAATATGATAAAAAAAAAAAAAAAAAAGAGGAAAAATAGAAGAAAATAAAAAATAAACTTAAACTCAATCAATCATTTTTATATGTTCCTTCAAATTCATTTTACTTATTTCCTCCTATTATTAAATAATTTAAAAATATGTATTTTTTACAAATATTAATTATATTTGAATTTATTTTTTATTTTTCATGGTAAAATAAAATATAAAAAATGTATTTTTCTTAACATTTTTTTTTTCTTTTCTTACTACTTTATCTAGAACTAGTTTAATATTTTTGCATTGCAAAAACATTGATATTTGGGAAAAGTAGGATTTGATTCACTAATATAAAAATATATGAAAAAAATAACCCCAAAGTTTTTAAACTAGTATTATATTCATCTATTTAAAAATAATTTGAAATACTTACATTTTTTTAATGAGTCATCCAATTATTCCAAAAATGTAATTTTACTTTCCATGTCATTCAAATCAATTGACAACTAGACTCTTACATATAGATGTTTTCCTTTCTTTTAGATATTTTAATATTATTATCATTATTTTATTATTTTATTATTTGAGATTTTATTTTGCTCTCTACCAACAAACATTTTATTTTAGTGTCTTAAAAGTTTAAGAAATATTACAAAAAAAATCATATTTAAATAGGATTAATATTTTTTTTATTTCTTAGAGTTTAAAGAGGAAATATTATCAAATAAATTATATTTAATCATAATTACGAATTCAAAAGGTAATAAGGTTGTTTATTAAATAATAAATTGAGTAATATAATTATTTTAATTATGATTAATTTTTTTAATATAAAATAATTATTTATTTTTATACAATATATCAAAGTACAATCAAATTATAAAACATTTTATATCCAAAAAACTCTTACAACAAATTTTATTCGCTATTATATTAAACAATTATTAATATTATATAATAAAGACAAATTTATTATTGGTTTATTTATTATCAAAAATATGAATTTATTTTTAACTTATTAATACCAATATAAACTCTTTTTTTTATTCTTACTTTATAATGTTTCTAGGGAAAAAAATTCCTAAATAATAATAATAATAATAAAAATAAAATATCTTAAAGAAACGAAACATCTACATGGAAGAGTCTAGTTGTCAATTGATTTGGATGATATGACAAGTAAAAAAACATTTTTGGAAATAATAAGATGATTTATTAAACAGTGCATGTATTTCAAATTATTTTAAATAGATGAAGATAATAGTAATTTAAAATATTTAATCATAATTACGAATTCAAAAAGTAATAAGGTTATTTATTAAATAATAAATAATAAACTTAGTAATATAATTATTTTAATTATGATTAATTTTTTTAATATAAAATAATTATTTATTTATTTACTTTTATACTATATATTAAAATACAATCAAATTATAAAACATTTAATATCTAAAAAACTCTTACAACAAATTTTATTCACTATTATATTAAACAATTATTAATATTATATAATAAAGATAAATTTATTATTGGTTTATTTATTATGAATTTAATTTTAACTTATTAATACCAGTGTAAACTTTTTTTTTTTATTCTTACTTTATAATGTTTATAGGGAAAAAAATTCCTAAATAATAATAATAATAATAATAAAATATCTTAAAGAAACGAAACATCTATATGGAAGAGTCTAGTTGTCAATTGATTTGGATGATATGACAAGTAAAAAAGCATTTTTGGGAATAATCAGACGATTTATTAAACAGTGCATGTATTTCAAATTATTTTTAAATAAATTAAGATAATAATAATTTAAAATATTTGAGGTTATTTTTTTGTAAATATTTTCATATTAATGAATCAAATCCCACCTTTTTCTTAATATTTTATTAGTTTATTTTACACCCACTTCCGTCGATGTTTATAAAATTTTCTCCAAGACAACTAAAAAAAATTTGATGGTAAAAAGATAAATTTACCAGTAATTCTTAATTTAAAAAAAAAAAAAAAAAAAAGTGATAGACGGGCAAATAAATTAAAACAATGGGAGAGAAATGGGATTATACTGAAATGTAGGGGACAACAAATGGGATTATACTGAAATGTAGGGGGCAACACTGAAAACAAAAATATATATTTAAAAGTGATGGAGCACATATCCTGAGGTGACGTGTTTGGCTAATCATTTACATTTGGCTAATCATTTACATCACACGTGGGAGTAAGTGATTGGTTAACTTTTTGGGTTTTCTCCATTTTCTGAAAAAAAGTGCTTTCAAGCACTATGTTGTACGGAAGAGCAATCATAGCCGTTGACTAGTGTGAAACAGAAAATCTTGACTATTCAAAATTGACGGTTGTGATCATGGCCTTGGAAATCTTGCTTAAAAAATCGTTTATTCCATCAAAGTTACAAAGAAAAACAATATTTCCATAAAATGTGGAAAGAAAAATATAATATGGATATTGAAAAATATGATCCAACTATATGAATATTTAGATTTCATTCTTTTACACCGATGTTTTTTTGTAGAACTTGATACTTATTACTTAATAATTTAAATTAACTTTAAGTTAAATTATACTTAAATTATTTATTTAAAACTTATTACTTATTTTTTTCTTTAAACATTAATGTTGTTTAATAAAATTAACTTAATTTTTTTTTTAAATCATCAAATTGATATATTTATCATCATAAATTATAACTAGGATAAAAGATGTCGAATAACGAGATCGTAAATGTACGATGACAAAAAAGGTAAAATAAATATATGAATTTAAAGAATAAATTAATTGTTTTTACTTATTATTTAAAGTTGCTTGTGAATTTAAATCATACCATTAAGTTTTTTTTTTTATCAAATATACTTAATTTACTTAATAACTTAAATTAAGTTATTAAATCGTTTTAAGTCATTACAGTTGGTTTAAAATCAATAAATGTGAAAGAAAATTAATATATAAACATTTTGACTATATTTAGTTTTTGAAAAATGTGAGAGAAAACATAAGAGAAAAAAATAAAATGAAAATTAAAAATAGATTTAAAATCAATAAATTATTTTTATATATTATTTCAAACATATTCAACTGATTTTAACTCTTTTATATGAAGATTAAATAATTTAAAAATATATAAAATTTAAATTAATTTTATTGTATTTTATATTTTTTATATTTTTCATTGTACAATCAAATAAGATAAAATCATTTTTCTTAATTTTTTTTCCTTAGTATTTTCTCTAGCCAAACATAACCTTAGAATATTATTTTTAATAAAATATTGTATGGTATAATGTTGTATTCAATTAAATATTTTATATTATGCTTAAATATAAGCATATTACATCTTGATATTTGGTATTAAAAAAATGCAATGTTCCTCATGTTTGGCATATTTAAAGGCCTTTCAAGAAGTTATATTTTAATATATAATTTTTTAATATCAAGTTGTAAATTTCAACATTTGTTTTTTACTTTTTAATTATTGATATTTCTTTTTTTTTCTTTTTTTTTTATAAGAAATTAATTATCCAATTATTAAATAAGCATAATATGCATGTTAAACTCAAATATTGTAAGTTTAAGTTTTTAGAAAAATTAATAATTTAATATGATATCAGACCTTGGTGTGGTAGGAGGTTTCCGATCGACCCTCTCTTGTAATTTATATTTCCCCAATTTATTTGTTAAAATGAATTCAAAATTTATATATATACAAGTCGTGTTAAATATGCACAAGATAACAATATTAATAAGTTGAAAAAGAATATCAAACTTTTTTTTTTTTTTGTTTTGAAGCATTTCAAAGTAGAATGTCCATCCCAATTTTAAATCATAATAATTTAGACAATTCATTGAGGGTACTTTTTAGTGTTGCATGCCCTAAAAGTGTACCACTAGAGAACCCTAGACAATGAAATATGACCTGTTGTTGGCCCACATTTGCTTGGAATTTTGTCAATGAAAAATGAATTTACTTAACCTCCATCCATTGGCTATGTGACCTTCAATTATTAGGGCGGCTGACGAATTATTGCTAAAGGGTCAAGCAACAAACCAGTCAATTAAGATTCCTAGATCCAAATTATTTGAAACATACTGATATTTTCGTGTTACCTAATTAATTAAATTGATTTTAAATTAAATTAGTTTTGAGTAAAAAACTTAATACTTGATTTTATTTTATTTTTACTTTAAACATTATAATTATTTAGGAAAATTATTTTTTCTAAATTATTAAAAAAAAAGTTATTAGAACAAAAATTAGGAACATAAATTTATTAATTAACTCTAGTAATTTAAAAAAATCAATAAGAAAATGCTTTTAAAAGAGTTTTAAAAATATTGATAAGAATTTTAATTAATTCATGTTTAACAAAAAGCCATGTTTAATTCGAGATTAGATGTTGGCTTGCCCAATCACACCTTTTAATAAAATGTTGTTGTTGTTTTTCTTAATGATATAAAAAAAACCAAGTAATTACAAATCACAATCACTCCCAATAATTTTTAAAATATTTATTTGGGCACTAATTCCACATAAAAAATAGTGGGACATGAAAAAGAAATAGAATAAAAAGGAAGTCGTTATCGTAAATTAACTATTATTAATATATGAGTTAATTTCATTGAGACCTCCTAAAGGTTTGATGTAAATACAATTAATTACTATTAGTTTCAAAATTTATCAATTAACACCCTTATAAATTTATTTTGTTTATCAAATTTATTTTTTTAAAGAGATTTAAAGTAAAAATATTTTAGATAAGAGAATTTAACAATTCTCTATAAACTAGATTTATTATTTAAAAAATAAAATTTATACATAAAATACATTTAGAGGGTACTAATTAACGAAATTTGAAACCTGTGGTGGCTTAACATATTTATAATAAACCTCAGGAGTCTCAATGAAATTATATATATATATTCCTCATCATCAATACATATTATAAACAATATCATATGATATTCTAACTTTCAATTATAACTTTATAGCCATCAATAAGTCCACAAGATAGATGATGCATCATCTTTTGTCTTGCTTTAAGATAATGTAATGTTATGTTTGAGAAAGAATCTATATAATTATAAGAGCTGAGGGCCCTTGTAACCTTTATAATAATTTATATGTTGTTGCATGCTAAAATCTAAGACATAAAGGAAAAGTAGTATACAAGTTGTAGGGGATAGATAGCTAAAAGAGTTTGGAAACAGATAGAATAATTTTATCTTCCTCTCAAGATGAGGAGGAAGACGATAGAATATCACTTTATTTATTGCATACATGATCTATTCAATTATATAACATAACATTAGACAAGGGGAGGTAAGTAATAGATCAAAATGAGTTGTTGTTACAAACTAATATAAGTTAGGATTTTGGTGGAGTATTTGAATTCATTTTGAACTCTTTTAGACTTTTAAATTGTTTGTCTAAATCATAGGTGGTAAGAGTTTGAACTCTTTTAAACTCTTTATGTTGTTCGATTTTGATTCTATAATATAAGTGTGAGGAAACTAGCTAAAGGGGTGAATATGGATTATTTATTTTTAGATGCTTGAAACTCCTAAGAATTGTTTTACTTGTGAAAACCTTTTGATCTTGGTGGTAAATGAAACTATAACAAATGAGTACCACCCCTAATTTTCACATCACAAAGTAACTTAACATGTTTTGGATAATTTTGGTCAAAAAGATTGCTTATGGGAAGGAAAAACAAAATCTCTTATAAAGGGATTTTTTTTCTTTTTTCAGATATAATGATGTCTTTATTAAAAATATATATTGTCACTTGCATAAACAAACCATGCAACATGGTAACTTAAAGTAGTCATGACAACTTGATAGCCATTGAGTCATGACTTTTTGTAAGTCTTGTTCAATGTTTAATCATACATACTGATACACTCACAATTGGAAACTCATCCTGATAACTAAGACAAGTCATACCATTGACCAAAAATATCTATTAAAATTAAAATACTAAAGCCTAACATCACAAAGAGAGCCCGTGTTAGATGGTGACAATAGAGGCATGTGTGTAGGCCCACGATTGTGATTGACAACTACTAATGGAATGGAAAAATAGGTAGGGTACCATTATAAAGTGTTGCCTAATCTAAAAGAAGAATTGCTTATAGAGGATAAAAAGGAGAATTCAGGCTCAAAAAATTGAACATGCCTAGAGTGGAAATTTTTATTTATGAAAAAGTCATAGCATTTATAAGTGCTTTAAGAGCTAAAGTATATGTGAAACCAAGGTTTGATGAATCTCGGTTTTGATGATACCAAAACAAGATTTGGAATTAATGAGTATATTTCAAGTGAGATTAGGTAAGAAGATTTCCAAAGTGGAAATAACAAAAACAAAATCAAGCCAAAGAGAAATCAATAAGAAGAAGAAGACCTCAAAGAGAAATGTTTTTCAAGACCTAAGTTTCATAAGATCTCTTTGTAAAGTTGTTGGTGCACTAGGTTTTTTATGCATTACATTCTTTATTTATGCACCAAAATCATCCAAGAGTTATTTTGTTTTAAATCTTTCAAAATTGAATGATTTCGTGTTTTCAACTACAACCTTGTGTCAAATGCTTTCCAATTTTGTTTAAAAGGTTTTAAGTTGGAAAGAATGGTTGTTGAGCCAAAAACAGTTCAACTGATTGAATTGGATGAGAAAGCGGTTAACCTATTTAGCTCAACCGATCGAAGGGTCAAAAAACCTTATCTCTCTTCTAGAACTGTTGTTCAATTGGTCAAGGTTGAGTCTCAACCGATCTAGGGGTGGTCGAGGTCCAACGGTCACTTGCCAAGTATTAAATGTTAACGGCTAGTCAACCGATCGACCCTTGGCTTGACTGGTCAAACCCTCAACGGCTAGTTTGAATTTTTTTCCTCTATAAAAAGCTTCAATCTTCATTATTTCAAGAGTTTAACCTTCTTAAACCTTTCTTAAACATATTTGAGCCTTGGGAGAGTATTTTTTAGTGTACCATTGTTCTAAAACTTGCATATCATTAATACACATTTCTATCCTAGTTTTTATTATATCATTTGAGCCTAAAGTTTTGTATTAGGATTTTTTTAAAATTATTTGTAAATCTTTGAGATGAGGAATCTAAGTGTGAGGGATCACTTAAGGATTTTCAAGTGTAGGTTATCACTTAAGGGGTTGAGTGAGGTATCTCTTGAAGTTTGTAAAAGGTGTTTGGTGCCAAAAGTCCAAGAGGGTGAATTGGAACCATAATCCAATTGTATTGCTTGAAGGCTTAGTTTGGAAACCTTGAATTAGTGGAACCTTAAGCTTGGGATTGAAGCTAGAGGAGAGGGGAGTAGATGTCTGTCGGGTTGCGCCGAACCACTACTCTTTTACTTGTGTTTGCATTCTCTCTTCCCTACTCTTTTACTTTATATGCAATTATTTTTATATTGTTTTATTATATATTTGCATATAATTGTCTCTTGCATTCATATAATTTAAATTTTCAAAAAAAGACCATCACCCTATTAACCTCCTCTCTAGGGTGATCACTTTAGGTTGGATTAGTCTATTTTTTCTAACAATTGGTATCAGAGGTAGGCCTCTTGTTTAAGACTTAACTATCTAAGAGGTAATGGCTAATCCATCAAGTTCATCTCACATTAAAAGTTTTTCAACCACCCGACCTCCATTCTTTACGGGAACCGATTATTCCTATTGGAAAGCAAAAATATCTTGGTTTTTAAAATCTATTAATCTTGATCTATGGGATGTCATTGAAGATGGTCCCCACATTCCTTTAAAATTAGAAAATGGGGTGATGGTTCCAAAACCTAAGCAAGAATGAGATGAGCTTGATAAAAAGAAAGTTCAATTAAATGTCAAAGTCGTTTATATCTTACATTGTGTTATTGATAGAAATGAATTTAATTGTGTTTAGCAATGTAAGTCGACTAAAGAAATTTGGAGACTTTTAGAATTCACTTATGAGGGAACCAACCAAGTTAAAGAGTCTAGAATCAACATCCTTGTGCATGATTATAAATTATTTTCTATGAAGGATTTTGAATCTATTGTGGAGATGTTTTCTATGTTCATGCTGATTGTGAATGAACTTGAAGCCTTGGGAAATACCTACAGCGAAGTAGAGGAAGTCATGAAGATCTTAAGGTCTCTACCAAATAAATGGGAAGCAAAAGTGACAATCATTCAAGAAGCAAAGGATCTCACCAAGCTCCCACTTGAAGAACTCATTGGGTCACTCATGACTCATGAGATAAATTTGAATAATCATAAATAAATAAAAAATGAAGTAAATAAGAAGAGTATAGTTTTTAAGGCTTCAACAAATGATACTGAAAAGGAAGAGAGTGAAAGTGAAAGTGATGAAGACTCCATAGAAAAAGAATGCACAAATAAGGATGCCAACATGTACTTCATGGCTTTGGAGGAACATGAAGATTAGGTAAATTTCAACTCTAACTATAGTGAGTTTCAAGATATACTTCAAGAATTATATTTTGATCTTGAAAAACTTGGGTTAAAAAATGTCTCTCTCAAGAAAAAGATTTCTTGTCTTAAAGATGAGTTCAATGAGATTTAGGGAAAATTTGAAAATATTAAGAAGACAAAAATCTCTTTTGAAAAAAAAATGGGGAGTTGAAAAAGAAAAATGAATGGTTAATATCCTCTCTACAAAGGTTCTTAAATGGTCAAAAGATTTTTGATAAAAAGGGGCTAGGCTACAAACCTTTCAAAAATAAAAAAATATATTTTAAGAATTATTTTGTAAAGGAAGTCTCTAGTTTTTCTCTTTCAACTATTTGCAATTTTTATGGAATTGGAGGTCACATTAGTGATATTTGTTCCTTATGAAAATCCCCTCATGTTCTTCAAAACTTTAAATTATTTTGGATTTCAAAGGAAAGAAATACTAACCCTCTAGGACCCAAAAAGATATGGTTATCAAAGGTTACTTAATTTGTTTTGTAGAAATCCATGCAAGAAGAAAAATGATATACTTACCTTGGAAAGAATGCATTGATAATATCGGTAATACCGTAATAGTATTCCTTCTAAAGCTTAATTTGCAATATCATTTTATCATTTTGCTAACACTTAGTATGATTTTTGTTAATAATATAACTTTTGGTTTCACAATGATAAAATTGATAAAATTTTAAACTAAGGTTTGGATTAAAAAGAAGATTATATATATATATATATATATATATATACCTAGGTAAAATTGAATCATCATATATGCTTGTATACTTTAATAGTGTTATTCAATGCATGCTATATATCTTTTTAAATGCATATGTTCTCTTATATATCTTTCCAAATCATGCTTTAAATTGGGAATGCTCCAAGGTTGAGCAATCTTATATTTGGAAAATGTTCTTAAATGAAAAAAGGGGAGATTCATTTTCATGAGAAACTATATTATGCTTATTGTTTATTTTTAACTTTAGATATTATGTGATTCCCCTTATATACTTTATTGAAGCTTTTTGTTGATGACAAAAAGGGGGAGAAGTAATGGTAGGTTGTTAACTTGGAAAGAAATATTAATATTTGATTTTAGCAATCCTATCCATAGTGATGCAATGTGTCTAATTTTTCACATTTATATGCATCATGTTCAATAATAATATCTTACCAATTGCTAAATTGCTCTTTATGATATTTATGTTTGATTATATCATTTTGAGCACCCTTAATATACTCGAAATTTCTAAACTTGAACTTTCTTCTAAATTCAAAGGAGCATATATTAAGGGGGAGTTTTTTAGCCACCTTGGTTTTGTTATCATAAAAAATAGGAAGACTGTGAAACCAAGGTTTGGTTAATCTCTGTTTTGATGATAACAAAATAAGGTTTGGAACTAATGATTATATTTCAAGTGTGATTAGGCAAGAAGATTTCAAATGTGTCAATCACAAAGACAAAATCAAGCTAAAGAGAAATCAATAAGAAGAAAAAGACCTCAAAGAAAAGTGTTTTTTAAGACCTAAGCTTCATAGGATCTCTTTATAAGGTTGTTGGTGTATTAGGTTTTTATGCGCTACATTCTTTATTTATGCACCAAATTCATCCAATAGTTATTTTGTTTTAAAATCAGATGATTTCATGTTTTCAACTAAAACCTTATGTTAATGATTTCCAATTTTTTTTTTTAAGTTGAAAATGATGGTTGTTGAGTCAAAAACGGCTCAATCGGTTGAACTAAATAAGGAACCAGTCGACCTATTTAGCTCAATTTGTCAAAGGGTGTAAAAACCTTCACTCTCTTCTAAAATGATTGTTCAACCGGCCGAGGTTGAGCCTCAACCGGTCTAGGTCCGATCAAGGGGAGGTCAAAGTTCAACAATTACCTGCCAAGCATTAAATACTAACAGCTAATCAATCGACTGACCTTTAACTTGACCGGTTGAACCTCCAATGGCTAGTTTGACTTTTTTTTTTCTCTATAGAAAGGCTTCAATCTTCATTGTTTCAGGAGTTTAATCTTCCTAAACCTTTCCTGAATATATTTGAGCCTTGTGAGAGTATTTTTTAGTGCACAATTGTTCTAAAACTAGCATGCATATCATTAGTGTACCTTTCAATTCTAGTTTTTCTTGTATCATTTGAACATAAAGTTTTGTACTAAGATTTTGTGAAATTATTTATAAATCTTTAAGATGAGGAATCTAAGTGTGAGGTATCACTTAGGGATTCTCAAGTGTTAGGTATCATTTGAGAGGTTATTCAAGAGTGAGTTGTCTTTTGAGGTTTATAAAAGGTGCTTGGAGCCAAAAGCCCAAAATGGTGGATTGAAACCATAATCCAATTGTATTACTTGAAGGCTTTGTTTGGAAGCCTTAAATTAGTGAAACCTCAAGCTTGGGATTAAAGTTAAAGGAGAGTGGATGTAGGTCGGGTTGCACCGAACCGTTATAAAAATCTTGTATTTGCATTCTTTCTTCCCTACTTTTTTACTTTATGTACAATTGTTTTTATATTTTTTTTTTATTTGCATATAATTGTCTCTTGCATTCATATAATTTAAATTTTCAAAAAGAGACCATCACCTTATTCACCCATCCCTCTAGGGTGATTACTTTAGGTTGGATTAATCTATTTTTTTCTAACAATATCTAATGAAAATACATGGACGAGACTTTGGTGCTAGTATATGAAAGGAGTAGAAGTGAAGCTAATGGTAACAAAAACAACCAAAGACACGAATGTTGAGATAATTTGGTGGTTTTTGGAAGAGACACTCAAATGATGATTAAAGATTTAGAAGAAGTGTGGGCAAATGACTAATAAGATATGCAACCGTTTGAAAAGCAAAGCTCTGGTATGAGTATAGAAGAAAGGCTTAGTGTAGTAAGGTGAGACCAATTTCAACAACATGATGATGATGATGTTCAACGAAGCCATTAGTTTTTCATATTCCCCACCACTATCAGAATAAATATAAACAATTGGTGTTTAAAAAGAATTTACATCATAGCTTTGAATTTGGTAAACACAATGAACACATCAAATTTATGACACAAAGGGTACAACTAAATGTATTTGGTAAAATGGTCCACAAAAATTACATAATACCAAAAATTATCCATTGATGTAATAGGAATAGGGCCCATATATCAATATATATATATAAGATTTAGGGGATCTCAACTTTGAAGAGAGGAAACACCAAACAGTAAACGATGACTTTTATTACATCAATAAGAATCACAAAAGAAATTTTGTGGAAGTTTGGAGGAGATTAGAATGTGACCACTATGGAAAAGGTGATGGAGTACCAAGATTGCTCCCTTTGACATAATATAGCCACAACTTCCTTGAACTCTCTACCCAATCTTTGAAGACATTGAATAACAATACCATCTTCATCTTGTGGCACTACAATAAGAGCAAGTTCATCACAAATACCTTTGAATGTATGGAGATATTCAGAAATAGGTTTTGTGCCCCAAGTTATCAAGGGTAATACGTCTTTCAAATACATGATTTTGAAGCAAGAGCAATTGGCAAACCTTCTTGCAAGATAGTCCCAAGAATCATGAGCAGTTGTTGTCTATCACACAATTCTTATGCCTGGCTTCTGAGATTTTCTTAGACATGATTATTAAATTATATATAAGGTTTAATGTTTTGTACTTTTTTATTTTGTATAAATTTATTTATTTATTTATTTTTATGCAATTATTATGACTCAATCAATTTCAATTTCTATTTGTTCTAAAATAATCAAATAAAAAAAATCATTTGTTAAAAGAATTGACTATAAATGAAACAAATAATCAAATAATTGACAAAATGACAACTAAGATTGAATCAACAATGTTGCAAGACCAGATCCGAGAGGCAAGAAATGCCAGGAAGTTTCCTCCATGTAAGATGCTAAAGAGACAAAGAAAGGTCCCTTCATTAACCTCCACAAATATTTCTTTTATCATTGGTGGGTTCCATTGCGGCCAAAGCCTCAAATTTCATGGAGACAAAACTTGAGTTATAGTTGGCCTCCCACTCTTATGGTTGTCTTTGATTGCATTTTGAAGGTCGGTGCCTCCTTCCCAAACCAAACCCACCAAAAAAAAAAAAAAAAAAAAAAAATTATATATAGATGATACGTCTGAGTCCAACAATCTTTTCGTCTATAAAGTTTGAGTTTTTCCATCTCTTTTTTATTTTCTCCCAATGAGTGGGGTATGTTTTGTAAAGCATTATGTACATATTTTTGTCATGCATGGTCACGGGAGGATGTAATTTTATGTTTAGAGTGAAGAAGCCAAAATCTAGAAATTCAGAAAGTGAATGAACCACGTGAAAGAAAGGATGTGGAAGTTTCTCACTCTCAGTTTCCTGGAAACTGACAGTGTTGGGAAAATGATTGATGTAGAAGCAGCAAATGGCCTTTGCCATGAGTCATCCACTTCATTATCTCCAAGCTTTCTTCAAAAGGGAAAATCAAAATCTACTCCTCTTGGAAAGGAAAATCCTATGCTACCAACCAAAATAAGAAAACAAATTATAAATTTATATTTCTATACGTATATGTAAAAAAGGAAGAGAAATAATTTGTTTTTAATCATTCTAAACCAAATATCAAAAAATCATTTTTTTTAGAGGGTATTTATTTTTTAAAAATTTTTGCTAAAAATAATTTGCTTTTAAATTTTACGTTGTTTATTTTTCTACTTTTTCATGACTTATTATAAATTTTTTGTTAAATAAAAAATGTCAAAATATTTGACTTTTTTTTTTTAAATGAAAAAAGTAATATATTAATTTTTCTTTATTTTTTAATGTTTAATAAAAATAAAATACTATAAAAACAAACAACATAATACTTAACATTATTAAGTATTATTTAGTTTTAAGTTTTATTTAGAATTAAGTAAAAAAAAAACAAACATTATCTAATGAGGTGTTCGATAAAACTTAATAGTTATCACTTAATGACTTAAGTTAATTTTAAGTTAAATTATATTTAAATTGGTTACTTCAAACTTATTATTCATAAATTGTTTACTTAATACTTATTATTCACAAATTGTTTGATAAAATTAACTTAAAATTTATTTTAAATTATCAAATTGACATATTTATTCTCATAAATTATAATTAGAGTAAAATAAGTTGAGTAACAATAAAGCTCGTAAAGTAGCTAAAGAGATTATGAATATAATTAAGATAAATAAAAATAAAAATATAAAATAGAGATGTGAGCTTAAGAATAAGTTAATTATCTTAAAGTTATTTTTATTTTAAATTATACCATTAATTTATTTTATCAAACATATTTAATTTACTTAATAACTTAAATTAAGTTATTAAGTTACTTTAAGTTATTAAATTTGACTCACCAAACACCAACCTAGTATTTTACTAAAATCAATCACAACATAATGGTTTAACAATTTTTCACTTAAAAAAAATGCTTAAAACAAATCTAAAACATTGATTAGATTAATATTGAATTGAAAAAATAACCCATTTAGCATTTTTCAAGCACTTTTTTTAAAATAAAGCAAGCAATTTGAGGATAATGGTTTTCATCTAACTTAAAAGTGACACAAAAATATAAGAGATGCAGCGCCAACCATGTTGGGCTCTTAGTTACTTGAGTTACATGAACCAATCACAATTAGGGCACAAAAATTTTTGACTTAGTCAATTGTTAAGAGGAAAAAGTAATTGAATTGTCATAATTGACTTATATTTGGATCAAAAGCCAATCCAAAATTTGACAAATGAACTGAATGAACTAAACTTAGTTAATTTCAATTTAGTTTCAATTTGAACTAATTTGTTTGATTTTGATTATATTTTCATTTACCCCTTTAAAGATATTAGGTTAGATATAAAACCAAAATCCCTAGCAAAAAGATGACATATCGGCTTGGTGTTAGGTTTGTTGACTAAACTTTATGCAGAAATAATTATGTTGGAAAATCAATTTTGAATGCATAAAACATAATAGATATAAATATTAAATTAATGACAAAAATAATAATCATATTCTTACATTGATTTATGATACCAACAACACTTCTTAAGTAAGTCAGAGTCACCTTTTGAATTGTTTTGGTCAAGGTATTCGACTCACTGCTCTCATATAATGGATGAGTCACTTGTGTGATGCATGTTGTTGTAACTAAAACAATAAAAAATAAAAAATAAAAAAACATAAGAATGAGAATGTGACTTGGGACCTTAACATTATATAGAAGATTTATATCTCTTAGGGTCTATTTGACAACTGTTTTCGAGAACAGTTTTTTGTTTTTTAGAACAAAAAACAAGAGAACGTATTTAACGACTAGAAACTATTTTTTATTTTCTGTTTTTAAGAACAGAAAATAAAAATATTTAAAAAATATATATTTTAGTTGTTTTATGTTGTTTTCATTTATTTTCTAAAAGTTATTTTAAAAAATAATTATCGAAGCATGTAGAATGATTAAAAATAAAGTATTAGATATAAAAATTATTTTTAAAACATGTTAAAAAATGTTAAAAATATTTCAGACTCTCAAACAGACTTTTGTTCTATAAAATATTATAGAACAATTTTCAAAAACTGTTTTTCAGAATTGTTTTCGAAAATAATTACCAAACAAGGCCTTAGTCTTTCCATTAAAGACTGCATAAGAGTTGTACTTATTATTTATAACCATTATATACAAATTAAATTTCATAATGATAGAGTTATAAAAGTTGTAACACCATATTCATATAAATGTAATTTTTTAAATCCCTATTTATAATTTTAATCTTCTATACATAAGACTTTTGAATGCTCAATTAATTAATTCACCTAGCTATCAATTGATACTCTTAAATAATATTTATATAAAAATAATTATATATGGCAACACAGGAGAAAAGCTAAAAGGTTCCTAAAATATTATTTTTGGGATATGGTTGGTGCATGCATATCCAATAGCCTCCATTTGACTAGGATTTGGGTAGAATAAATGTTGTACACGGTATAAATTATATTGTTCTAAATAATTTCATATAATATGCTCTTATTTAATTATAACTTGATGTCTTGATGAGCATCACCATCATTTTTTATATTATTAGAAAGCATTGTTTTTGCATTTTTTTTTCCAATAATGCCATGGGCTTCCAAGAAAAAAAAAAGCAGCAAACAAACAAAAAAGAAAAGTAAGCCTATTTGGTAACTTTGTTAAAAACAATAATAATAATAATAATAATAATAATAATAATAACTTTCTATTCTCCATAACAAAAAAATGTTAAATAATCAGAAAACAAAAAAACAATTTTTTATTTTTAAAATCAAAAACAATTTTTTGAGCATATCTTTGGTTGTTTTCAATTATTTTTGCTTGTTTTTAGGATTTTTTTTTTTTAAAACAACTTTCAAAAAGCATGAAAAAATAACTAAAATAATATTGTCTAAAAACACCTTATTTTCTATTTTTAATAATAGAAAATAGAAAATAATTTTTTAATTATCAAATATTTTTTTATATTTTTTTGAAAAAAAAACTATTTTGAAAAACAGTTGTGAAACGATGCCTAAGTTTTTATTATTTTCTTGAAATTATTTAATCAGCAGTGAATTCATATAATTTCTTTCATAAAGTCAAGAGTATTGTTCTACAAAGAAGTTATACACATAAATTTCAATTATTTTAATGGATTGTGTTTAATAGTGAGAAAGTAAACTCCAAGGTAAAGTAAATGATGTCTTTAAGTTATTTTTAATTTTCTTAAACCTTTTGTAATTAATATCGAAAATTATATCTTGAGTTTGGCTTGTCTTTATTTTATTGAATTTTAAATGTCCCATCTTTGTAATTTGTAAGATCTTTTAACTAAAACTATCATTTTTAAATTCACAAAAAAAAAAAAAAAAAAAAAAAAAAACCAATCAAACAAACATGATATTCACGTGGACCAAAAAGGTCATTTTAGCTCAAAATTCAAAATAAAAAGTTTATTGGACAATGAAGATTACAATCCTTAATAAGTAGATCAAATGGCCTGTCCATGGGCTAAATTTGGCTCACACATTTGTTAATTGGGCCAGGCTGTATAAGTGGGCCTGATTGAAGGCCCAATCATAGTAGCAACCACATAAGATCAATCTGAAAAATTTTAAACAGTACTGAAAGAGGAGAGTGTGTTTAATAAATCAACTTAATAATTTCATGTGACTTAACGACTTCTTAATGACTTACCAACTTAATTTATATTCATCTCAAATCTTTTTTGTAAACATAGTTGTAAATTTAAGTAAACATAAGTCAATTGAAGTCATGCATCTTAAAAGTCAACCAACGTACATTTCTATACCATAGAAGAACAAAAAATTATGATTTCACAACCAAAAATACACCCTCACCTTTAACTTCCAAGCTTCAAGAACACAGCCCTGGCTTGGAAAGCCAGCTAAAATCTATGAAAATGAACAACTCATGCAATCCATATAGTGCAAAATAGTAGAAGACTTCGATTCATCACAAAGAGCAAAAGCAGCAGAAAGGGAGGTTGCACTGGCTCATGTTAACAAAGTAGGAAGCTCTATCAATCTTGTCAACTGCATCTTGTTGAATTCCTTCACCAGACACGTTCAAACACCGAGATAGTAATCCTGGCCATAGTTGAATTTAACAAACAAGATTGACCGAAAAGCAAAACCAACAGCCAAAAAATCTCTGCTCTCAGTAAATGGAGGCTCAAGGGAACTACTGCTTCATCCCCATATATACTTGCCTTTGGTTTCAGCTTTAGTAAAAGGAATCCTTTGCCCACTGCTCTGCAAGTTCCATCACCATCTGCTTCATATCATAGTATAAAGAACCGACATGGTGTTCCCTTGTGCAGCTTTGTAGGTGGCCCCTTCATTGAAACATGCTACATGGCAAAAAAGTAGTTGATAGATGAGATAGTGATATAGCATCTAAATTATAAGAATGGAAGTATGCAGATGGACTTGCCACCAGGAAATCATATCAACACCCTCTAGTCAAGGGCTGGGTGCTTAAACCACATACATAAAGCCCCTACTCTCTAGAAGAGTGAAGGCTCAATCCTCCCAACTTATAAGTGTCATTATCCAAGTTCTCAACTCCATCCCGTAGAATATAGATGGAGAGCAGAGGAGCACATAGTATAGACATTTGCAAAGCCTAAAAGCCAATAGTTGAGCCAGTTCTTGATGTGCATCCTACGGTAAACACTTTGAAGGGGAGTTTGTCTGTCGAGTAAATCTTCAACTAACCAAAAGACTATATAAAAGAATCCAATGAGAATTGAAATGCTTCTCTGTATAACAAATGAAGGCACATTGCATGAAAAATGCTATTCCATGGAAGTTTGCATTCTAGGGGATGAAAATTTTGGCCTAAGGATGCAAACATTAAAAAGAAACTTTAGTACACTAATTATCTTTACTGTCTAATTGTTGGATCACTACATATTCCAGGAGGGAACAGAGAACCATAGAATTTAATAGGATCTCACCAATATTTAAGTAGATTAATTGCTCATCTTGTAGCAACTAAGTTTAGCAATTCCACAAAAAGTTCATACTCTTGTTTCTCAGCCACAGCTGAGGGAGAAGAATCCTTGCAAATATGCAAACGCTGAGGTATTAAAGCAACGTTCAGCCCACTTTGTGAAAAACATAATTAGCGTATGGAAGCTTAAGCATGGCCCCTTTTTTACAGGAAAAAATAGAAAAGATACTAGAAAACACCTAAAGCAGGAGGACATCATCCTAATAATACACAGAAGTTTACTAGCAGTACACAAAAGAGGCAGAAAAAGAAAGAAGCAATACAAAGGGCCAATACCAAGGGCCTTAGGCCTCCCCTTCTCTACAGATTCCCTCCAGCAAACAAACATATACTCAAGAAAGATACTTTTCAGTTTCAACTCCAATAGTTCCATGCCTCAAAACCAACTAAAATAAGCTCAAAGGGACAGTTCTTCACACTTTCCTGCTTTTTGTTATGGAACAGTCGGCCAGCTAACTCTATTCTTTACTGAGTAAGGGTGGACCATGCAAACCCAAAAGATGGAAAACAAAGGGCCATAAGGTATGAGAAACTGAGCAATGGGTAAGAAGGTGGTAAATCATCCCCTCACTTTGCTTAAACATGCTGCACCATTTGAAGAAGATACTTTCCCCCTCTCATCAGCCAGTGGATAAATAGGGATTCTCACCCATACTGCTGCTGAAACAACAACAATAAAAACACCCTTAAAAGGAGCACCAGAAGTTAATACCACCAATATGAGGAAAGAGATGTGCCCTGTAGAATGAGCCTTGCAATAACATTTAACACAGAACCAACCCCTCTTAAATAGTTGTCTTACCAACTTATCCTCCCTTTCACCTCCATTGCAAAATGCTTTCCAAGAAGAACTTCATCATTTGTAACTGCAATCTCCCAAGCCACTAGTCTAACTTGTTAAAAGTAGTAAGACTTCTAATCCCAACACCACCCTCATCCTTCAAAGAGCAAATGACCACCAATTAACCAAAAGGGATTTAAATTTGTTCCTTCCCAACCCAACCCCAAAAAGTCTCTCTAGAGCTTACCAAGCCTGTTCTGAATTGCCCTTGGCATTACAAAGGTGGGCATCAAGTAGATGAATAAGTTCAATATGCTGCATCCTTAATTAACTTTTAATTAAGTAGCCCTACTGGATGTACATACTATGTGTAAATTAACTTTTAATTCAAGACAACTCCAAAGAACCAAAGGACACAACTAAGAAACAAAAATTGTTCTTTGTCCACCTTGCAGTTTGTGTAACAGCTGCAAACATCAAGTGCTGAAGGGAAAGGTGACATTCATAGCCATACCCAAGGTGAGAAACTCAACAACACTCCAGTGAAGTCCTTATCTTAGGAGATTCTGGAACAAACCAATTGGTGTGTCATTAACCAAAATAGAGAATCAAACAAGAGACATATCCAACTAATCCATTTATTTTTTACCAAAACCAGTCATTTCACACCCTTTTCAATTAATGCATTTCTGCCCAAAACCCATCATTTCACGTAGCAAAACCAAATAGTCCCAATTAACATTACCACTGATTTTCTTGGTATCTTATTCTCATCTCTCATTAGCTATCAACACAATGTACCTTTCCAATTACCATCTCGTTAGCTAGCAACACAATGTCCAGTATTTGTCTACCCTTGAGCAAACCTTCCTAGGAAGAGGAAATGATCTCATGAAGCACTTCTTGACTGCACAAGGACAGTACCTTAACAATGAACTTACAAAAGACTAATAACCATGCTTGTGAGCTTGAACTTCTTCACTCCATCAATAGTGGCTTTCTTAAGAACAAGGACAATGAAAGTTGTATCAGTGCTTGTTGATGAACCCACTGCCATAGCATCGACCAAGTATTTTCATTAAGATCTTCTCTCTGTCTTAGGCAATATCTGTCAAATGCTAGACAAAAACCATTAAGACTGGGATGTCCCCCACTCATCTGGAGGAGCAGCCTCCCAAATTTCCTCAGAAGAAGAAGGTGCGCCCTAACCACATAGACCTCTGAAGAGGAGATCACTCTAAACCCTCAATCCAACAGCTCTCTCCCTTCCTGCTGTTGTAGTGACAGCTGAAGAAACCTAAAATCTTCTAAGAATATTTTCCTGGTCAACAAACCAGATACATCTGTGGCTTGAATGGATTTAATAAACTTCCTCCTTCAACCATTAGCCAACCTCTGGAAAAGTTTGTAAACTACATTCCCCTTGGTCAATTTCACGATGGATATTTGTCTCCAACACACCTCTCCTCTTGACAAGATCTCTTTAAATTCTGCTTTCCCAGAAACCTTAAGGGCCTTAAAGAAGGGGACCAAAAAAAAAAAAAAAAAGGAAAGAAAGAAACACCCATTAGGTTTCTGAATAGAGGACACATTTTTCCAGGGATTGGAATTAAATATTTATCAGAACAAAAAACAAACACTTACGCTTTGCATACCCAGCAAGTAAGCGTTGCAATGCTTCCAGGCCATTCTCTGCAATGCATATATTTGCCAAATAAAATTGCCATCCGACTCATTGAATAGTGAATACACCTTTTATGAGTGGATTTCTAAGTTTCTGTCACAGATTGAAAATGGAAGTCTAAGAAATCACTCAAAAGAAAATGCAGGCCCATGGCAGGAGATCAGACAGCAATTAATCACAGCCTCTTGGTAAGCCAAAAGTTGGATCCTGCCAAAAGAATAAAAGTTCCTGTCAAATTTTTGCATCTGAGTTATGCTTTTGTTAAGCAATAACGGATCAAATAAAATACAAATTTGGTCATTGAAGCAAGTTTTATGTAGTTATTTATTTATTTATTGGTGTTAGGAGCAAATATTTCACTACATAAGCAGGTCTTTTCACATCAACAACCTAAAAATAGAATAAATGTATGGCCCATCAATGTCAGACAACAGAAGCAAAAATATATTACTTCATCTCACATCCACAGTTAACATTTTCTCCCAATTAATTAAGGAGATATTTGGCATCCATGGAGCCACAAATCATTCCATTTAATTTTTTAAAGATTTCAAACCAAAATTCCATCCTCCATAATGGACTCATCATAAAAATGAAAACACAAAAACTATGATAGTGATGAATTGAAACAAATTCTTTATCCCCTGATATTTGAACCTATGCATAAAATGAAATACACTCATTTCAAAAGCAATGAAAAGACAGAGAGAAGTCATCTAAAATGGTACATCAATGGAAATATTTCATTCAGATGAAGCAAACACACTCTAAGCAGATGAGTTTGAAGCCTACAGATGTAGGATTCTTATCCAGATCGATCATTAACATGTCGGATAACTAATGCTACAAAACATGTAAAGACATGTTGACACTAGTTATAACAAATATGATTGCTGGTTATTTACTTCAAATAATGTGCAAAGTGTCCTGTTTTTTGCCCTTTTTGTTATGTGGCCTATAATATCCAGCCTGTCAGATTTCTGATAGATTGATGCTCAAGGCCACAAGTTGTCTGGTTTTTGTTTGAAGACAACTTTGAATTCATAAGCATTTACCAATAGAGTTATGACCTTGTATCAATATTTCAGAGACTCTTCCTTTCTTCACACCACCTGTCCACATCAAAGTGTGAACTCTGTGTCTCAGCAGTTGATCATAGAACTGGACATTTGAAAGAATGGAAAGCATTACTTTATAACTGGACTAGGAAAGAAACAAAATAAACCAACACATGCAGGAAATTAACATCCTTCGTGTATCAAATTCTTGATAAAATTGTATGTTATGACTTATCATGTTGCCATGATGTGTTTTAGATGCCAGTAAACGAAATTAAAATATAACACACCTTTTTCTGAAAGATTAATTGTATAAAGTAACTTCACCTACTGCCCAGCTCAAAGTTTTGAGTATGCCCTTTATCTCTTTAATCCTCAAGTGAGTAAAATCCCCTATTGTAAACTTTTCTACACTTCCATTCACTTCAATCAGACTATGGCCAGGCTCCTTCTTCAAACCACTACCCTTCAACCTCTTCCTTGCCTCTGCAACACTGTCCCACATCCCATCTGAAGCATACAAGTTTGATAATAATACATAAGGAGAAGTAGTCACAGGTTGAAGTTTTAGAAGCCATTTAGCCAAACGCTCCCCGATTACAACATCTCCATGCAGACGGCTAGCAGAAAGCAAGCTCACTAGAACAACTGGATCATTCCAGAAAGGGAATTTCCTCATGTACTCTTCTGCCTCATTTAATCTCCCAGCCCGTCCCAGCATATCAATAAGACAAGAGAAATGTTCTATGTCAGGGGAAATTCCGTAAGTTTCTTCCATAGAATTGAAGTATAATTGCCCCTTATCTACTAGCCCTGCATGATTGCAAGCTGTTAGAAGTCCAATAAATGTAACTGAATCTGGCCTTATCCCAATTGCATTCATCTGCTCAAAAAGTTCTACAGCTCTCTCCCCAAGCCCATGATTTCCAAATCCAGCAATTATGGTGTTCCATGAGACAAGATTGTGATGGACCATTTTGCTGAATATATCATATGCATAGCCAATACAACCACATTTAGCATACATGTTCACAAGTGCGTTGTCAACTCCCAGATCCTGATACAGCCTCGTTCTCATTAGATGAGCATGTATCTGCTTACCATGGCTCATTGAAGCAAGCCCTGCACATGCAGCAAGGGCACTGGTAAAAGTGAAGTCATCAGGCCTTACATTAGTTTCTTCTGTCATGTGCTTGAAAATTCTCAAGCCCTTTGCATGATCATCACAATGAGAACAAGCAGCAATAAGGGTGTTCCATGAAATCACATCTTTCTCTTCAATCAATCTAAAGGCCTTCTCTGCTTCTTGTATTAGTTTTAACTCTGAATACATTGTTATTATCACATTGCCAATAAAAGGGGTGGAGTCAAGATTAAGTTTGACTGTCTGGCAATGCAATTCTGTTCCTCTCTTCAAATTCTCTGTAGTGGTGCAAATCCCCAAGACTCCCATAAAAGCAAAACGGTCTGGAACGAGACCTTGTTGGCGCATAAGTTTGAAAAATTCAAACCCTCTTTCCAGTTGCTGGTTTTCCACAAATCCAGTAATTAGTGCATTGTAGGAGACACAATTTGGTTCAGGAGTATTAGTGAAGACTGATAAGGCATCACTACATTGATTACATTTCATATACATAGAGATAAGCGAGTTGGAAACAAAAGAGATGGATTCATAGCCAAACTTCAATGATCGAGAATGAATCTTTTGCCCTTGAGTCAGAGCTGAGAGGCTGGCACAGGCACTAATAACACTTGCAAAGACATATTCATTTGGAACAAGGAACATTTGGGAATACAGGTCAATTGCCATCTGAGGCTCCCCAGCCTGGTCATAGCCAGAGATCATAGCTGACCAAGAGACAAGGTTTTTTTCAAACATTTCATCAAACACTTGACGAGCAAAGGTAGTGTGTCCACACTTGGCATACATGTTGAGAACATGGTTGGACATAAAAACATCTGATTGTGTGCCTGTCTTCAAAACAGCAGCATGAAGGGAAAGACCACAACGAAGTGCCTTGGTTTTGGAGCAGTGATGCAAAAGTGAACTGAGAGTTTCCGTAATCATTAAAGAGCAAATTATCTACCAGATTTTGAAACCATTAACCCTACATCAATAGCATAGAAGTTAAGAGACAAATATTTCAACTCATTAACAAGGGAAGAGCAAGAAGATAACAGAATTATATAGAATTTGAATCTGTAACATGATTAAAGGATTATCTCGAAAAAATGAGTAAAACTAAAACAATTGGAAATGACAATCCACAATCGGATAGTATATGCAATTGCATGTAAATTGAATATTCAATTCATTAATGTTACAAGAATTAAGAATAGCAAAAATGTAAGCATATTCCTACACTATCCCTCAGCCACCAATAAATCTATCTCACTAGTCGTTCAAATTAATACAAGACAATAAGCTGAGAATACCAAACAGACTAGAGACAGGCTGTGTCATTAAAAACACCATAATACTTTAAACATTGCAGTAAAGACATTTGGAACTGAATGATGTATAAAATTACGTTGACAATGTTACATCCATAGCATAAAATTTTCTTTTAAGGTTTTCCAGATCCTGCAGTAGCTTTCTGCCATGTTTTAAACACAAACAGGATGACTGAGTAAACTTGGATAAAAGTTAGGTGTTTGTTGAATGTTTTTAAGTTATAACACACACAATCTACCCATATACATGTAGCTAAATCTTATATGTTGTTAATAAAGTATCAAGCATGCCAACTTTTTTATCTTTGCCAAAATCAAATTATAACTAAGCTAAGTGTCACACCTTGCACAAATGACACCCCACATGTATTTAGAGAAGGCCAAAATGTTTTAGAGATAATAAGAAGCTGCTAAGGGAAGTAAAAGCAAGACTACATAGAACCCTTTTTGGAGCTTGATAAAGAGGTTGACATATCTAGAAGCTTCCAGAAGAGTGATGAGTCCACAGGTCTATGAATTTATCCTGAGTTGGGTGAAAATCTCTTGAACATGGCTGAATTTTCTAGGATAGTGTGGGAACCATGATTATCCAGAGTCCTCCAGGATTGTGGATTTATCCAGAGAACATTGTAGAACAATTTGAAATAGTATGGGAACTATCTAGAATACTTCAGAATACTTCAAATATTGTAGATATTGTGCATATTATTTTTTTTTAATCAAAAACAAAAGATATATTGATTATGATAAAAAGTACAAGAGAAGGATGAGAGGTCTTCCCCTCAAAATATAAAACTTGATCAATGTAAGACTAGACACCTCCCCTATACAAGGAGAACTATACACATAGACAAACACCTCTCAACATTATCCATATCCTTTGAATTACAAACCAAAAGCCAACTAAGTTTGTTTTTGATAGGCAAAAGAGAAATATAGATTAAAGAGCCAAAAAAAGGGTACATCCAATACACCTAAGGTATACATGTGCACTCCAAAGAAAAAACAAGAAATCCCTCCCCTTAAAGGCAACCTAACCAATCAATAAAATCAATCATAGAGAAGGACTCTTACCCTAGGCCCCCTTCGGACCAATCTAAAAAGTTACACAAAAAAAAAAAAAAGAACTTTAGCTCTCCATCTAAAAGCTCAACATTTTCAAAAGCCCCTCTCTTGCTCTCTTCCCAAATAATCCAAAACAAAGAAAAAGGAGCAACATTCCATGCTTTCTTTCTTCTCTTTCCAACAGAGTGGTTGTGCCAACTAAGAATTGTTGCTTGGACCAAGGATTAAAATTTTGGATTTTTTCGGCAAAATGTCGCCGATATATCGTATATCGGTGGTGTCCGACATGATATTGGGCACCAATTATCGATCGGTGGAAATTTCAGCAAAATATCGGTAATATCGGTGAAATATTGGCGATATATCGGTTTGGGGCAAAAAATCGACGAAAAAATCAAGCGTGGAACAACGCGCAAAACAATGGAGGAAGTCTATCAAAATATCGAAGATATATTGCCGATATATCAAGAAAATATTGGAGATTTTTTTGAAAGCTTTTTTTTTTTAAATATTTATCCTTCTTTTTATTTTTTAGTTTAAATCTATATTATCATTTTTATATTATCATTTTATTTTTAACTACTTTTTATATTTATCTCATTAATGCTATTTTAAAAAATTACTATCACTTCATTCTTTTTTCTTTATCCGTTTAATTTTATTTAATTTTAAATGTTTTTATTTTAAAATATTTAAAATATATTTTACTCAAAAATTGCTACAAGATAAAAATAAAAATTAATGAAGTCCTAATATTCTATAAATTAAAATTAATTTGATAAGATAAATCATTAATAATTTTAATTATTTAAATAAATTAATGTTAATAGAAAAATTGTCACTTGTAATAAATTTTTAGAAATCAAATCTCAAATAAAAATATTTTATATAAATCAATTTAATTTTTTATTTAAAATGTAATAAAATATGTTTTAATAAAAGTATTTTAATTTTTAAAATAAATGAATATAAATATATTAAAGGAATTTATGCTAATTTTTTTATAAAAAAAATTATAAATATTATCTTTAATCGTACTTATATCAATTACACTTACAAAATAACTTTAATATATATATATTCTTACTCATTTTATCATTTTTTTATTTAGCTTTTTCAAACATTCTTGTGAATTTTGAATAATTTTCACCTCATCGATATTTTTGTCAAAATATCCACCGATATTTCTCTAATATTTTCAATATATCTGTAAAATCCAAGTACCGATATATCTGTATTTACCGATATTTTAAACCTTGGCTTGGACTAAGGTATGCAACACCCAAACCACACCAAACAAGGAGAAGACCAACTGCCATAACAAACTTGCCTTAGAACAATGAAGAAGGATGTGATCGCAAGATTCCTCTTCACCTTTGCATAGAAAACATTTGTTCACCGGTGTCCACCTCTCCTCTTCAAGATGTTTACAATTAGAATCTCTTTCCATGTTGCTTCTCAAACAAAAAAAACTCACCTTTGTTGGAGCCCAAGAATTCCAATTACACATTGTCGTGAAAGATTTTGAACCCCTCTTAACCATCCCATCATAGAATGATTTAACTGAAATTTTGTCACCCTTCGTGGCCATCCACATTGCCTTGTCATCTATGATCTACCTTCCTATTCACTAAATCACCTTGCAAACACAACTCAACTCCTAGTCTTGGAATTCCTTATGAAATGAGGGTTCCAAACCCACCTGATGAGGTAGGTGTGAAGATAAAAGAAGTGCTTTAAGATTTTCTTCACTTTGCTCCAATTTTGATGAGGTGCAGGCATGCAGCTACAAAGGAGATTCTCTACCTCTACCAAATGGGGTACTCTCTATTCTGGTGTGGGATTGGGAATTTGAAGATAAAAGGGGTAAATATATTATTTTATGGGGTAAATTATTGATTACTTCAAATGTTAATGTGTATTATAAATGGGAATTTGAAAATTATTATTTTATATGCTAAGCTATGATATGAATTGCTTCAATTTGGTTAATGAATTATTTTTAATGGTAATCATATCATAATATAGTGTATTAGTTTATATGCTAATTTATTCTTAATAATATATTAAAACCATTACATTTATTATTATATTAATATGTTTTAAAGTTTATTAGTTTCTAAAGCTCTTTTAATTATATTTAATTTTAAATAATTTTCATAATATTTTTATAATTCTTTTCACTTCTTAATCTATCTTATTTGCATACGGTCTAAAACCAAGCCAAGACACCGAGACTGATGTGCCTCGGAACCCTCCAAGTCAATGACTGATATCGCAATTTTGAACCATGTCTAAAAGAGATGGTATAAGAGGCCCACAAGGAGGAAAACAAGTGAATTATGATATTGTGCACATTGTAGATAGTGTAGAGGGTTCTGAACTCCAGAAACCCTTTCATTCTAAAAGATATTTTGGGTGCCCATAAGGGAGACTTTGGCCAAAGCACTAAGATTTATGAGTAATGAGTCTTTCAAATCAAAGACTTTCAAGGATTCTCTCTTTCACACTCTAGTGTTTAACTTCCTTGTTGCCTAATTGCACATATGCGTTGATGAAAACTGACTTGGCAACATCAAACAAGTCTAAGCTACATCAAGCAATCCTATATCAAGCAAGTCAAAGTTATGCCCACTATGTGCCTGTACAGGAACCATTCAAAATGCATAGATCAATGAGATCAACTCAATCCACCAAGGATGGTCACTTCTTCATGCATTGTACCACCTATCGTGATTAGACCTTAGTTGGTGCCTCTTCTAGCAATTTTTAAAGGAGGAGAAGGTGAAAATCCTTATACACACCTTAAGGAAGTTGAGGAGATCTGTTTTCCTGGAGGATATCTGCGCTAAATTTCAGGATGCCAATGTTCACATCAGCTTAATGCAGATGAAACTATTTCCATTAACATTTAAAGATTGAGCAAAGACCTGGTTCAACACCTAAACCAAGAAGTATCATGTAGGACAGGCATACAAGCACCATTCCTTCATAAATTCTTCATTGCTCATAGAACTAGTACTCTCTTTTGAGAGATCCCAAATTTTGGAAAAAGAGAGGGAAATTTTAAGTTTCGATTAATGGAGCTTTAAGATTTGAGGGACATATTCAACCAAATACAAAAACTATATTTTGCAAACCAAGTCCCGTACTAGTTAAGAAGTATTTCTTTCTGTTAAATATGCTACACCTACCATCAGGTGAGTAACATCTTGGAATGATTCTATATATATCTTATTAGTGGTCAGTGATCAATGGTCAAGATGTTATTGTCAAGTTAACCTCTTGAAGATTCTAGCTACTAAGAAACCTATCTAATTAGTTGGTGGAAGGTAATAGCAACAACATTTTTCCAGTGGATTAAAGAAAAAGCATGGATATGATAGAGTTACTCAATTTGTATTCTAAGGCAGATTCCCGACGCACATTCCCAGACGACTAAAGACCGCAATTTTTGTGTGGAGCTGTTGAAAACCACCTAGCACTTCTTTGTTTATCAAATTATTCGTGTCACTTTATGATTCAAAATTCTACAAGGAATGAAAGAAGAATAGTTATTGTGGAAATGCAAGAACTTACCTTTGAGAGTTTGCTGTCAAATTCAGTCCTTCATGAATAAATACTCTCAGTCACAGCTCAAGGCCATTCTCAAAATATAAGGAAATTCAGCATCATCCAAATTTACCATCTTCCTCAAACACCACATTTTCCAACTCTTCTTTTCCTGTTCCTCACATCCATTGTATAATACCCTCATAGCTCCCATACACCAAGTTAGCATCTGAATGCCACATAATTAAATAAAGAAGAAACGCTTAGAATTCTTTCAATATACAGCAAATTCTGTTATTTTCTGCAATTTTCTCGGATACAATTCATGATTCAGAGTTAGTGAACTGAGTTGATTGAAATCATAATTTTGAGTTATTTCTTCACGAATTGAAATGCATACCTTAGAAAGTCTGAAAACAACTACAGAAATCGACAGAGGATCTTCATGTCATTACAATTACCAAATTATTGCAATTGTCATTAGAAAAAAATAAATAAAAATTAAATGTGTGATAGCAGAGACAGAGAGGAGTCTCTGAAGCGATGAGATTAACACAAGAAGTTTCTCATCTCACACAGAGCGCAGCGAAAACCCTAAGACAGGGACCGCTAAACCCTAGCCCGGCCCATTTCCAATTCAGCATCGCCCACCCGCCCGGTTCAACTTCTTGGGTGGTGTTAATTAATTATTAAATTATGGCTTATATTGTTTATTTATTTTTATATTTAATATGATATTTTTAAGCAACCTTTTAATTTTGTTAGTAGAATGATGGCGCATAACTTCAACATTTTTTGAGAAAAACTATGTTGTGGATAAAAAATGAAAAATAGAAACATATTAGTTTTGTTTGAAAATAGTTTTCGAAAACAATTCTAAAAAACAGTTTTTTAGAACTGTTCTCTAATTTTTGTAACACAAAAATCAATTTGAAAGCCTAAAACGTTTTTAACATGTTTTTAATATTTTTAAATATGTTTTAAAAATAATTTTTATTTTTAATCATTTTACACATTTGTATAATTATTTTTTAAAACAATTCTTAAAAAACAGTGCAAACAACATAAAACAATTAAAAAATATATTTTTTAAAAATATCCTATTTTTAACAACATAAAATAAAAAACAGTTTTGAGTTATCAAACGTTTTTTGTATTTTTTTTGTTTTAAATAACAGAAAATTGTTTTAAAAAACAATTTTCAAACAGCCCCTTATTTATTTAAAATTAAAACCATCTTCATGTACTAAAATTTAAGTTGTTATTGGCTAATAGAATTGTAAATGGCAAAAAAATTTATGATTTTTAAATTTTTTTAAAAAAAAAAACTGAATGAAATTTTGGTAAATCCTTGATTAAAAAATTTGTCAAAGTGTCATAACCTATTGGCAATGTTTTCAAAACTGAATGATTGTGGAACCAAATATATAATGGTTCAACCATCATTGGACCATTGGACCATGATGCTAGCATGAAATTATAAATATATAATTTATATATTATTAAATTTTAAAATATTATAAAAGTTAAATTTAATATATAAAGTGATAAATTTTATTGAGATTTTAACTATATTTCCTTTATTTATTTATAGGTAGGAATGGCAATGAGTTTTTTCAAGCCCTGATGGGACGGATTTGAGATAAAGACAAATGTGTTTGGAAAGTTTTAAAAAGTCTGCGACATGTTTGAGGTGGGTTCAAGTATGACTTTATCTTAACTTCCTCCGATATATATAATTTTAAATAAAAAATTATTTTAGTTAATTTTAAAAAAAAATCAACTTTTTAAATATAAATAAAATATTACTTTTCATAAAAATAAATTATAAATATTTATAATATATTTTTAAATGTAAATTATATTTATTTTTAATAAAATAAAAAAATTAACAAATGTTGAAAAAATTAAAACAGGATGGGATGGGTATGGAAATTTCCTACACTCATCCAACCCTTCCTAGCCCCACCTCATTTAAAATTTTTTGGCAGGAATGAAAATAGTTATAAATAAACGGGATGGTATTGGGATAAGGTGATCCATCCCAAACCCAACCTGTTACCATCCCTATCTATACAATATATAATGTCTTGTACTCACTTATTAAAATCAACAACATAATATTCTTCATAATTTTAATGTATGTATGTCATTCATAAATGAAATAAGTAATAAGTAATAATAATAAAATTTTTAAGTAGTTTTATTATGATGGCTTCCTTTGTAAATCTCAACTCAACATTTGAGAGGATACAGATCCTTCACAACCTGACAAAAATATGGGAATCTTCTTTGAAAGCTTTGGAACAAGAAGGCAAATTCCTCATATCTATATTATGTATTAAGAACCCCCTCCCCTTATTACTTGTACAGTACCATCGTTATCATGATGGCTTCCTTTCCTTCCTATTCACCACCATGGTTATTATATGGAGATCAAGAAGTTTTTTTCAAACTCCTTAATCTCTAAAAACCATGTATGGAGCCATTATCGATCAAGTGTATTTTCCGAGTAAAGTAGGAATGTCAAAGGGATAACTCAATTAAGAGGTTAAAGACAACTCTATAATCTAACCAAAAGACCTTATTTAAAAACTACAAAACCTATTTAGGCAAGGTATTTATAGGATACAAATAACTAGTGGACTTAAATTAGGATTTTCAATATAAATCTAATTAAAATTGTAAAATAAATCCAATTATAATCGTAAAATTAATCTAATTATGCAAAATTGAAATTGTCACAACTAGCTTGAGTGCCCTTAAAAGTTCTTTTTAGAAAAAATATTTTAAAAGTATTTTTGCTTAATTTAAAAAACCTTCTACTAAAGGCCTTATATAAATTTTATTAACCTATCTCAAACTTTCCCATAATTTCTTATGTCATTCTGGTTAATCAAGCAACAACCTTGGATCTTTAATGAAGAGTAAGACAAATAATCTAGAAAAGTTCTATGTCAAAATGAATGGAACAAAATTATCAACTTAAATTACATAACCTAATGACCATTCTTCTCTGTTGTCTAAAATACTGAGCCTTTTTACATAGCAACTCTGGTCAAGAAAAACTACAGAAAGAGTCACTACGACTTTTGTAGTACTCCGGGTATCATCCTCAGGTATTGGCTTATGGAAATTGTCAATACTATAATAAATAAATTGTTTTTGTTTGAATCCTAAAGTGAAAAACAATATGGAAATTATCTTTTATGAAATGAGACTAAGTAGATGAAGCTAAATTAATAACAAAATGAATATTGATTTTTAATTCAATCAATTCAAGTTTGGGACTTTCCACAAACTAACTTTAGGTATGAAAATTAAGAAAACAAGGATTTCTTAAGTAAAGTGATCTTAGGGTTTTAGGGTCTTTGGCCGTTTGCAATCAACTTGAGTTTTATAACTCAAAACTACATCCAAAACCTAATTTTTCCATTTTAAAGTAGATTCTTAAAACCATCAAATGAATGAGATTGATTTATGATTTAAGATTTGGCTTCTTAACCCTTTTTACTCCTTGTAACTTTGTTTTGGGGTAAATAACCATAAAGAAAACCAAGATAATTAATGATCAAGAGTTACCAAGAATGACTAGTATCAGGTAATTATCTACTGTATCATTCCCTAAACTAACTCACAAGGATAGGATAAAAATTGATAAATTGTCACCCAACCAATAATTAATCTCATTGTTATAATAATTTACCCATTGTTTCCCTTTAGATCTAACCCTAGGTTTTCATACTTCAAGCTCCAAATTGGATTTTTAGCCTTTCATGGAGGTGATGTCACATTCACAATCCATAATAGGGTAAAAATCGATAACTTAAATTAAAAGAAACTAAAGACAATCTATTCAATAAAGAAGAAAAGAAAACAAACCAAGGTTCTCGTCTTCTTCCTCACAAAGTGTCAAACTTCCGAAAAAAGATTCAAGATCCATATTCTTCTCCCCCTAAAATCTAAAACTAAGAGAGTTTATATAGAATCATCAATGACCTACATGTGGCATCCTCTCATTGCCCACTTATTACAAGGAAAAGTCATAAACAACCTAAAAGAGTTTAAAAAATTATGAGTTCTAATTGAATACAAAGTGTTTTGAATTGGATGGAGGCCTTTAGAACTCATTTCGAGCGTCTTAGGGCTCAAACTCGATTACTAGTGGTTGAGTTCGAAATTTAGGTTAGTTCAAAATCAATTTCAAACTCATAAGTGAAAGGGAAAAGCTCTGTTTAAAAATTAGCATAATGAGTTTGAAATTCATAGGGAATTTCAAACTCACCCACTGTCCATGCAAAAAGTCCATGTTTTTAGGTTCAAAATGTATGCCTCTTTCTTGAAACATGTAGTAGGATTCAAACTTAGCCTTTGCCAAAAGTTTCCTTGCATTCCTTTGGGTTTTAAATGGCCAAAAACCATTTCAAACTCAAGTTGTCAGTTTCGAACTCAACTTTCTTCTCTGACTAGTTTTCTTCAAACACACATAACTTCCTTGTTTCAACTCTGATTTGCACACCGTTTAAAGCATTGGGTTCCTGACTTCTAGAGTTTCAAAATGATATATAAATTGCCCAAAATGGACTTCGATAATTACTCAAAATATTTCCTTAAATTTAGAGTGCATGTTGCCACTAGATTTTGAGTTCCAAATTTTCATGCAAACTTGATTAATCTTGCTTCATGTTTCATTGTCCATGAGTCTTAACTCACTCAATTTCTCATTTAATCTGTTGATCTTTCAAAATATAAGCATGGTTTCAACTTGTGCCATTTTCTTCCCTTAAACCAAAGATATATCTTCAAAATAAAAGTTAAACCCGTGGTTAGGGCCTTAACATCGATTTGGGTCAATTCGGATGATTTGATTGTCTTATAGTGTATAAATCACATCGAATATGTGCCGTTAGAACACATATTTTGGCTCTAATCACCTAATGCACCAATAATCCCCCTCTTTGGCAATTTTGTGACAAAATAAATAAACCTCTAAAACTCTCAAATGGGATTTATAACTCAATACCACTCGTCTAAACCAAATCATTGTAAATCATGCAAGCACTGACCATGGCACATCCAAGAATGATCAACTTGAACATACCTATGATCTACACACACCAACCAACTAAATACCCAGGTAAAATAGCGTGCCAGAAATAAATATAACTCATAAATTCTATTCAATCATGTTAAAGTGAAATGGATGTGAGTAATGCATGAAATGGATATCCACAAAATCAATGAACCATCTACGTCTTTTGTCCTAAAAATAACAAAGATGAATAAAATAAAATAGTAAAAAAAAAGGTAAAAAGAAGAGAATGAGGCAAAAAGATACCAAATGCTTGAGCGCTTGATACTCCAGATCAAGTGATAAGAACAATTTTAACGCTCCTTTAAGCATCTGAAATGTTTGGAAAAATATTAGAGGCCGACAATGACAACCTAAGGTTTGAAAAAAAACCTAGAAACTTGAGATTTTAGTAAGAACAAAAATAAATCAAGTATGGAGTCATACAATTAACTTCTAGAAATGCAAGAATGAATCAACCTTATCTAGAGAAAATCGTTAATGACTAAATCGGCCTAAAAAATATTTCAATAATGAACCTAGTATTGTAGGATTAAAATAAACTCAAAGCATTAATTATCAAGAGTATCAACTTACTATCTAATTTTCATATTTCAATTTTGATTTTTGGAAGATCATTAAACTATAACAAACTCTAATTTATTTAACATTAAGTCAATTTGAACATAGCACATTAGACTTTTGTTTAACATGACAAGTGTTGATTTACATATAACATAACTTTTTTCTCTCCCTCAATTAATATCATTTTGTTATTTTTATTTATTTTATTTTATTTTATTTTATTTTATTTTATTTTGAAAAGTAGAGGCATTGTATACTATATAGGGAAATATACATTCGCTCATGGTTGCCTTATTCCATGTTAGACAATTTGCAAGTGATCACATTAGTTTATTAGAAAGGATATTAAATTTATTTTAGTAACCAAATATAAGAGTGTAGACCTTTGTTATGGTGAAGGCCCAGGGGGAGTTGCCATTTCTTATTTTTATTCATTTTCATTATATCTTTTAAAGTGTGGGGGACCCTTTTCGGTAGGAAACTAGCCGCGTGGACACGGCAAGAGGCATGGACGGCCATATTGGTGGTTGAAGGCGCCATGCTTGCTGAGGGGCGAATAGGAGAGTGGGTAGTGGCTTGCTGAGGAAAGAGAAAAAAAGGAAGAAGAAGAGGACGGGGGGGGGGGGGGAGCAAAGATCTGGAGGGGCGGGGAAAAGAAAAAGGAAGAAGAAAAACACGCTGGGAAACACCTTGAAGGAAGGCGATACAGGTATTCTTCCTGCTAGCTGAGGATCTTTTTGTGTTCATCACATTCTATTATGCTTTCTAGCTAGCATGAGATGCTATCTCGGTTTCTGGAGGCGAGCAGCTGAGATGCTATCTCGGTTTCTGGAGGCGAGCAGCTGAGATGCTTACGTTTTTTTTCAGTATTGAAGTTTGCTCACTCATATTCTGCATCTGATCTTCTAACTTATCCTTTAAACTCTGTTCTGCGTTTTTTTTCTTTGTGAGTTGTTGGTCATGCCCATCTAGTTTTCTCTTAGAAACTTGTTTGAAATACATTTTGACACACCTCCTGCATGTGAGCCCATGGATCGTTATATGAAATGATGCGTGTAAAGGGTCATTTTGTGTCTATTATTTGTGCTCTATTTTTGTTGTTTTCCCTTTGTCATTGGTGCTCGGCCGTAGAGTGGATCAGACTTTCCATCTCAGCTTGAAGGAGTAAGAGGCCGCAGGGGATATACTCCCTGTCTGCGAGTACTAGAAAGGTCATGGCTACGCTCCACTCATTTCATCTGTAAAGGAGACATCTAGCTTGTTTTGTACTGGTGATTCAAATCTATCCATAGAGGTGGCATTCTTCCGTCAACTAAACCTGAAACCCTTTTAAGAGAGACAAACCATGTCATTAGCTGTGGGTATGAAGATAAGACTGATTGGGGTAAGGAGATTGGAGGAGTTCATGGTTCTGTGACTGAAGGTATTTTGACCGTGTTCAAGATGCGTGCACGATGTTGGATTTCAATGTATGGATACAATGGGAGGTTCATTACGTCAATGCCATTGCTCATCCCCCTCATACCCATCCCCATGTATACTCATGTCAGCCACTTTCTATACCATCTCACCATAATTTCTCTCACTAAACCATACCTCATACCCATTAAATCTTTCATGCCTATACTCATATTTCCATTATGCCCTTGCCTACCACGTATCCACCATGCACACATCCTCACTCGCTCCTCCCATGCATCCACTCATCTCACCCCAAGTTTCTCCATTCCATTTCCTTTACTACATGCAGCTAGTATCTTGGCCATGCATGACCACATTCATACCCAAAACCACTTATATTCAACACCTTTCAAGCCTTCCATGCATCGGATTCATTATCAAGCCCACCATCCCATTCACTCTATCAAGCAACGCGACGTCCACACCCTCACCAGAAAATTTCCCTCATACCGGCGGCAGGCTGGCACTAGGCCACCACCTCGCTGTTTCATGCGCCTACACCCGAACCTGAGTAGTGCTGCATCGTTTGAGCTCCGGTCATCTGCTTCTTCCTCAGTCCACTTCGCTGGCTGAATTTTCATCGCCTTCGCTTCAATCCTCACCTTAGAATCTCATGTGTTGTCACGTTGAAGTGTTGGATGAATCACAGAAGCCCACACCTCTCCTGTTGATCATCTCTCCATCACCGGGATCTATGCCGACACCGCTGTCTGTAGGTGCAACCCTCCACGACTCCAGCTACAAATTGCCTTTGGGTGGGGGCATGCAGCAGCAACCTATGCATATGCACCCCCAAGTTCAATCCTCCTCAGCAATCCCCTCAGATGCACCCTTCTTAGGCCCGTGCTCGAAGTCAGCAGCAGTCAGCTTTGTAGCCTTTGCCAGGTCAAGCCCAAAACGCCCTCCCTCCACGGTAGCTGATGGTCTATCCTCATCAGCAAGCAAGCCCACCAGCATGCTGCCATACAGCCCATTTCAACAGTCATTGCCTCACTAGGTTGCCCAACAGTCACCATTAGGCATCAGTCAGGATCCATTACCTCAACATGGGCCATGTTGGGCCTCTAAATGCAGTGCTAGTTGCACCCAAGCCCACTAGCGTGATTCTATTTCACGTGGCCTCCTTTCTTGGCCCATCCCCAAGGCCCACAGACTCAAAAAATTGATTTTCGGAAATCTAATTTCCAAATAATCCGACTCTATAATCTATCATCCTTAGAATTTTCAAGTCTTAAATTCCATCTTCCAATAAGTTTTCAAAATTCTATCTTTCATATCTATTTATTTACTCTTTATTATTATTAATTTTGTTATTATTATCATTATTCCATGTTTAGTTATTTATTTCTTTTGAAAATTCCAATCATTGCTTAAAAATTCCGTTGTCCACTTCCAATTCGTGTAAATATCATTTTTATTAATTATTAATGTTATTCCACATTTATTTATTTAGTTCTTTTTTAAAAAAAAGTATCAATTATCAAAGTTTAATTCTTCAAAAATCTGACTTTCAGATTTAGTTTTTCAATATAAAAAATTTCTCTATTCACTTTCATTCGGCTAAACATCATTTTCGTTAATCACTATTATTATTCCATATTTGTTTATTTCTTTTAAAAAAATCTCAATCATTAAATTCAATCTTCAATCTAAAAAAAAAATATTCCACTACTCACTTTCATTCATTTAAATGTCATTTTTGTTGATGATTATTATTATATCACATTTATTTATCTAATTCTTTTAAAAACCACAATCATTAAAGCTCAATTCTTCAAAAATCCGACTTCTAAACTTAACTATCAATCTCAAAAATTCTACTATTCCCCTTCGTTCTTTTAAATATCATTTTCGTTGATTATTAATATTATTCTATATTTATTTATTTATTTCTTTTAAAAAATATCAATCATTAAAGTTCAATTCTTCCGAAATCCAACTTCTAAATTTAATCTCTAATCTCAAAAACTCCATTGTTCGCATTCAGCTGTTAATAATTATTTTCGTTATTAATGTTATCTCATCCATTTATTTATTCACTTATTTATATGTTAAGGATCTCATCTCTAAATGATTTATTAAATTTTCAATCTCTAAGTTTAATCTCCAACCTCTGAAATTCCATCTTTTGCAATTACTTACCTAAACTTTATTATTTCGTCATCATTGTTATGCCATTCATTTACTTAATCACTCATCCACTTATCCACTTATTTAAAATTCCCCCTCTAAATAATTCTTCAAAAATCCTACGTCCAAATTTAATTTTCAATCCTGAATTTTATATTATTCAATTTCACTCGTTTAAATATTATGATTGTTAATTATTATTATTATTTTATATGTATCGATTTATCATCTTTTAAAAATCTCATTCATTAAAGTTTAGTTCTAATTCTTCAAAAGTCCTACGTGCAAATTTAATTTTCAATTTCAAAATTCCACTATTCATCTTTTATTCATTTAAACATTATTTTCGTTAATTAGTATCATTATTCTATATTTATTTATTTATTTCAATCATTGAAATTCAATTCTTCAAAACCGGATTTCCAAATTTAGCCTTTAGACTAAAAAATTCCACCATTCATTTTATTTCATTTAAATATCATTTTTGTTATCACTATTATTATTCCACATTTACTTATTTCTTTCTTCTAAAAGTTTCAATAATTAAAGTTCAATTATTCAAAAATCCGACTTTCAAACTTAATTTTCAAAATCCCACTATTCACTCTATCCGTTCACACATCATTTTTGTCGAAATCCAATTTTCAAAATTAATTTTTAATCTCACTATTCACTTTCATGCATCTAAATATCGTTTTTGATTAATTAGTAACGTTATTCTATATTTATTTATTTGTTTCTTTTAAAAATCTCAATATTTCAAATTTAATTTTTAATCTCACAAATCTCACTATTCACTTTCATCCATTTAAATATTGTTTTTTATTAATTAGTAACATTATTTCATACTTACCTATTTATTTCTCTTAAAAATCTCAATCATTAAAGTTTAATTCTTCAAAATTCTGATTTCTAAATTTAGCTATCTGAAACTCTAATTTTCCTATCTCCGAACTTAATTTTCAGTTCCCAATATTCCAATTATCGTATTTATCAAGTTACTCATTTGTTATTATCATTATTATTGTTACCATTTTATTCATTTATTTCTAAAAAGTCCACCTTCAAATGATTTTCAAGATTTCCAATTTTTATAAATCAACTTTCATAATTTCTACTTCTCAAATAACTTATAATTCTGATTTCTTTCAAAATTTAACTCCCAAAGTCCCAATTTTCGAAACTTGATTTTTCTTAAAAATCCCGAACTTTCAAATAATTCTTCAAAATCCCAATTTTCTTTCAAATTTAATTTCTAAAATTCTCATTCTTACATTTAATTCCTGAGAATCCAATTTTCAAATAATCTCTAGAACTCCAATTTTCAAATAATCTCTAAGACTCCGATTTTCAAATGAATTTCAAAAATCCAGTTTTCCTTTGAACAATTTTAATTTATGTTTGGTGATGCATGTGATATATTTCGTGCTCTATATTGTACACTGACTCTGTTTTTATGATAGCGCATTACTCGTTCGTGGCCCAGGTACGCATCCATTCCTATTCTAGTCATTCTCTATGCATGTTCTGATTCCCACATATACATAATCGACTTGAGTATCCATTGATTTTCCTATTGATTGTCACGTCAGATTTCATTTTATTAGTAGAGACCCGACTATAGGGACTTAAAGGGGTGCTACGGCTCACCACCGTACCTTCCCAATGAGTAACCTGACCCCCGGACTCAGACTCAGTTTTTCACAAACTCGTTTTTTTCTTTAGGAGTCACACTTACAGTTTTTCTTTCTTATTTTGTTTTTCCCTTTAAAAATAAAACGAAAATAAGTGGCGACTCCAAGTCATTTTTCTTAATCAATAAAATCATTTTTCAAATAAAAATCGAGCTTGTCATCGAGTGGAAAACGCATAAGTCGAAATGTGGGGTCCACAAAGAGTACTATGAAAAAAATGAGATTTATTTACATGTAGATTTTAATTGCAATAGTTTCTTTTCTACCATGGATGTGGCAGCTTTAGAGCCATTGCTGAAAAGTAAATGAGAATACCAACTACATGGCTTCAAGTTTGAAAAATATAGGAGAGTGAACCAACTAATTAGAGTCAAGTTCAGGGCATATGGGAGAGTGAGAAGTAAACAATTTTATTTAGAAAAACTTCACAATCATAATTCTTAATTTTTATTTTAAAAAATTTTATTTTAAAAATAAAAATTAAAAAATGATTGTGTAATTAAACCTATCCTAAGTTACTATTTTCTATTTATTTTCAAATCATAGTATCAAAACAAATGTTTCCAAATTTGTTAATTAAATTAATTTAAACTTTTTTTCTATCATTTATTGGGAAAAGTGGGTTTTTGTTCACTAATTTGAAAAATTATAGAGAAAAAAATCCAAATTTTCATAAATCAATTTTATCTTCATCCATTTAAAAATGTTTTAGAAAGCACACACTCTTTCACAAGTCAAATAATTATTTTTTAAAATGATCTTTTACTTGTTAGGTTAATAACACTAATTGATAATTTTTTATTTTTTTATTTTATTTTTTTATGGATGAGAACTGATTTTAGATCAATAAAATAAAAAATTTTAAAATTTTAAAATACAATTAAAACTAAAAAAAAAATTGTAAAGTTAATGATATATAAAAATAAAATATTAACTTTCATTTTGCCAGATCAAACCAATAAAAAATATAAATTCAAGAAAGAGTTGGAAATATAATGGGAATCAATATTTTATTTTATTTTTAATTTTTAATTTTTTGGTCTTAATTGTATTTTTTTTTAATTGAATTTTAAATTTTCTTATTTGATTGCTGATGTCAACTAATAAAATTTTTATTAAAAAGAAAAAAAATGAGAAGATGAGTGGATTTATATAATACATGATATAAAATCATTATTATTTAGGGAATTAAAAATATTTTATTTATCACTTAAGAATGCTAAGAATTATTCCAAAATAAGTTATATGTCATATTATATAATAAAAATTTTATAATATATTTATTTGTGATATTTTTATTAAATTAAAATAATAAATTATTTTTTTAATAATTTTATTTAATATTATCAAGTAAAATGGTATTTTAGGAAATAATTATATGACTTATGAAAAAGTGCATATATTTTAAAATATTTTTAAATGAATAAAGATAAAACTCATTTATAAAAGTTGAGGATCCTTTTTCTATATTTTGTCAAATTAGTGAGTCAAAATTCACTGTCCCGATATGAATTAAGAGTGGGAGTAAGATTGGTTGTTGTTAGAAACTAAAATTTTTATCTTATCAAGCAAGGTGACTTAGTAAATTTAAATGGTACAGACGGTCAAACTCAATTCCAAACCCAACTAATAACCAATTTTAGATTAAAAGTAAGTAAATTAAGGCAATAATTAATAAAATAAAATAAGTGATAAAAAAATTTAAAAAGAAAAAAAAAATGGGTCTACTTAGAAACCATTTAAGTGTTAAAATAAGATACTAGTAAAAATAAAAATTGAAAATCCGACATTAAAAATCTAAAAAAAAAAAGTGCTGGTGTTTTCAAGATATTATAACACATTTGGAGTGTTTGTTATACTTCCATATGGAATAATTTGATGAGGTCAATTTTATCATCCAAATGAATTTTATTCCTTCATTTCTTAGCACACAAGATATCAATTTTACCCAATCAAAAAATCTTGTTTTGATAATACTTTGCTGAGAAAAGGCACTTAAAATAATTGAAATAGGATTTTCAAGCAAATTCCAAGAGAGAGCCACCAATTTTACTTGAAAAACCTTCCAAAGCAAAGAGGAAAAAACCACTGAGGACCATAGTTTGATTTTAACTTCTACTATATCACAATAATCAGTTTTCAAAATTCTCTTTAGAAAAAAATCAGAGGTTCACAATAATATGACCTCATAAAAACACAACACTCTTCATTTTAACAATAGTAATCATCATCTATAACGATATATTTCTCAATAAAGCACTAAATAAAGTTTAGATATAACTATGTGGATATTTTGAAAGAGCCACCTAAATGATCAAATTAAGAATCAAGTGTGATATAAGTCAAAAACATATTACAAGGATTCACCACATAAAAATTGGAGTCAAAATGAACAACATTTGTTTTATGATTTTTTATTTTTTATTTTTTTTGCAAAAGCCTCTCAAAGAACCACCATTTTCATTTTCTCACTTTTTTTTCCTCTTATAATTACTTTTCGAAGAAGTGTGGCTTCTAAAACAAGCAATTTTTTTTTTGGATTAATTGATTGAAAATGATGAAAACATACCAAAATTGTAAAACTAACCTCCACCATTTTTGAACTTGAAGAGTAACCCATTTTTTACTGAAGTACCCTTCAATATTTTCATTATTTACATGTGTTTTAAAAGAAATAGTTACTTTTGCAAGAAAAAAAATGACATTTTTTTGTCAAAAAATGGTAAAGGGTTAGTTTTCCAAAGTAAAGAAGATTTCATCTCTTTTAATCGGTTATCCTTTTTTTTTTTAAAGACATTTAAGATTTAATACTCATTATGTGATCGAAGGCCCATAAATGGGGTAGACCCAACAACTCTCCTCCTTTGCCTCTTCTAGTGGGCTCTACTAAGCCCACCTTCTACCTACAAGTTTAAAGCTTCTCATTAGGCAAAGACTTTCTTGACTTAATCAATTCTAACTAGTATATACTTTCTCTAAGTGTAGTAGCTTTCTTTAAACACATCATAAGCTTAGTGATGTTTAACATTGATATGCTTGGACCTTAAGTGAAGTGTTGAATTTTCTAAGATGTGGATAACGCTTTAATTATCATTGTATATGATATGATTTTATTATAGCAAACTTAATTCTTCTAAAAATTCGTCATCAACAAAATTTCCTTGCAAACTTCAATGATTATAAAGTATTCAACTTTTTTAGTGGATAAAGCAACACATATTTCTAATTTGAACTACTAAGAGATTATTTTCATTGCAAATGAAAGTCATCAAGAACCTTAAAATGGACTTCCTAGAATCAATATCACCTACCATGTTTGCTTTCGTGTACCCATCTAGCATTGGTTCACCACTACTAAAAGCATAAACACACTCTAGAAGAACCTCTAAGGCATCCTAATATTCCTTTTACTATTGTCCAATGTTCTTTTCTAGGATTAAAGAGAAAATGACTAACAACTCTAACTACATGAGCAATATCTACTCTTATACAAGCCATAGCACACATGAAACTACCAATAGTAGATGCATAGAGAACTTCCCTTAGTTCTTTCTTTATCTTTTTATTTGTAGGACGTTGTTTCAAAGTGAGCTTAAAATGACTTACAAGTGGATGATAAACTACTTTAGCTTTACTCATGATGAATCTTTCAATAACTTTTTCATTGTAATTTTCTTAAGATAGCCAAAGTTACACATTCCTCCTATCACAAGATATCTTCATGAAAAGTATTTGTTTTTCTGTTCTTAAATCTTTCATTGCAAAATACTTGCTTAGCTAGCTTATTAATTTACCAATTACTAGCATCATGGCCAATAATCAACATATATATCATCTACATATAAAAAAATGAATAATAAAATCATTACTAAAGTATTTCTTTGTCAACACACAATGATTGGATGAAGTTATATTGTATCCAAGGCTCGTCATGAAATAATCAAAATTCTTGCACACAAGATTCTCCTTTCCCTTGACTTTAAACCCCTCCAACTACTCCATATAAATTTATTCTTCTATGTCACCATGAAGAAATACAGTTTTCACATCAAGTTGTTCTACATCTAAGCTCAAGTGCATTGATAGGCCAAGAACAACTCTAGTGTTGACATTTTCATCACAAGGGAATATACTTCTTCAAAGTCAACATGTTTCTTTTAACCAAACCCTTTCACAACCAACCATGCTTTGAATTTTGATTATAAAATATTGTTTACTATTTTTAATATGTAAAATCATGTGAGAATTTCATCTCTTTCTTGCATGGATTTAAACAACTCTTTCTTTTGTTTTTAGTTTTTTCATAAGAATTTCATTTATTTTATACATTTCTTGCATTCCTTTCTTTCTTTTGTAAGAATTTCATTTCTTTTTACCAAACAGTTTCTTCATAAGTTTTTAGTTTTTCTACATCTTTAAACATCGCATACTCATTAGAATAATATGTTATAGAAGGGTGATGTTCTCTAATAGATTTGTTCAATGGAAGCTTAACTAGGAAAGGTGATGATGCTTGCTCAACTTATGTAGTTGTTTTCACATCATCAACTATATTGGAATCATCATTAATAGTATCACCATCTTCTTTTACATCTCTCTTATGATCATCATGCACTAAAGATGGAGAAATTGGATCCAAACTAATAGGAATTTCAACATAGGAACTAGGCTTTATAGCTTTGTCAGCGTGATTAACAAGTTTGTCATCAAGAAACACAATATCTTTACTTCTAATATTTTTCTTGTTTAATAGATCCCATAACTTGTATCCAAAGTCCAAATGATTATATCCCAAGAAAATGCATTGTTTTGGCTTATTATCAAGCTTGGACCTCTCATCTTTAATAATGTGAAAAAGACTCTACAACTTAAGAGTCTCAAGTAATCATAAAAGCATTTTTTTTTCCTACTTAGACTCTACTAGGCACATTATCATTGAAAGTAGCTACAAGAGAAAGATTTATTAGATCAACTATGGTCCTTATAGCCTCTCTCTAAAAGAATTTATGTGGATTTACATGAGAGAGCATACATCTAATTCTTTCTTTAATTATTCTATTCATTTTTTCTGCCACACTATTATGTTTTGATGTTTTAGTTGTGATTTTCTTTTAATTGATCTCCAAGAAACAAGATATATGAAACCTCCAAAAGGAAGAGTCATGTTTAGTATGAGAGTTTTGATGCTTAAATCAGTTACTCCTCCACTTATTTATAAAAATAAAAACTTAAATAATAACTTTAATAGAATAAGGATTCATAAGAATATACATTTAGATTCAATACTAGATATAGATTTATGTCTTAACTTTTTATTAGATAAAATGGTAGTCCAATATTCTTTTATTTTGTTTATATCCATTAGGGTCATATGTGAGAGATAATGGAAGACTTCTCTTCCAACTATTTCAGGACTTCTATTTCAAATTTCTAGTTTTGATATTATCTAATTATATTTGTTTCTCTTATATTTTAAATTTCTTTGACTTTGTATTTTTTGTGTTATTTCCTATATACAAGAGTTTTTCGATTATTCCTTGTTTATAGAAGTTTGTTTAGGTTTTTTAGTTATCTTCTCAACAATTTGATGTATATTTGTATATGTGTCATTTCAATGAAAAGCAAGCCATAGTTTCCAAAACACCATATCTTGCTATGGTATCAAAATATTATTAGCTTTTGTTTTTCTCCTTCATTCCTCAACATGACTATCAACAACTCTCTATCCCTAATCCCATAACACTACCATCCACAATACGAATGACTCTCACAATACCTTAATTAACATCAATGTTGCAGCCCAAACTCCATTAAAACTCACATTTACCAACTATGTGTCTTGGAAACTACAATTTCAAACTTTATTCGTCGGATATGATTTTTTAGGATATATAAATGAATCAAACCCTTGCCCACATAGATCTTTTACTCAAAATGGAGCCAATATATCAAATTTGACTTATATAATCTAGATTATGAAGGATCAATTGCTTTTGAATACGATCATTGGTTTATTGTATCATAGGATAATTTTGTTCATTGCACAAGCAAGAATTGCATAATAAGCATGGACAATTTTAGCCACTTCATATGTTAGGCCATCCCATAGACAAATCAAGCAGGTTAAAACCCAACTTAAGAATCTTACCAATAGACTTATGGATGTCACTAAATTCTTTTAGACCATCAAAGCTAGAGCTTATGAACTTGAAATTCTTGGTGCACCTTACGACAATAAGGATTTCACAAAAAAATAAAAAAAAAAATAAAAATCTCTAGATGTTCTTAGAGAAGACTACAAAGAGCTAGTTCATACAGTTCAAGCAAAAGACAATCTCATCTCCTTTAAGGAACTACATGAAAAGCTTCTAAACTTTGAAACATTTCTCCAAGGTACCAAAATTGATTCTTCATAGTTCCTTGCTTCTACTAATTTGGCGAGTTGCACCAATAATGGTGGTGTAACTTATCCACCTCTAGTCGTAACTCAGGACACACCAACAATGGTTGGTGTTCATCTTCAACCACTATAGTAACAATATGGGTTAGCGTTCGTCGCCCACATCTAGCATTCGTTTTCTTGCCTCAACAAATGTCAAGCCCAACACATCTCACGCAACCTATAATTTTCCACGATCTTATCTTAGTCATTGTTAAATCTATTGAATTCAAGGATATTTTTCCAAGCATTGTCTTTCATTCCATCTAGTACCAGTTGAGTCTTCTAATACCTCTAATGCACAAATGCCACCATCTTCATGGCAACCACAACCTCATTTCGCTACCAACACCTCCAACTCACTAACATAGCTTTTGGACAATGGTGTTTCTCATCCCATCACCTCCAACCTGTGCAATCCATCACTTCATGTACCATACATAGGCTCTAACAACATTATGGTTGGAGATGGCATGGGTCTTCAAATAACACACATTGGTTCCACATCTCTCAAAACCCCCAATGCTCAATTTAGACTAAATAATATTCATTATGTACCTAGCATAAAAAACAACTTGATTTTAATTTCCAAATTTTGCTTTTCCAATAATATTTCCATTGAATTTTTATTGTATTCTTTTCTTGTGAAGGAACTTTGCACAAGAGCAATGTTTTTTAAGATCCGAACTAAGAATGGTGTATATAAGTAGCCAATATCCACACAACCCTAACCATTATTTACTTTTTCAAGTGTCAAGGCCACTTCATCCGAGTAGCGTTATAGATTGGGACATCTAGCCTTTTCTATTTTAAAGCATATTGTTTCCAATTACAATTTAGACTTATCATCTTCCATGACCTTAGATTTTTCTTGTATTGTGTGTCATTGTAACAAGAGTCACAAACTCTCTTTTTCCACCTCTACTCTCATTTCTAATCGACCACTTCAAATAATTTTCTTTGATGCATGTATCTCACAATTATTTCTCATGATGACCTTACATATTATGATATATTTTTCTATCATTTTATCGGGTATACTTGGTTTTATCCTTTCAAACAAAAATCAAACATAAAAGAAGTCTCCATTAGATTTACAACAATAGCGAAAAAATATTTCATTCAAAATATCAACACATTATATTCAGATAATGGAGGCAAATATGTTGCACTTGCTAATTTTCTTGCTCTTAATGGTATATCTTATCTTACTACTCCACCCCACACACATTCAATGATTTCTCTAAGCGATGCCATCTCCATTGTCAAAACAGGTCTTGCTTTACTCTCTTATGTCTCTATTCCATTAACTTATTGGTTTAATACTTTTGCTATTATAGTGTATTTGATCAACCGTATGTCAACTTTGATATTACAACTTTTTTCTTCTTATGAAAAGATTTTTTGTGTTCCTCCCAATTATTCAAAACTCAAAGTATTTGGTTACCTATGTTATCCTTGGCTTCACTCATACACTTCACACAAACATGACTCATGTTCCAAACTATGCATTTTTCTTGGGTACTCTCTAACTCAAAGTGCCTATTTTTGTTATAATCCATCATCAACAAAAAGCCATCATCATTGAGTCAATTTTTCCTTTTGCAACCTTACTTACTCAAGCTCCACATCCAAAGTCTACCATTGTTTCTACTTGGATTCCACCATAATAAAACTCAATAACTCTCTAACATCTCTCCTGCCACCATCTGAAGTTGGTCCTCCACAACAACTCGAATGTGTAGCTCCAAGACAATCACCTACCTTGACCAACCAAGCAGACAATCCCAACCAATCTACACATGATTCCCAAACACAACTAGTCTCATTGACCTCCACCACAAATCCCTTACCAATCATCACTTAGCCCAACTGAGACACACCAAGACCAACTTATCCCATGCAAACCAGGCCAAAGCTAATATTCATAAACCTATTAAAAAACTAAATACTTATAGCCAACTATCCAATCCTCTAACCTTGAGCCAATAATATTGACCAAGCTCTCAAAGATCCAAAATGACGTCAAGCCATGTCTTAAGAATATAATGCTCTTGTTCGGAACAAGACTTTGGGAGTTAGTACGATCTAATCTTGGTCATAATGTTGTAGGTTATAAGTATGTTTGTCATATTAAGTGTAACTCTTATGGTTCCATTAACAAGTTTAAGGCTCGATTGGTTGTGAAAGGTTTTCATCAACAACCAGGAGTTGATTATCATAACACATTTAGTTTAATAGTTAAACCTACCACCGTTCAACTTGCTCTTAGTCCTGTTATAAGTTGTGTTTGGTCTCTTAGTCAGCTTGATGGCAACAACACCCGTATTTTAAATTTTTTTGACTCTGTATTTTATTTTCTAGCTACTTCTTATGTATAGAAGTCTTCAAGTTATTTCTTATAGGATCTATTGATTATCTTCTCAACAATCTAATGTATATTTACATACGTATCATCTCAATAAAAAGCAAGTGATATTTTCCAAAACATGTTATCCTATTAAGAGATTCGTTCACAAAACATACCCTATAAAATTTCTACTTTGTGTAATATCTATGGCCAACATCACTATTGCTATCATTTGTCATTTGTCAAGATAATGTATAAAGGTTAAACTTATAAACAAACCACTTTCACACTTTAATTTTTTTATTTGTTAAATAATATAATTAAATTCCATATTTAAATTTTTATAGTGTAATAGATAACTTATTTATCTATAAATTCTCAATATTTAATTTTTAATGCTTATTTTCATATAGTAAAAGCCAAATATTTTCTATAAATTGATAAAAAAAAAAAAAATAAATAAAAAATAAAACATGGAAAATTTATGAAATTATAGAGCCTATCTCACTTGGATTCATTTTTCACTTAGGAATTTTTTCAATATTTAATATGTAAAAATTCCAGTTTTTATATATGAAATGATAGTGCCTATTTCACGATGTTTCTTAAAACAATTATCAAAAAATAATTTTTGATTATGATTCTTAAAAATATATTTTAATCATTTTCAAAATTAAAATTTTATTTCAAAATCTAAATATTAATTAAAATTTTCTTCGCTTACTCTTCATAAAATTATTATAACTTTATATATCATATGCAATGAAAAAATTATTAAAGTAATCCCCGTATTTTCAATTGTAACTCAAATTCTACATAAAAAAAAAAATAACTAAAAAAATCATGGTTTAGAACAAAATTTCGAAAAATTATTTTACTTAAAGTTTAAAAAATTATTTTTTGAATTTAAAAATTATTTCCCTTCTTGTGTGTCTCACTAGCTTACATTGTGTCACGAGTATGATGAGATGCCCCCTTAGCTTCATCCAAAACAGGTTCTTCCAAAAAAAATTTGTTCCTTATAATAACAAATAATTTAACTTCAGATGTCATATATGAGCCTAGGCTGTCCAAGTTTTCAACTCAAATATTCCAACCCAAAGACCTAATAAAAAATGTTGATTAATTTGGCAGACCTTTCTATGATTAAAAAGAAAGAAAGACTTTTTTTTCCCCCCGAGCTTTCTAGTAAAATGCTATTCAAGCTATAATGCAAATCAAATCAAGAAAACACTGAGCACAAATCATGGGGCACGCCATTGAATGACCCATAATATAACTCCAATAAATTCAACTACTGAATCATGATTACAATTCATCATATTGGAAAAGAGGATAGATAAAAAATAAAAAAATAAAAAAATAAAAAAAAGAAGAAGATTATTGAGGTTGATTTGGTTTTTATTTAGCACCCAAAAGTCTATAACCTTTATTACATCAACAACAACTTTGTCCCCTTTTAGAACATATTAATGGGTACGAGTCCTTGTCATCTCTCTATCTATACATGAGGGGTGTCCCATTTCACACTTCGTCTCTTACTTTAATATCATAATATTTGTAACTTTTTGGTCATGTTTAATAGTTGAATGCATTGAATTTAAGCTAATCACTCATATGAGCACTTTTATTGAGTCGATAGGACTTTAATGTCGGTCCATTTCGCATACGTCTAAGTCTTTGAAAAAATTAATTACTTAATATGATCTCACAACTTTCATTTTCAAGAATTGCTTAACATATTTCTATATTTCAATTTTTTTTTTCGATCGCTTCAACAGTTAAACATGATGATGATAAAAATGATGATGATGATCGAGTATCGAACAACGAGCTCGGGATTTGCTTGAGGGGGTGTTTGGGAAGTGGCATAGTGATAGAATGTTGGTTTTTCTTTGTATGATTTCTCATGTTTGGAATCTTGTATGACTAGTAAAGACCTTTTGTGGGGGGGCATGGGATGGTCTTACTGAGGTCACATGTGATGTTCGGGCAGGAGGACAAGAGTGGTGGGGGCAACCCTCACATGTGTTGTGAGTGTGACCGTTGGAAAACTCTATTCTCTGATCCAGAAACGAAGTACCAGAATCAAAAAGGAAAAAAGGGGAGATGGGAAAAATACAAGTCAAGTTCATTTCATTGTCAGTAAAAAAAAAATTTATATTAATTTTCTGGGAAAATCAGCAAATGTTGTGGATTTGATTTCCGGAAAGGAACATGACAATGTAATTGAAAATGACACAATAGACTAATGCCCTTTTGGCATTTTTTTCTTGGGTGCCAATCACATGGCCCTAACAACATCTCACTTAAAGGAGCCATGAGCTGCTCTACATGCAACCACATTTTGCTTTTGCCCTCTATATTCTCAACATGGTGTGGCATGTGATGTTCAAACAATTCAGAAGTTTTTTTCTGTTTTTTTTTTTTAATATAATTGTAATTTTTTGTGAAACATTTTTTTTAAAAAATAATTTTAATAATTTTAACAACATCTCACTTAAAATGTTTTTAACCTAATTTTAATAATTTTAAATATATTTTTAAAATAAAATTTATATGTAATGTTTTATTTTTAATTATTCTATATATTTCTATAATTATTTTTTAAAATAATCCTAAAAAATAAGTAAAAATGGAAAATAATTTTTCATCAAATGCCCTTTCCTATTTTTTTGCTCTCGAAAACAATAAACAATTGAAAAATAGACCCTAACTTTGTGTTTCTTAAAATATAAATGTGTGGTTTTTTTTCTCAGGAAATCTATTTTAAAATAGATTATTTTTATTACGAATTTGATGTGTTGTTAGATATTATTTGTAAATATGTTAAAAAATAATTAAAATATGAAGAATATTTTAAAGACTTTTACATCGAATATAAATACACAATACGTTTAAAAACCATAAGAATAAATCAAGACAATTATTTTTTATTTCAAATATAATTCGGGTCTATAACAATATTGTTAAGAAAATTTTTTTTTATAATCATCACTTTTAAAAAACAATATTCTTATTTACCTTAAAGATGTTACAATAAAGTAGATTTTTACAAATTATGTATCATGTTGTATAAATGAATCACAACTTTTTAAAATGTTTTATAAATGATGAGGCATATTGAATTAAGGGACATGCATGGAGGATTCAATTTTACGTAAAAACTAGTGGTAGACATGCACTCAAAATTGGTTGAGACTAGAGAGCATGCACATATGAATTCCTCATCTTTAAATTATTGACTTATTGAAATTAAAAAAGGGGTGGCTTAATTATATAGTTTTACTTTTAACAAATGTTTGGTAGCAAGTCACATATGCATTCATGTTTCTTTAATAATATCAATGAATAATTTCACTCCACTAACTTAAAAAATGAAAAATAAAAACAAAACAAAGAGCCTATTTAATAACTATTTTGGAAAAATGGTTTTTAAAAACGATTCTTATCAATGAATAATTTCACTCCACTAACTCAGCAAAAAATCAAAACAAAACAAAGATCATGTTTAATAACTATTTCTAAAAACAGTTCCCAAGAACCGTTTTTAAAAACTCTTATTTTTAATGTTTTGTAAAATAAAAGTCAATTTAGAAATCTAAAATATTTTTAATCTATTTTTAATATTTTAAATATTATTTTTAGAAAATAAGTGAAAACAATAAAAATATGTTATTTAAAATTATTTTTTTTGTTTTTAAAAGCAAAAATTAGAAAATAGTTTATATGAAATGTTTTCCTATTTTTTTTAAATATAAAATTATTCTTAAAAACAATTATTAAACCGATTTAAAATGATTCTTTTAAAAAATTACATTATTTTTCATTATTTGAAATTAAAAATGTAATAATTATTAGTTTATTTTTATTTTTAATAAAAATGTAACCATTAATATTCAATATTTTAAATTAAAAATTTTCAAAGCCAACTTTGGGAAAAAAAAAGTTTACATCATATTAATATCTTTATCATTGATTAATTTGTAAGACTTTTCTGAATGAAAAAGACATAAAATATAGAAAAATAACCGTCCTTATTAATCCTTATTCAATTTCTAATAAAAAAATTATTTCTTGTTATTCTAATGTTTAATTTTTATTCCTTAATTAATTGAATTATCAATTATAGAAATGATAAATTTTTTATGAAAAAATAAATAAATAACAATTTTTTTTAAAATTAGAAATGTGAAGATAAGAGATCTTCTATGGTGAGAGATATGAAAAAAATATTTTATGATGTATCCATTTGGATATATAACAGTATCTATCAAAATTTTAAAAAATAATAATAAAAAAATACCAAATAATTATAAATAAATAAATAAATCCATGGGTACATAGAAGTTTGCTTTAGTTATACCTTAGCATTTCCCCAATCTGTCAGAGCTTTTAAGACAGTTTACTGCAGAGAGCCCTCTCAACAACTCACCAACCAATAATTTCCAACTACTCTGTTTGTATTTTCATAAATTTCCAAATAATAAATAAATTATTGAAAAAAAAATACAAAAAATCTTACATCACCCACCACTTGGGCATGTCCCATTTATCAATCATCAGTGTACTATAATTTATTTTAATTTATTTTATTATATTATATACTATTATATGATATATCTTTGGGCAGACAATTCAAAAGTCCAAACTATAAAGTGGTACCACCTTTTTTTTCTCTCTTTTTATAGAAATATGTTGATGGGTAATTTTTTTTTTTCTTTTCATCAATGATGAACAAAAAATTGAAAATGGAAGATACATTTGGATTTTAACATTTACTCAATTGGTATGCGAAAAACCTTATCCATTTATAAGTGGCTTGAGCCACCAAGAGGCTCCATGAGGATCTTTTCTAGGAAAATAATTGTTTTTTAAAAATATAAAATAAAATAAAGCATAGGGATAATACTGCTTTTTTGCATTTTCAAAATTATGAAATGGGTGTTTTTACTTTTTAATTTAAAAACACCTTTACTAGTAGCACTTTTACTGAAAATATTTTTATAAAGAAATATATTTACACTACATCTACCATGTTTTTAATAAAAATATTTTTAGTAGAAGTATTTTATCTTAAAGTAGAAGTGTTTTATCTAAAAGTATTTTTATCTATCAAGTATTTTTTTTTAAAACATTATAATTGTTTTTTCAATACTATAAGTCTATAAGTAATTTTTCAAAATTTTAAAAATATTTCCTATGTTTTATCAAACATCTAAAGTTTGTTTGACAACTATTTTCGAAAATAGTTTTTTATTCTTTAAAACAAAAAATAAAAAAAATACATTTGGTAATTAAAAATTGTTTTTTGTTTCTTGTTTTTAAAAATAGAAAATATGGTGTTTTTAGATAATATATTTTCATTATTTTATGTTGTTTTCACTTTTTTTTAAGTATTGTATTAGAAAATAATTATACAAGTATGTAGAATAATTAAAAATAAAGAACTAGATATAAAAATTATTTTTAAAATATATTTAAAAATATTAAAAATACGTTAAAAATATTTTAGTTCCCTAAACAAACTTTTATTCTATAAAACATCAACGAACAGTTTTTAAAAACTAATTTCAAAAACTGTTTTTCAAAACTAAAAACTATTCTCAAAAATTTATTTTTAAAATTGTTTTTTAAAACAATTACCAAATAGAACCCTAATTTTATTTTTTTTCAAAAACATTTTTTGGGCTAAATCCACTTTTTAAAATTACTGTCAAACGATCTAAAAGTGCGTTTAGAAGTGTTATTAGTGAAAGTATTTTATTTGAAAGTAGTTTAAAAAAAAACACTACAAGTAATTTTCCAATATTATAGGTGAGTTTTTTTATATTTTTAAAAGTGTTTTCCAAATTTTATCATATACCTATTTTTTTTCTAAAAACATTTTTTAAATTAAAAATATTTTTTAAAAACATTGCTAAATAGCCTCTTTAAAACAAAATGAGTCTTTAGCCTGCAAAACTTTTATCAATATTTAGAGTGTAAATAAAAAAATGTTTTTTATATTATTATTGATAATATATTACACAAAAAATACTAATATTAATTCAAAAATCACTTCAACTTATACTATAATTTTTAAAAATAAATTTTAAAACTTTTCAATGGCTTGATTTTTTTTTTTTTTTAAATAACTTCCAAGTATTAGGGGATACTTTAAATTAATTTTTTCTTTTCTTCCATTTTTTTCCCCAAAAAATTCTTTCCCTCTCATTTTTCCAAAAAAACCTTTCGGACCAAAAATAGCAAATAATTTTCCAACATGAGGGTCCCTCTGAAGAGTTGCCAAATTTGAAAATGAGTTGGAAACTCGAAGTGGATGTGGAGAGATTTGTAGAGGGGTTGGGGGGGAAGGCAGTGTGTCAGAACTCAGAAGTTTTAGGACATGTGCAGATGGCAGTGGTTTATTGTGCAGATAGGGTGGGTGGGTCGTTTGGTGGGTATTGCAGATTTGCAGTAAATATCATTTAAACTTTATTATTCAAGAAATTAAACACTAATTAGATGTTCTCATCAAATTCAAATCCAAGGTTTGATAGATGAAAATAAGTGAAAATATTCCTAGGAAATGTGGGAATGGGATGAAGTACTTTGATTAGCAAAAGTACTATTATTTAGAAAGATATGTTTTAAATAATTAATTTTTTGATACCTAGGTTAAGAGTTAAATTCAAAGTTGATAAGGAACGGATCTAAGTAATAAATTAGGTCAAACTTTGAAATTATCTCATAATTTCGTTCACCTCTTTTAAAGTTTTGGATAAATATCGCTAATTTTTATAAGTTTGAAATTTCGTTCACCTCTCATCTCACTCAAAATAAGAAAGGTTTTTTATGTTTCAAATTTATGAAAATTAGATATATTTAACAAAAACCTTAGAAGAAGTGAACGTTTAATCTAAAAATTTATAGCCCCACTCAAATATCAACCTAAAAAAAGGCAGTGGGAAAGAGGAACTTTTCAATCTCACAATAGCTTTAGAGTTGGAGACCACCAACAACTAGCTTTGTCGGATTTTGGCTATCGGACTTGAATATGTATGAAAAGACCACCATTGAAGTATTTCTCAATGAAACGGTACAAGTGATTTTTCAAAATTTTAAATTATTTTTCATTTATTAAACGTGTATTTTTCTTTAAAAATACTTTTTAATATTAAAAGTGTTTCATAAAAATACTGTTAAACAAATTTTAAAAGTGTATTTGACTATTTGAAGTACTTTTAATGAAAGTATTTTTTCGTTCAAAGCATTTTCGATAAATTTATCTACCAAGTGCTTTTCTAAAAAGTATTATAAGTAATTTTTTTAATTTTTTTAAAAGATTTCTAAATTTTATCAAATATTATGTTTTTCAAGACCATTTTTTTTATGCTAGAATGATTTATGAAAACACTCTCAAAAAAAAAGAAAGAAAGAAAGAAAGAAAGGTGAGAAGGGTGGTTATAAATTAGGGCCCCACGAATTTATACATAGGGAAACATTGAATAGGACACAAGTAAAATTGGTAAGTAGGAGTAGTAGTTGTATAAGAAACCAAATAGGCAACGAGTAGCGTTACTTAATAGTTGTTGTGTTCAATAAAGTTGGATGATGGGCCACGTTTGTTCTTCTCTAACTTGATTGCCCATTGTCTTTCCTTTTCGCGTTCCTTTCAATTCTATTTTCTTTCCAAGAACAATCTTATTCTCTTCCATGTGACTCTTGGAATAAACTTTTTAACAAGCCCACTTTATAAAATCACCTTTAATTTTCTAAAAGTAATTTAATTATTCTTATCAATTGTTTGTGCTACAAATCATTTAGGGTAAATTGGTGTTTATTTGATAGTAAAATAGTGGCATTTTCTCTCAAGCAATAGTCAGATTGATGATGCTCGTGGTTGGTTCGTCCTATCATCTAAGGTGTTTGAAAATAGTTTTTCAAAATCATTATCATCGTCTTTGATTGTTTTTAGAAATAAAATTATGTTCAGAAACTCAAATATGGAAAAATAGTTTTTTAATTTATTTTTTATGAAGGTAATATATATTTTTATGCATTAGTAAAGTTTTGAAAACATTAGTTTTATGTTCAAAGAAGTAATTAAAAAAAATATCAAATTTATTTCAGGAAGCAAAAACTTGCTTTCATAAAAAATAATATTTTTTTTATCAAAAATGTTTTCTTAGTTAGAAAACTATTTTTGTTTTAAAGAACAAATAAATTTTTTTTTGAAAATAGTTTTCAAATAAGATAAACGAGTTTTAAGTAATATATAAAAATAATTTCTAAACTTTAAATCTATTTTAACCTTTCTATTTTTGTCTTTTTATTTGATGTTTTTCCTCAAATTTGTAAAAAATAATTTTCTAAAAAAACATTTATAAGATGCTAAAAATTACTTCAAGTGAATCCCTATAGTTTTTAAAGTAATTTTAATTTAAAAAATTTATCAAATTATTATTTTTTTTCATAAGGAAACACTTTTAAGAATTTTATAAGTATATTTTAAAAATTATGAGTTAAGACTTTAAAATACGTTTATACAATTAAAAAAAATTTATATTTATATAGAGTTAGAAATTTATATGAAGCAATATTTTCTAAAAAAAATTTTAATGGACAAAAAGATAGATTGCAGACAAAAGCACAAACGGACAGACTGTTGAATCGATAATCACTGAGAAGGTCAAAAGCAATTTAGTAAATGGAAATCACCCACCTCCCTCCCCCACACCAAAAGATCTCATATTTTTCACTTTTTCTCTCCACTCTCTCTCTCTCTCCCTCTCTCTCTCTCCCTCTCTCTCTCCCTCTCTCTCTCTCTCTCTCTCTCTCTGTTGACCTCAAACCTCCCATAAATTACAATACCCCCAAAACCAAAATCAACTCCACAATAAATTAATCACAAAGTTATTACTCAAGCAATTTCCACATGACTAGTCCCATCATCTAAGGCTTCTTGTCTGTCTCCACCTCCTTTGAATAACCAAAAAGTAAAATAAAAAATTCAAAAATTTAAAAAAAGAAAAAACCCTAACCCCCTACTTCACTCCACTCTCTGCAACTCACAACACACACACACTCTCTCTCTCTCTCTCTCTAAAAATCCAACTTAGATCTCTCACTTTCTCTCTCTACAACCCACCATTTGTTTTTTCTTTTGCTTTTCTGTAGATGGCAATTATTTAATCACCTCCATTTTGATGTGCTGTGTTGTCATGTATGTAAAGTAAAATCTTTGATTCCTTTCTTGAGTGTAAAAATCACTCCAATCTTTTGCTTTTCTTTTTTTCTTTTCTTTATTTAATTTAGTTTAATTTATTTGTTTTAACTCGATCATCATTTTTTTCTTCTTTTTCACTGTGGGTGAAAGGTGAAGAAAAAAAGGACAATGTGAGTGAAGATATAGTGATGCCTTTCTTGATTGAGAAGTGGGAGGTGAGTGAGAGTGGTGCTCCTCTGTTTGGTTGGTGAGAAAATGTGAGAAAGTGAAAGAAAGCCTTTTTGTTGGTTGTTGATCTTGTGTAACTGAAAAGTGCAAAATACCCATTCAGCTGAGCCCAGCAAGAAACCCACTTGAGCGAGTTGGTGATTTTTATTTTTAATTTTTTCCTTTTGTTTTATGGTTTTGAGTTTTTGTGGCATTTGATCTCTTTTGATTTGTGGGGATCGTGGGAATGGGAGTTGGGTGATGGTCTGTTTGGCTCAGTCGGGGAAATGTTTCTCAGCATCCAAACTAGGTGTATTGCCAAAAGTTTCTTGAATGATTGGGTGGAATATGATAGATTTGATCTCTTTTTTGGGTGTGGGGATTGGTTTTGTTTTCGTTGCATGTTTTACATATGTTAATGTTATTTGTTTATTTTTTGAATCTTCAGTTACTCCAATGGAAAAGAGTAGGTTGGTTTTTCAAATGCCCTCTGTTTGGTTGCTGAGAAAATTGAGGAAAGGGGTCAACATAAAATTTTGAAATTTCTGTTTTATGTTGTTTTGGTCTCCCAAAAGAAAAAAAAAAGACCAACCTTTGACCAGTTGAAGTAGCTGTCTGGATGAAGGTTTATTAATAGTTACCCTCAAACTTTTTTTTTTTTTTTTTTTGCCTTCTTAGTTAAGACTTGCAATTTTTAATTTCTTTTATTTTCCTGTTTTTACTAAGGACCCAAACACGCCTAATACTGCTCTTCTGCCAACAATGGTGGAAAATAAGCTTTTATTTTTTCCTTTTTTCTGGTTTCTTTTTTATTTTTATTACTGCTATGCTTTCAATTTATACTGACTTTTTGTGGTGCCAATGGAACAGATCTTGTGGGATACTCGTAGAACACTGGGCACTAGATCAGTGAACATGAGGGCCATGGAGCTTGGGTGTGCAGTTGTAGTTTTATTTAGCCTTTTGATTGCTGGAAATGCAGAGATTTACATCGTGACAGTTGTAGGAGAGCCAGTTATAAGTTACAAGGGTGGTGTACCTGGTTTTGAAGCCACTGCTGTGGAATCTGATGAGACAATTGATGTTACTAGGTATCGTCTTGTTTTCACCTTGAATTTTGCTATAGCTTCGGTCTTCAAATCTTGGATGAGACTACTGTCTAGTATCTACCTTGTTGGACTGCTGCAGGAGGTTTAAATAGAAATGCAGAGATTATTTGATTATATAGATTCTTTGGTTGGTTTTGTACTGCCAATTTGGTTTTCAAATCCATGCCTTGGCAAGTGTATGGATATGCAAACTACTTTTTGAGGTTGGATGTGTGTAAACTTTGCTTCAAGGTCGAGAAAATTGACTGTACTTTGAATTAGTAGCAATCCTTTAGTGTTTGGGTGCATCTCTAAGCTCATTTCTCTACCCATTGGTTGCATAGACTCAAATTAATTTTGCTTAATAGTACAAGTTGTTGCTGGTGCTCAATTGATTTTAGTCATTTACGGTTATAGGTTAGACATAATGATTTGCTTCTTGATTTTCATCACTTTATGCTTGACTGTTATGAATGCATTCCAATTTTCACTCCTGTTTCGAACTAATCAGTGAGAGAACTATTCGAATCCGGCTCTGCATTTGCACCACTTAGACAACTGACAGCCAAATCCATTTTTCCCCTATCTAGGCAAAATGTTCCAAATAGGATCCAACTACTCGGTTTTTGGAACTGAGTCCTCATTGTGCCTAATCTAAATTCTTCTCTTAGATAAGATGTAGAAACAAAACCTAGATATTTTACCCCTTCAATCATGCTGATTTTTTCTTCCCTTCTCTATCACTTCATCAGAAAATGGCTTTTAACATATTGGCAATGCCTTTTCTTTTCTCCCTCTTCCTTTGGAAATTCTTCCAGTGAATTGGTTACATCTTACTCTCGTCACCTTGAAATGAAGCACGACATGCTCCTATCTTTGCTGTTTGAGCATGGGACCTACAAGAAGCTCTACAGCTATCGGCATCTTATTAATGGCTTTGCAGTTCATATATCCCCTGAACAGGTGAAACCTTGGGCAATTCTTTTGTTCTTATTCATATATATATATATATATACATACATTTTTTTAATGTTTACAGCAATTTTCTGTATTGATCGACATTACTATCTTTGCATTCTCATTTTCTAATGAATCCCACTATATTAGTAGGCAGAAGTCCTTAGACAGGCCCCTGGTGTGAAATCTGTGGAGAGAGATTGGAAGGTGAGAAGACTTACAACACATACTCCACAGTTTCTGGGGCTTCCAACTGGTGTATGGCCGACAGGAGGTGGCTTTGACAGGGCTGGAGAGGACATTGTGATAGGATTTGTGGACTCAGGTATTTTTCCTCACCATCCGAGCTTTGCCACCCACAACGTTGAACCATACGGGCCCATCCCTAAGTACAGAGGAAAATGTGAAGTTGATCCTGACACTAAAAGGAACTTCTGTAATGGGAAGATTGTTGGAGCCCAACATTTTGCAGAAGCTGCAATAGCAGCTGGTTCATTTAATCCTTCAGTTGATTTTGCTTCTCCTTTGGATGGTGATGGGCATGGAAGGTTAGATCCCATACACTTTTTTGTATCCATTCCATTGGGAAAACAGTGAAAATGGTTTTGTATTTGTTCAGTTATGCATGGACAAATATGAAGTTGGAATTTAATGTCGGAGAACTATATCAGCTAGCTAAGAACAAATGAACTAGGGCACTTGTGATACGGCATATAAAAACATACCTATGTTTCTTTATATAATTGGTTAATTGTTGGAAACAAAGGAAAATATGGACAAGTTAAATTGTTATAAATGATAATATGTATTTACTTTGTGGTTCTGTTTTAGTGGCTGAACACTTGAATGCATATAGATCATATGCCATAACAAAGTTTTGACTTAATACGTTTGGAATGTAGTTGTAACATGGATAGATCTTCTGATTCCATCCAAGGCTCTTCATGATAGTTCGATTTTCTTTTAATATTTTGTTCCCATTTACTCTGTTTTATTTGATTGGGTCTGGTTCATTTGTTGTTTCTTGGGAATACTGGACAACAGTCACACAGCAGCTATTGCAGCTGGAAATAATGGAATTCCAGTGAGAATGCATGGGTATGAATTTGGGAAAGCAAGTGGGATGGCTCCCCGTGCCAGGTGAGGGTTAACAATCTTTGTATCTTATTCAAATTACTCAGTATCATCCTTTCCTCTATTTAAAAACTATCTTCCTGTTTGTATGTATTCAGGGTTGCTGTATACAAGGCACTCTACCGGCTTTTTGGAGGTTTTGTTGCAGATGTGGTAGCTGCAATTGATCAGGTATGCTATTATATAATACCTGCACTATAAATTGGGGAAATTGCTAACAGGCTCCTTCTGTTGTTACTGCTATTATTGTGATTGCCTGGGTTTTTTTTTTCCAGTTTGGTTGGTGGTATGTGTCTCAACCACATTCAGTGCTTGTTTTATACAATCAGCATCCCCAGAATCCTGTTTTTTTTTTTTTTTTTTTTTTTTTCTGTTTTAATACAATCAGCATTCTCAGAAAGTTATTTCTGTTTTATGTTGATGGGCCATGAATTGGAATTTGAACCTCAATATTGGGTAGAGATCTGGAATTATGAAACTGGGTTGCATTTAAAGTTTCCATTTTTCCTTATCGGGGAATGAGTAATCAGTTCCGGGTTATTACCAATTTCGTTGGATTGAGATCTTTTTGTACCTTTTTTACTTTTTTGTTTTGATTTGATTGCTGAAAACTGAGTAGCAGTGGAGGTTGGTTTGTTTTTTCCTTTTCTTTTTTGTTTTTGTTTTTTTTTGGGGATCTGTCTTAGATGTGATATAAGATTTGTATTACATGATAAAGGATCTTTTTTTACATTGTGAATTAAATTTTCTGGAGAAGGAATGTTGATGGTCCTGCTGTTGGCATGTAGTCTACAGGAGCCAAACAATTTTTGTTCAAAAATCAGAATTTGTTTCACATGTTTTCCTTTGTCATGGAACAAGAAGAAAGTTTGACCTGTCTTTTTGGTGTTTGATTACTTTTTGTTGCATCATGAGAATAAGCTTCTCAGACCTAAACCTAACTCAATTCACCTGACTCTTGCAGGAATTTGAAGTATTTTTTGTTTTTCCTCTTAATTGCTCTAACTGGCCTAATTTCACATGGCATATGTATGAAAGCTCCTTGTTTGGCTAGGGAACAGAACTAGGTGTTATAATTCTAGCTCCAATTGAAATGTTTGTTTCAGATTCATCTCAGGGCTTTATCATTTCCCAATTAATTACAATTAATTCCACTACAATTGACAAACTTGTCTCATGTTAGCCAATTGAAATGTTTGTTTCAGATTCATCTCATGGCTTTATCATTACCTGAATTGATTGTGATTAATTCTTCGATAATTTGGCAAACTTGTCTCAAATTAGCCATCTTATGGAAAATTCATAATAGTGAAAAAGATTCCCAGTTTCTTGCTTGAGAAGTACTGCACTTGCTGCAATTGATACAAGATGATAACCTTTTGCCCATGAATTAAGCATCTTTTTAGGTGATATCTGTTGGGGTATTCTTTGTTTTTTGTTTTTTCGTTAATTAATTGAAGACTTCTTCTGTGAACAGGCTGTTCATGATGGTGTGGACATTCTCAATCTCTCTGTGGGGCCAAATAGTCCTCCAGCAACCACCAAGACCACGTTTTTAAACCCTTTTGATGCTGCGCTTCTTTCAGCTGTGAAAGCAGGTGTATTTGTTGCACAGGCGGCTGGAAATGGGGGCCCTTTTCCCAAGTCCTTGTTGTCTTATAGTCCGTGGATTGCATCTGTAGCTGCAGCAATCGATGATCGTAGATACAAAAACCATCTTACTTTGGGAAATGGGAAAATGTTACCTGGACTTGGTTTGTCACGTAAGTTCTATATAACCTGAATTATGTTGGAATTCTACTGTTTAGGTTGGCCTTGGGAAACAACATGACTCAATCTGCTGAATACTGGAGTTCAATCACATGAAATTAAAGTTTTATCTGGGAAACATAGGTGGGATGAGATATAATTCTAAAAGACAAATAAATAATGATATATTGACTAATTTTCAGTTTTTGCTTCAGTGTTCCAACGCTAATTTTAGGTTGTCCTGTAAGTCCCTTCATCTGTTTATTTATTATTCTTGTGATATTTTCTTGATTGTACTTTCAAAATCTTTTGTTGCTCCATTTAGTAGTGATATGACATTTTTGTTTGACAAAGCCAAAGGGCTGTTGCTCTAAAGGTTTACTCAATGTTTTCAGAATCAGACCGATCATTAAATCGGAAAAGTTATTGATTCACGATTCACTGGTCGGACCGGTGGTCGAACCGGTGATTTCATAAATATATAATTTAAATTTCAGTAAAATTAAAAATAATTTTAAGAAATTTATATATGTATATATACATAATATTAAAATTATAGCATTTCATTTCATTTTTGTATTTGATATGTCTATTAAATGATAAACATAAAAATAAATGTATTAATATATCAAATTTTATTAAATTGAATATGTATAATATTGACATATGAGAAGAAAATTATAACATTTAATTATATCTACATATCTATGCATTTTATTATTTTAAAATTTTAAAAATATTATATTAATTAATTTATATTATTTCATATTTATTGTTAGTAATTATTATAAAAATAAATATGAATATAAATATTTATATTTGTTTAAATGTTTTATATTATAAAAATTTGCAAAGATCATTAATATAACATATTGTTACCTATATTTGTGAAAGGAATTGTTCAGCATAATGGTTGGCTCTTTCTTTTCTAAACCTTAGATTTGAGGTTCAAATCCTCACAATGCAACAGAATAGCATTTATTTTTCTTTATAACATCCCACATCGGAAACTCACAAATTTAATGAGTTGAAGGAACAGGTAAGCTGCTCAATGGGCTGCTTGGTGGGTGGGAGAGTGGGAAGATTTTAGGCCCAATGTGGCAAGGCCCAATAGCATTTTGGTCAACCCACATGTTGACTGGTTCACAAAAAACCGAATGGTTCGTCCAGTTCAACGGTTGAACCAAATACAAATCCATAACCAAATCCCACATCCCACATCGGAAACTCACAAATTTAATGAGCTGAAGGAACATGTAAGCTGCTCAATGGGCTGCCTGGTGGGTGGGAGAGTGGGAAGATTTTTCTTTATAACCAAATCCATAACCAAATCCCACATCCCACATCGGAAACTCACAAATTTAATGAGCTGAAGGAATAGGTAAGCTGCTCAATGGGTTGCCTGGTGGGTGGGAGAGTGGGAAGATTTTAGGCCCAATGTGGCAAGGCCCAATAGTGTTTTGGCCAACCCACATGTTCATTGGTTCATAGGAAACCGAATGGTTCGTCCGATTCGACGATTGAATTGGCCGGTCCAGTCCGGTTTTTAAATCATTGGGTTTACTTTGACATGCTGATGACAATGTGCAATGTTGTGTAGTAAGTGGTGCTTTAGTCATTTTAATTGAAATAGTGATTGTGAATGAATTGCTATGTTAACCTTTCCTTTTCCTTGAAGTGACTCAAAGCAGGTCCTGTGAAATGTTGGGGCACTCAGGTGGTGTGCCTGGTGCCTTGTAGTTGGAGTCTCCTAGAGCTAACCTTTTGCTGCCGCCATGTGGAGCTTAAAGTCTTAGCTATTCTTTTTCCTGATCAGTGATTCTCTTTATCTTTAAAATCCTGATTCGAGTCTCTCTCAAAGCATGCTCACCAGTGATTGATGGCAGTCTACATTCTTGCATATCCGTGTACCTTCTTGTGTGAAGGGACATCAAACCTAATGATTTGCTGGTCAACCTGACTGATAGGGGGGGCTGCTTAGAATGTTCAAACAATTGGACTTGGGATTTATCTATTAAATAAATTCCTTGAAGTCAATCTTTGAGCACTAAAAGAGAGTAAGGGCTGAACTTTGTCTGAGTAGTCTATTAGGGATAGTTTGATTTGACTGAGCCAAAAAAGTCATAGTGTGAGGTCATTGGCAAAGACATGGAAGTGATGTCTCCTTAAAGATCAAATACTACTTCAACTTACCTAAACAATCTACAAAATCTTGGTCCCGAACATTGATGATTTTTACTCTAAAGCTTGATACAAATGTGTCACTTGATGATCATAGTACTGTGAAGTTCTAAAAGAGTGTTGAAAAATTAATAAGAAGATCGAAATTTAAATTATATGATCTAAGTAGTAATTGATAATGCCCTCTCTGCACATCCTTCGGATTCACAGCTCACTAGTCCCAAAGTCAAATAATCTAATGTATTGTGTAGATGGTGATGCCTCATGGGTCCTCGAGGAAGCCATATAAGGCTCTTGTGATGTGAGATTAATTCACTTTGCAGTAATTCTGAGGCTATCATGTATATGACTTTTTTACTTCATGACTTTCATGCTCAACCACTGAGCCTTGTTTTTAATAGGCTTACAAAACTCTTAGTTCTTATGGACCTTTTGCTGAGTCTTTTCATGCTCAACCACTGTGCCTTTAGTTCTCATGGACCTTCCAATTAGTTGTCTCATAGAATACCTACTAGTTCTCAAGTGATATGTCTGCCTTCCTGGAGCTGAGGTATCTCTCATGGCTTACTGCAGCTTCTACACATTTCAATCGAACATTCACCCTGGTTGCTGCAAATGATGTGCTGCTGGATTCTTCAGTTGTGAAGTACAGTCCTTCAGACTGCCAAAGACCAGAAGTTCTAAACAAAAACTTGGTTGAAGGGAATATTCTTCTTTGTGGCTATTCCTTCAATTTTGTTGTTGGTACAGCATCAATCAAGAAGGTGTCAGAAACGGCCAAGAGTCTTGGTGCAATTGGGTTTGTTCTTGCTGTGGAAAATGTTTCTCCAGGAACAAAGTTTGATCCTGTTCCTGTCAGTATTCCTGGGATTCTCATCACAGAAGTCAGCAAATCAATGGTAAATATCTTAATTCTTCTTCTTTAATGATAAATATTTCCAGTAGGTAGATAGTGGTCCAGTGTGACTAAGGCACCATCTGGAACATCCCGCTATCAGTTGCTGAATTCTGACCTGGATATCAGTATATGTTGGGACTTTGTTTAAGCTGTTATTTCAGTGGTCTTCACGATATAGTGGACCTGGGGCTGCATATAATTGATCATGACTTGTGTGATGCAGGCCCATGAATTTATTAGGTGTCAAAGTGGATTGGATTGGAACAGGAAATTTAAAAGAAACTGAAAAGTGCATTTATGCTTCCTTGTCTAAAACTCACTTTTGGTATACCTTGGATTTTATAGGGGGATTTACTCTTTAACTACTACCACCCACAAGCATTTTAGGTTGTTGATTAGTTTTGGTACTGGTGTAAGCTGCTTTTTGGTCTCCTCATTGTTATTTTTTTTCCCCTCCCTGCTTATAATTTGTTTTTCTGTATGGTACCTGATTCTATCATCTCTGTTCTGTGTGCTTGGGAATTGCTTTTACTTCAGGATCTTATAGAGTACTATAATACATCCACTTCAAGAGATTGGACTGGACGAGTGAAGAGCTTTAAAGCTACAGGTAGCATTGGGGATGGATTGACGCCTATACTCCACAAATCAGCACCTCAGGTGGCATTATTTTCTGCTCGGGGACCCAATATAAGAGATTTCAACTTCCAAGATGCGGATCTTCTCAAACCAGATATTCTAGCTCCAGGTTCTCTCATTTGGGCTGCTTGGTCTCCAAATGGAACGGATGAGGCCAATTATGTTGGTAAATATCAGTAGTTTCAATTCACCTATTTCTCCCTACTTCTTTAGACGTCTTAGCCAAGGTTTAATCTTTATATGCGCATTAAGTCAGTTAATCCAGAGTGGAATTAATCTTTATGAAAAAAAGTCTGTCAGTTATAGATATTCAGGGGTTTTGAACTACCACTGCATCTTAAACTTTGGAAAGGAGAACTAATGTTATGCAATTTTATGCTCAATTTGATGCTGGGAGAAATGTTGTTAAATACATTTTACACTTTTTTGTCTATCTTCTTAGACACCATAGAGCATTAAGAATTTGAAAACCATCCCAGCAGGATAACATGCTAAAGTTATTGTACTTTTAACATGCTAATGAATGCCTTTTAAGCATCTTTGTTTTTTCTTCGAGCAGGAGAAGGGTTTGCAATGATCTCTGGAACTAGCATGGCTGCACCACATATAGCTGGAATAGCTGCCCTAGTAAAGCAGAAACACCCTCATTGGAGCCCTGCTGCCATCAAATCAGCTTTAATGACGACATCAACAACGCTGGACAGAGCTGAAAACCCTCTTCGAGCACAGCAGTATTCTGGATCAGAAACTGTCACACTTGTCACTGCTACACCTTTTGATTATGGGAGTGGCCATGTTACTCCTAGAGCGGCTCTGGATCCTGGACTTATCTTTGATGCAGGTTTGTCTTATTCCTTCTTATTTTATGGTATTTGTCCTTTCTCTTTCTGTTTTCAAAAGCTAAGACATAGGAAATGAAAACAAGGTAACTGAATTATTGAGGTAACTGAATGAGGAACCAATCTAATCGAGAACATTTTTAGAACAGATATGAAGTGCGGAGAAAATATATTGGAAATATATATTTTAAGACATTTTTGGATTATATTGGAGCATCATTGAGCACAATCTCAAATCATTGACACTCATTCCCTCTTTTTTGCAGCTTATGAGGACTACATAGGGTTCTTGTGCACAACACCAGGAATTGATGCTCATGAGATAAAGAACTACACAAGTTTACCATGCAATTACACCATGGGCCGCCCATCAAATCTCAACACCCCATCAATCACAATCTCCCACCTTGTGGGAACTCAAACTGTCACACGCACAGTCACAAATGTTGCTGGTCTAGAAACCTATGTGATCTCGACCAGAATGGCACCTGCAATTGCCGTTGAAGCCAACCCCCCAGCAATGACTCTGAAACCCGGTGCATCAAGGAAGTTCTCAGTGACACTGACTGCTCGATCAGTGACTGGAACCTACAGTTTTGGAGAAGTTTTGTTGAAAGGAAGCAGAGGACACAAGGTACGAATCCCTGTGGTAGCTATGGCTTATGATCGATAGTTTGGTTTGGTCTAGCCCTTAAAATTAAATGTTATGGTTTTCATATTCTTTGTAATACATGGTAATAAGAGATATGAAGATAGTTATATTTGTCTTGAGCTCTATATAAGTATAATTATATATGGAAGAGGTGTAAAGATAAAGAAGTGATATAAGGGAGAAGTGTTAGTTTCTTCCAGTTGTAAGTTTTCCTGATTTGTTGTATAATTTCAGAGGGAATGCTTCATATTCCTCTTTATTACATTGTATGAAGTAATCTCTGTTACATGGGTTGTAGTTGATGGTGGTGCATGTCATCTGCATCTTGTATACTTTTGACTCTTCTTTTAATAACTAATCAGATTTTTCTGACTCTTTCCATCTATCTAATCTTTCCCTTCCAAATCAAAAATCATGAATTTGTATGGCTTAAAACTCTTTGATGTAAAACATTGCATAATCTCGTGCTTTTCCTTTACATTTTTCCTTTGGGTTCTGTTTGGATGCTGAGAAACTTGAATTCTGAAATCCAGGGTCTCATATATGGATTCGCTTCTAACTATAACTCAATTGAAGTGGTTAGCTACTCTTTCATATTCAAGAATAGTCAGCACTTTTGTCTCTATGTTTTTGCATTGGAAATTCTATACTGATGAAGAGATGTCTCCTCCTCAAAGGGGCTTCTCCCTTCCAAACGGATCTTTCTACATCTCTGTGTTCTATGGGAAAGAAGTTAGCATTGCAGCCACTCTAGAAAGGATCACGGCTGCCTCCAAAACAGGGCTCTCTGCATAAGTTGAGCAATTTTAATTTTTTTTAAAATATTGTTGTACCCAAAATTATTCAAAAACTACTGTAGTTCAGTGTAAGAATGGAATTGGCCTTCTGAAATTTGGGTGGAACTCATATTTTTGGATTCTGAGTTTGGTGTAAAAATAAAACTATTGGTTCAAAAGATGAGTTCAAAGTAAAAATAGATTTATCTTTTGAAAAGACGAGTTTAGTATATAAATTTGATGAGTTCTATTCAATATAAAATACAATCCGCTATATATAAAATAACATGCTTTATACTCGAACAATTAACATTCAACCTCTAATTTGTTAAAATCAATTTAAATTTAATCTTGATGCGGAAAACACTCAACTTATGTACACTAGTAATCAATGTTGAACTTGTAATCCATAAATCAACCTAAATTTAACTTGTACATGGAAACAAGTAACCGTATACATAAAACATTAACTTGTAATTTGTTCAAACTATATTAAACCCAAAATTAAGAGCCACTGATTTGAGTATGATTATTGGTTAACATCCATAAAAACACGTAAATATATTCATAATAAGTAGACTTGTACAACCTGATATAATTAATACAAATACTTTATATATTTAGTATAAATGTCTTGTATATATGTGAAAATAAATAAAAAAATTATATTTGACATTTATAAGTATGTGTAAATAATATTTATCTGGTATAAAAAATAAAAAAATAAAGAAAAATATCTAAATATATTTACAATATGCAACAAGTCTTGTATATTTAATACAAATACTTTGTATATTTAGTACAAGTTTCGGGTAATGTAGCCTTTCATCTTTTGTAACTTCAAACTTTTTTTTTTTTCTTTTTTGGGAAAAAATAGGTTTACTAATTTTTATGTTAAGCTTATTTTAATAATTTACATTTTCTTACATTACCTGTATTTTTTTCCTTTTCCATTTCGGAAACATTTTCACATTTCTATTGTTCCTACGTGTAGTTTGAAGAAAAAATATTAAAAAAAATGCAAAGAAAAAAAGATAAAATAAATAAATAATAAAATAATAAAAAATTAAATTTAAAGTTAATTAATTGTTTTTATATGTTATTTTAAATACATTCCATTTTTGACTTTTTACATTCAAATTAAATAATTTTAAAATATTTAAATTTTTAATTAATTTTAATCATATTTATTTATTTCCCCCAAAATTTTCATAAAAATTATTTTCTTCATCATTTTTTTAGTTTTATTTTATTTTATTTTTGAACCAATTACAGTTAAAAGGTTTTGTATAAGGTACAGGGAGGGGCGCGAAACTTCTTCTCTCGCTCCGATGGTGTTTTGAGAATTAGGGTTTTGAAGTCGGCGATTCAGGAGCTCAATCTTCTTATTCTTCCGGTAGGTTTAAATGCACTGCTCATTTATGTATCTATATGCATTTCATTTTTTGTGGTTGATGATTGTACTTACAGGATTCAGGGTAAATTGGGGATTGGATGTTGAGGATGAATTTTATGAACACAATAAAAAGCTGAAATTTTATTTAGTTTCAGGTATAATTCAGGATTATGAAACACTGAAAGACTATTCCATTGGGTTCTTAGATAATGCCGAAAATTGAGGAGGAAATTGTGGGTTTTATTTTTATTTTTTAATTTGTTCCATGGTTTTTTTGGTTGTTTGGTAACTTTGATTGTGTTGAAATTGGAGGAACTCTATTTCAATTTTGAAGATTTACTCCCTTCTAGATTTTCTGCATCCTTCTATTCCTCTAGCATACCTTAATCACCTTTCACATTATCTCCCTAGAATTCTCCCATCTCATTTAATTTCCGCAATAATCAACTCAAACGCAATTTTACAATCACTGCAACTCCTAAGACAGCTTGAGATAATTGAGTGATTGAGAACTGGGTCGAGGAAATTGTTTAGCCTTTACTTTTATTACTCATTTGATGGATAATTGAGTAATGGAGGCACTGGGTCGGTCATTGGCATTACAAGTCACCAAAGAAATCATTTAGCCTTTACTTATTTACTCTTATTAATCATCTGTATTCTGATTTAGGGTTTTAATTTTTGGGATTTTATATTTGGTGAGTGTGTTGCTTGATGGATAGATCATTGTGGTTATATGCATTAAATTTTCTTGACTAGAAGAAGATACAGTAATTTTATTATGTGATTTAAATCGAAATCAGAGGTTTTGTGGATATTTAGCCCAATTATGGGAATGGAAAATTTGGATGGTTTTGTGGATTTTAACACAATGGTGGCTAGGGAAATTAGATAACAACTTTGTATTATTATTATTATCATTATTATTATTATTTTAAAAAAATTAAAATTTGAATGAGCCAAAGTGAAAAACAATGAAGAGATTATTTATTTATTTAAAAGTTTCTAAATTTCATATTTTTTTTTTTATTTTTTTTACTGTTTTGTAATTGAGAAGAGACGCATTTTGTTTGTTTTTCATGAAAGTGGAGGCAATAAAGTGGAAATGATCCGTATTGTTTCCAATAGCATCCCCTCTTGTAGAGGAAATTAGAAATTGGTTTTTATTTTTTATTTTTTTCAGAAAACTCTTTCATTTTGGAAAATGAAAACAGTGATGACTGTAGTGCTTGTATTGTTTTCAATTGTCTAGGTGTCTCCAGTTTTTAAAACATGGAAAACAATATTTTAGTGTTTTCTAAATTAACCTGTATCTAGGAAATGTTTTTTAAAACGGTTGTTAGAATCATGTTTCCAAACATATATTTTCAGGTTGTTATTTTTTCTGTTTTAACAGGTTTTATTTCCACTGCCAAACTAGCCTAGATTTTGCATTTTGTTGCTAAGAAACTGGAGGAAATGGTGAATAGAATTGTTATAGGGAATGGTTTTTTTTTTTGCTTTTTCTTTTTATTTTCTTTTTCTATTTGGTCTTATCTTTGCCAAAGAGATTGAAATGGGAAATTGGGAATGGGAAGGCCTTCCCACTCTCTAACTGTTAAAGTATTCAAGTGCAGGATGGGAATTCTGGAAACCATTCAACTGAATGTGGCCTCTTTGTTTGCCTGCTCCTTTCACTTGTGTCTTACACATTCTCTGAGAATAGCAGAAGGGTGATAGTGGACTTCACTTGGTTGGCTAGGTCAACATAAGTTTAATTTGATTGGATGAATTCTAACTTTAATTGTGCTATTCGGACATTTCCTTTTTCTGTTCCTAAAATTTTTTCCAGAAGGCATGAAGGTTCAAATGATCTTATATTAAATCATCCTGTTATCTGGGTTCTCTCTGTTATTTACTTGATTGCTAAGGGTATTTATTTATGCTTCTACACGGTATGTTCTTTTGAAGTGTGTTGCTGCATATTTCTTTATGTAAATCTGAAAATATTCATTTTCAAGCATTGGGCAAGGCATCAAGTGTGTCCCCTCTTTGGAGAGGTAAAATAAGGTGGGTGCAGGTTCTGTATCCACAGGGATCCTTTTGTCAGTACAGTATTGTTATCATCTGAATTTGGAAAATGTCACTTCTGGGAAGTTAGTTCACCTTATTAAATTCCTAACTTTCTGAAATTGTATTATGACTTTTTATGTAAGCTAGTCATGTAACTTGATTAAACCAATATAGCCTTGGTACTGTTAGCTTGGACAACATGAAAGAGTGTGGTGTTGTTCTTCAATAAGCACAAAATGAGTATTAACTTTATGCCTTACTGGATGGGAAACATAGTGGCATGTATAATATAAGTGTTTCATTGTTATTCCTTCAAAACTTTCATGTACTGGTTGTGCCTTTGATAATACTTTTAATAATATTGCTTGCAGGAAAATTGAAAATTTGGGGTTGGTTTTACAGCCATATCAGATGGGGGAGCCATCATTTTTTGATGGAATGATCAGACAACTTCGAGCAAAATGCAAGTATGAGTGCCATTTTTATTTTCACAGTTTTCATAAAGTTTGTCTCCCATATATACGTGAAAGTTTTATTATCAGTATTAGCAATTAACTTTTATACAGGTCTCGTCTTCTTGCTAAAATGCTTGTACACGATACATTGATTTTCTAAAATCTGTTGTTTATTTCATTTTTCATCCCTTGGAATGATATTCTGTCATGTTGAGATGACTTGTATAGCATGTTCAGTGATTCTTCTATATCAAGGAAGGTTCTTTTGCACTACTCATCATGCTTTTCGATTCTATCTTTTGGTATTGTTAGATTTAAGTTTTGAACTCTCTGTTTACTGTTTGTTCCTCATGCTGGTTAAATCATCTATGCATACTTTTAGTTTGCTACATTTCTGAACTTTAATAGGTTTCTGGGATTCATAAAATCTTAATACAATTTGTGTCATATGTGTGGTTAGGCCACAAAGGCAATAGGTTTTTTATTTTCCACAATTGCTGATTATAATATGTGCAAATGTATATGAAGGTTTTAAAATAGAATACTAGATTATGAGAGAGATGCACACACTTCTTAGATTGGGATTTTCTTTTTGGTGCTCTATCTGATCAAATTTGTTGTAGTTTATCATGGGAGAAACTCTTGTCTCTCATTTAACAATGTTGTTTTGGAAAATTGAAGGTACTACACTGGTTATCCAAAGGATCTTGGACCATCACGGGTTATTCATTTTACCTCTGAACGCCAGTTTGTCCAGCTCCTTCATGAAGGTCACCCTGTGGTTGTTGCATTCACCATAAGGTGACTTTGAGTTGATTATTCTCTTTTTATTTTCTTCTGGGAACAATCTCCATCTGATTCTTTAGGTCTATCTAAACATTTTGGAAATGTAGGTGTAATTACACAAATAATCTTGACAAAGTATTGGAGGAAGCTGCAGTAGAGTTTTATCCACAAGTAAAATTTATGCGAGTAAGTGCTTTGTGTATGGATGAATTATAGTTCTCATACTTCTTGGGATCCTATCCTGTCAAAATGATACTATTGTAAAATATATTTTTACTTAACAACCCTACCCTAGAATCCCATTTTTGGATACTAGTGTCATGCATTTAAAGGACATGTCTATGAAGAAGACATATGATGTATGATTTTCGGTTTCCACATTCAAGCCAGTCATTTTTCCTTTTAATATTTTCTTTATGAAGCAATATTTCCAGTGCTATGGAAAACCTGACACTTTAAATTGGTAGCTTCTCAACTTCACCTTTGCATCCTTGACATTTTGTTCCTCCTATTTTTGGTTCTTGTATTGGTGATTTTCAGGTTGAATGTCCAAAATATCCTGGCTTCTGTATAACAAGGCAGCGGAAAGAATATCCATTCATTGAAATATTTCATAGTCCTGAACAGGTAGGTTTAACTCTTATTTTCTTATATTTCATTCATTCTTGTCTTGTTCTCATTGTACAAATGCCTCTGTCGTCATTAAATTGGCCTTTGGAGCACACAAGTTAGGTCTTGGTAAAAATCCAGCATCTACTTTCCCTGTCATTTGAAAATGGTGAAAGCGCCAACAGAAACTATCCCATTTCTTCTTATGCTTCAGTAAATAAATCTGCTATTTTTAGCATTACTATGATGCGAGTTTATCCTCCCTCTCAATGTTGCAGGCTTCTAACCAAGGAAGGGTGGCTGATCCTAATATTACAAAGTACTCTGTGAAAGTTTTACCTGTAAGTCCATGAGCTTGTTTCGAATTAATATATTAACTGAAATGGTGTTTGTTACTAGTTACACTCTTTACTATCACAATCCAGAGCATGTTTTCAAAGTAGTCTTTTGGGGTCTTAAACATGGAGTATGAATGTTCAAGCACAATTGTGTATGGCCGGTCTTTGAGTTAATGGCATTCAGTATTAAGCCTGACTATGCCACACCTAAAAATCCATTGGCATCAGTTGGTGATATGATAATGTCTATCTGCCTCAAAGCGTCCATGGATATGTCACACCTTTTCCTATGTTTTACCATGTGCCAGCGAGTGGCATCTTCAATTATTGGAAGTAAAAAGAATACTGTAGAGACTTAGTTTGGGTGTACTGAACTGGTGTCTTCTCTCAAACTTCCTCTTTCTTTGTCAATCTTCTTAGGCAGACATTGTGTGGTTAGCAGTTTGCAATTAATTTCCTGCGGTGTGAAACCGAAAACCTACTTTGACTTTTGGCTCCAAAAGTTCAATGAGAAGTCCCTAGCATACTTGCTACTACAGTACAGTAGTAGCTTGAATTGCAGGAAGTCATAAATTATATCAAATGAATTCTATTGAAATATTGTGTTTTGTTTTTCAATATGAATATTGTCTGATTAGTTTTTTTCCTTTTCTTCTTTGCAATTGCAGTTCACTTATGACCTTAGTGCATATGGATTTAGAGAATTTTTCAAGCGCCATGGAATAAAGTAATTGTTGGGAAGGATTCTGGTGAGGAATGAGTTCGTTCATTTTTGTTGTTCATCTGATATAAGAACCGGACTTTTTTGTAACTTGGTTATGCCATAGAAATTATCACTCTCTTATGAAATTGGAAAATCCAAGCTGTTTTGAGATTGCAAAATTTGTCAAACTCTCTATGTGATTCTTTTCTGGTCCTGTTTATTTTATATGGTTTCCAGGAGCTAATGTTTAGCCATTGCTAGTGAATTTTATATATACCCATTTAATAGAAAGACCAAATTGTTGGAAGTGAATGGAAACTTGAAGTTTGATAGATGGCCTTTACAGTTAGAAACATACTAATACTAGTCAAATACTTGATAAAACATCAAACTTGGGGATCCCTCTAAATGGATATATGTTGATGATGTCTGTTACTTAACTCTGATCTTGACAAGTAGTTGAAACCCTTAAGCTGGTGATGGTCCCTTTCACCTGTCTTGATTGAAGCTTTTATGATGAGAGGTGCCGCCATTGTTGAATCCTCTGAATTTAGGTGGTACAAGGGGGGAGTAGTAGTAGCTCAAATCCAAGACGCAAAAAAAGAGAAATAAATTGAAAGGGTGGGGGGGAGGTGGGGGCGCTTTTATGATTGACAGCCGAATGGTAGAGTAGTGTCTTTCAAGTACAGATAAGAGTGTAGGAGACTTAAGTCCATGAAAGGAATGTATGCTTATCCTTCTCCTTCACCCTCTGAGCAGTGTCTTGGACTCTTGAGCAAATATAAAAACAGTAAAGGAGATGAATTAGAAAATGATAGCTCAGTACTATATTTATTTTATCACTAAAAAGTGGTTATAAACATTCATAAAAAAATTGCCCACTAGAAAATGATGGAATTGTGAAAGGAATCAATATTCTTTCCTAAATTTTCCTTTAGTTGTATGAAAATGATTGCAAGGATGCAGACAGGGTACCATAGATTATTTTGTTAAATAAATTAATATTTTTAATTCCCAAAATACTTGTAAGTAAAAAAAATTGAGTTAATTAGAATTTGGAAAATTGTTATAAATATTTGTAAAATCACAAAATATATTTTTATACTATTCTTCATCTTAAAATTCTTAATTTTTAGTAGAATTATTATAATAAATAAATCAAAAAAATAAAAAAATAATTTCCCAAATCTCTTAAAATATCAACTTCTTGTCAAGGTGATTAATGAAAAGTTTGTGAATTAATTCTGAAGGACCATGACAGCAGAGTAGGACAATTTTGGTTCTCCAACAGATGGACACTTAATTAATGCCCCCAAAATAAGGTCGTTTTCTTTTTTAATTAATTAATGCCCCCAAAATAAGGTCGTTTTCTTTTTTAATTTAAAATATACTTTTTCGTAAAATTTTTATTGGATATATATATACTGTGAAGGTTATTTTTTAAAACAAATTTGAAGTATTTTTGTAAAATATTTTTAGAAATAATTGAAAATATGGATAATAGTTCGAATATTTTTCGTATTATAGCTAAGTAAACAGTACTTTCCAAGAGAATAAGTAACAAAACAAAAATTGTTTTCTTAAAACACAATTTTATTCTTAAAAATGATTGAGAATCATTTTCAAAAATTATATTCAAAAATTGTTTTTCAAAATGCTACCAAATAGGTCATGGAATGTCTTATAATTATTTTGAAAAGATTAGAAACATTGTGTAAGGTTGTGTTTGATTCCTCAAAAATATTATGAAAAGAAAAAAAAATTGTTTGATTATATTATGAAAAATGTTAAATAAAATCAAATATAATTAAAATTATTTAGAAACTTGTGCATTTTCAAATTATTTATTTTTTATACTGTTAAATTAAAATATATTTTTTATACTGTTAAATTAAAATGAATAAAATAAGTTTGAAGTAGTAAATAAAAACAATTTATTAAAATAATTCATTTTTATTTTTTCATATTTCGTCAAATTTTTCTAAAACCACATAACCTAAGAGTTAAAAGTATTTTTATTACAAAATATTTATCAAAGTTTCAAAATTTATTTATTTATTTTTTATATATCCCATCATCAAAAACATTTTTAAGATAATTTTTTTCTTATATCCAAATACTAAATGATTTTTCATAGACGTGATTTTGATAGAAGAAATGTTATGCTAATAATGTTTTTACAAGAATATCACTCAAACGGAAATTTAGAAATTGATAGAATTAACTATATTTAGAGCTCAATTTTAGATTATTTCTATTGGAATTGCTTTTAATGGAATATTTTTTAAAATAATGACTTATAATTGTTTCTTTAGAAAACATTGTATGTGATTTTTTTAACTTTTTAAAAGTGCTTTTTGAATCATAACTAACGCTTTATTTTTTTTTAAACACTTTTTATACTAAGAGTGTTTTTTAAAAGTATTGTGAAATAGATTCTTAGAGTGCGTTTGGAAATGATTCTAACTAAAATGTTTTAGTTTTGGATGTTTACCTTAATAACACTTTTAAGAAGAGTTAAAAGCGTTTGGTATTGAGTTTGATTCATGCATTTTTATTTGTAGCACTTTTGATGAAAATGGCATTTAAAGAGAATTGTTTAATGGGAGAATTGGGCTTTAGACCGCTTTGATAATTAATAAAAAGTCCTTCAAACACCCATAATTGATTAAAAGGATATGAATAGGAATAGACAAAAATACCCTTTTGACTTATACCCATCATTTTTGTCTTTATAGCACTGCTATTTATATATCACTTCCATAAAATTCTCCATTATTTAATTTTTTTTATTGCAAATACTTTTGATTTTTTTTTTAAATTAATAAAAATTATCTTTTACATTTTAGAAGTAAATAATTTAATGATTAAAACACTATTTAAAATAAATATATTTACTCTTTTTTTCTTTTATACTAAAAAAGTATTTTAAAGTTTATTTTTTTACTATTATAAAATATAAAAATATTATATTTTTAATCTTCTTCCTTCTTTATTTTAATAATTTTTTGAACATAGACTTTTAGTAATAAGTTATTTGAAATGTTACAATTTTTTTTATTAAAGAATTTTCTTAATAATTTGACTTAATTGAAAATTTATTGAAAAAAAAAAAAATAAAAATAAAAAAAAGAAAAGAGAGAAAGAGGATGGGTGAAGAGTTTTTATTTTAAATATTCAATTAAAATATTTTCGTATTTAGAAATGAATTATATTAATACATAGTATAATAAAGATTGAATATTTCTCATATAAAAGGGTTGAATGGTATATTTACCAAATTGAAATAGAAACAATAGTTAAAAATTGTATATATATTATGTTTGAGTTTGGTTTTAAAATATTTTTTTTAGTTTTTACTTCTTTTATTTTTTAAAAATAATTTTTATTTTCTATATTGTCTCTTTTTTAAAATATGTTTAATTAAAAAAAGAAAATTATTTTTAAAAAGGAAAATTGAATACCTTGTTTAATACTATATTTTTGCATGAAAATAATAAAAAGAATTAAATTTTATTTATTGATTATTCTTTTTTTATTTTTTCTATTAGTTATTTTAATAATAAAATAAAAAATATAATATGTTCACAATTAAATAAATGAATTGATCAAATGTATATTTTTTTCACAAAAATATAATATGTTCACAAAAAAAAAAAAGGATTTAAGTTTTCCGCTTTTTTTCTTAATCAAACTACTGAAATCATATTTAATTTGTATCATTGTATAAAGGTATTCACTAATTGTATAAGGGAAATACACTAAATGTACAAGGGGTGTAAAAGATTACCGTTTGTAAAAGATTTTAATCGATTCTAAACTACTCATTTATCTTTCTTGTCACCCATGAATTGCAAACCCATATCATGCACTTTATTTAACTCACATAGAAATTCCGATACTTTCTCCAGTAATGATGTTTGAGGAAAAAAATTTAACCCTAATTCATCCACCATTTTATCAGCTAAACCATTAGAAATATGGTTAACATACGTACGTGAACACATTACTTAGGAGGGATATATTACGTCATTGTACAATAGTATTACACTAACTCTACAAAGGAAATGTATTAAGTGTACAAGGGTGTACAAGGCTACCATTTGTGAAAGATTTTAATCAATTTTGAACCACTTATTTTTCCTTGTTACCCACAGATTACATACCCATGTCATGTACTTTATTTAATTCCCACATGGAAATTCCGATACTTTTCCTAGTAATAATGTTTGGGGAAAAAAAAAAGCTCTAATTCATCCACCATTTTCTTAACCAAACTATTAGAAATATGGTTAACATACCTATGTGGACACATAACTTAAGAGATATATATTACATCATTGTATAATGGTGTTACACTAACTGAATTAGAAAAATGTACTAAGTGTATAAGGGTGTACAAGGTTACCATTTGTGAAAAATTTTAATCGATTTTGAATCACTTCTTTATTTTTCTTGTCACCTACGAATTGTATATGAAATTTGCACTACTGTACAAGGATGTTATACTCACTATACAAAGCAAATGTACTAATTGTATAAGACAAAAATACTAACTATACAAGGGGTGTACAAAACTACCTTCTACGCAAAATTTCAATTAATTTTGAACTTTTTTTTTTCTTGTCACTTAAGGATTAGACACTTTTCCTCCACACATTCCTTCACCTAAAAAATTGTTACAATTTGAATTTTTAAATTTCATTATCCAAAATTTGTAATTGCATATTTCGTTTGATTAGTTTTAACAATTTTTTTAAAGTACATTTATATCCCATATAAAGGAAAATTAACCACAATATTTAGGTATTACCTTTTTTGTGAAATCATGTATGAGGAAAAAAAAAAAGAAAGAAGAGAAAATTATGATACAATTTCTTAACTTGATGACATCATGTTTTAATAATTTAAACCAGGTCAAGTCCACATATATTCCATATTTAAAATGGTATTTTAATATTATTCAAATTATTAAATTATAATACATTATTCAATTAAAAAAGATGACCATGTTACAAAAGAATATAATAAGACAATATCTATGTATTATCAATAAAATAGAGAAAATATTCAAATAATTGTCTATAACCTTAAAGATATATATATATATATATATATATATATATATATATATAAAAGATAAAAAAGAATAATACCATTTTTTAAGGTGTTTAAAAAATATTTATTATATGTTTTGTAAGTTTTAAAAAAAATTATGAGGTGTTTAAAAAATATTTACTTAAAAAATGTAGTAATAATCCTTTTTAACCATTGATTTCTAATATTTTTTAAGAGAAAAATAATTGGTGAAAATAGTGACACTTCCTTACCTAGAAATTAATTTACATGGTCCCATCAATTAATATATGAGAGAAAAGTAAAGTGAATAATGGGGAATAAGAGAATGAGAGAGAAGTGGGAAGCCCATTGTTTTTTTTTTTTCATTTTTGATAGCCAAGGGCATTTAAGAAAATTTTGAAAAGTAATGTTCTTCAACTTAATTTTCACTCTTCCGTTAGGTCTTGGACTTAAATATAAAAGATATAAGGATTTTGGGCTAATTTTCAAATCCAATCGGGTGTAAAACACAATTCTCCCTAGATAAAAAAGAATAATACCATTTTTTAAGGTGTTTAAAAAATATTTATTACATATTTTGTAAGTTTAAAAAAAAAATTATGAGGTGTTTAAAAAATATTTACTTAAAAAATATAGTAATAATCATTTTTAACCATTGATTTCTAATATTTTTTGGAGGGAAAAATAATTGGTGGAAATAGTGACACTTCCTTAGCTAGAAATTAATTTACATGGTCCCACAAATTAATATGTATGAGAAAAGTAAAATGAATAAAGAGAGATAAAGGGAAAGAGAGAATGAGAGAATGAGAGAGAAGTGGAAAGCCCGTTGTTTTTTTTTATCATTTTTGAGAGCCAAGGGCATTTTAGAAAATTTTGAAAAGTAATGTCCTTCAACTTAATTTTCACTCTTCTATTAGGTCTTGGGCTTAAATATAAAAGATATAAGGATCTTAAACCAATTTTCAAATTCAATCGGGATGTAAAACACAATTCTCCCTTGTTTAATTGGGAGGTATGGTTTAGAAAAGTGCTCTTATTATAGTGCTTTTAAGAGATTTATTGAACACGATAAGAGAATACCTGCAAGTATTAAGAATTTACTTTTATTCTGTATTAAAATCATTCACAGACAAATCTGCCTATATGTACCCCTTGCATTCATTAGCCACCAACTCATTTTAATACACCGAAAACGAAACCTTTGACCATTCCCAGAACGAGCCCTTTAAAACAGGGGCACCCTCTTCTCTCCCCCTCCCCCACAAAAACCAAACAACCAAAACGAAGCCACCCAAACAACCTCTCTCTCTCTCTCTCTCTCCCTCTTTTTCTATCTCTCTGCACTGCCAGTGAAGCCTTTCCCTTCAGATGGAGCATCTCTTCTCGACCATTTTCTCTCTTCAACTGGTAATTAACTTTCTTTCTCTCTTCCTTTTTCTCGGAAAATTCACTTGTTTGCAATATGGTTGGTATGATTTTTGATTGTTTGGCACAGGTTTATTATCACTATATTTAGGAAAATTCTAACTTTGATTTCATCCTATGCTCCATCTCCACCTTACATGCTTCAAGTACAAAGAAAAATTCTAAAAATATTCTTGCTTTTAACTTTACTCCCCAGTTTGATCGTTTTCCTTGTTTCTTGTGTTGATCAAGAATCTTTGTTTTTTTATTTATTTATTTTTTATAATTAAACATTTATTAGCATCCAAAAGTGGGTAAGAGGTTGTCTGAGATTACGATATTTTCAGCATGCAGTGTGTCAACTTTAGAGCCTAGTATTTTCTTTTATCGCATGGACGTGAAAATGATTGAATAAAGAAAAAAAAAAATACTAAAAAAAAATTATTTATTATGTAGTTTCAATTATTTAAATTATGTTTGGTGTTTTAGAAATTTGAAGTAAAATACAAGAAAAATAAAATAGAAAGAAAAAAAATATAAAATAAATTTATGGTCAACACATCATCTTTATATCAGAATTATATTACTTATTTTAACTCAAAATTTTCCATTTCTTAGTAATAACTGTGTCCCATATGATCTATTTCCAAAATCTTTTAAATCACGAAAATATTGTTCAAACATTGGTATTTGAATCATTCGATGTTTCAGAATGTCTCAACATGATCGATTTCAAAATATGAGAGGTGTGGTAGGATAGACGTGCATATCGTCCAATACTGTATTAATCTTTATATAAAAATTAGTTTTAAAAAACATGTAAAAATAATTCCATCATTTGTTTGGTTTTTAGAAACTTTTACGAAAGGTACGAGGCAATAAAATAAAATAAAACAAAATTATTAATAAATTAGTTTTATATTCTTCTCTAATCTCAACTCATTTATTTTATAATTTGAAAATTTATAACTTTTTAATTAATTTTAATATTTTTTTCATTACTTTTCATTTTTTTCACATATTTTTTTCTTAATTTTTTTAGAAATGGTAAAACTCTACAATTCTTAAATATAAATTCTGATTAAATAGAAATAAACCAGAAATACTTATGCTTTTACTTCTTTTATATTATATAAAAATTAAATTAGGGACGACCATGAATCGTGTCTTGTCACGATATGACATGGACATGACTCGTTTGTTTGTTATGTACCTATTCAATTATATGAATTGGCATAAAAATAATTATAATTTATGTAATTTTCCTCAACTCAAATCTAATATCAAATAGAAATCAAATAATTTTCCCTACCTCATGTCATTTTAGGGATGAAAATTACATTCTCATCCACCAAATTTATTTGTGGAGACCTTATTATTTCCTCACCACCTCACTTACCCATGGCAATAATGTAAATTCCCAACAAACCTACTCATAAAGGATATGAAGATAGCTCTAGAATTTAATAATTTTAAAATTTCTTAAAATAAGTTTTCTAATAGGAACAAATATATCTTCTTGCTTAGGAGAGTTGTAAATATAATCAATTTTACCTTTTTATTCTAATTAAAAGTATTTGAAATTATTGTTTTGCCCTCCTCTTCACTCTCAAACCCCCTACTTCATTTTTTTAAAATAATTAAAATTAAAAGAAGGAAATAAGTAAGAAATGGAATTAGGAATAGTTTTGTTTTTTTTTAACTTCAGTTTTAAATTGGGTTTCTTTAAGATTTAAGATTTAAAAAAATAAAAAATTCTATTTAGTCAAATTTGTTTGGGTAAAAATGATAAATTAAAAATCTAAGAAAAAAGGAAAAAAATATTGTAAAAAAATTATTAACAAGCTTACTGCAAATTTTTTCCCTATATACCAATATTTAGGTTATGTTTAGTTCCCAAAAATTTTGAGGAAAAGAAAATAGAGAGAGAAAATAAAAGGAAAGAAAAAGTGAAGAAAAATAAAAAATAAATTTAAACTCAATAAATTATTTTTATATGATTTTTTGCACTCATTATTTCCCTATTATATAAAAATTAAATAATTTATAAATATGTACATTTTTTATAATTTTTAATTTAATTTTATTTTATTTTCATCTGTATTTTTTATGATGAAATTAAAAATGAAAAAAAAAATTCTTGGCATTTTTTTTTCTTAATACTTTCTAGAAACCAAACCCAATATATAAATATTTTTTATTTTTTTAACAATTTTGAGTGCATAAATAAATTGATTTTGGATGCATTGGTAAAAGTAAAACTTAATTAATGGAATTTGTGGAAAATACCAACCATAAATCTTTAGTTAACTTGTAAATTAAGATAACCTTAATTAATTGAACTTGTGAAAAATGCCAACATTTCAACTTGATCATAAATTAAGTTGACTTGTAAGTTAAGATTAAGTTGGTTAAGTAATGTACATTGAGAGCATCAACAATACAATCAAAAGTCAAATAAGAAATCATTTTTCTTTTACTATAAGGAATTGAGTTAGGAAGTTTTTCTTAGCCTATCATGTAGAATCACGTGTGATGTTTTGGGATTCTGTACCATTTAAATTATAATTTATTGGTTTTGATTATTTTAAAAAGATAAATTTTTAAAATTATAAAAATTGAAATATTTGGCAATTCTCATAATACTAATGTACCCTAGTGCATATAATTGCCTAACTACCTTCTTCCTCCAACTTCTTTAGCCACTTCTACCGAATTGTAGTGTGGAGAAGTGTTTTCAACGGTGGGCTGGGCCCAAGTCCCTTGGAAGGGGGCGTTGGAGAGGGTGAGAGCCCTATCGTGCCTGGACCTTGTCGCACCATGAGGCGTTATCGGCAAGTCGGGTTTTAGGAGTTCCTTTGTCACCCTATAACTAGAAATTGTAACAAGAAAGGTCATATAAAATCTTTTTGACTATCTCCTCATAATACAAGAGAAAACTAGGCCAAATAGCTTTTTCGATTCAGTCTAGTGAAATGGACCGGACAAAGGGTGAACCATTGAACTAGATGAACCGATGAATCATGGTTTGACCAAAATTCTGATTGGGCTACCCATTATTCTAGCCCATGTCCCTTTTTTCCAAGCCCATGTACTTCCTCTTACGGTGTGAAAGTATAAATACTACATAAATGTTTTGTAGAATTTTGTTCCTTCCTTCCAAGCTTTGTAGAATTCTGTCCCTTCCTTCCAAACCTATGTACTTCCTCTTATGGTGTGAAGCTCTGTATAATTCTGACTTGGGACATGTGGTTTACAAAATGAACATAGAAGACCAAGTTACACAATTATATGGTTAATAATATGAAATGTATATATATATATATATATATACTCCTACTTTAAATTTTTATCATATAAAATATTTAAACAAATATAAATATTTATATATACCATTATTTGTATAATAATTATTAATTATAGATATAAAAATAATATAAATTAATTAATATAATAATTTTAAAAATTTTAAAAATAAAAATACATATATATGAAATTAAATATAATATTATAATTTTCTTTTCATCTTAAATATATCCTCATATATGTTCTATTTAATAAAATTTAATATATTAATACATTTAATTTGATATATCAAATATATATATATATATATATATATATATATATATATATATATATATATATATATATATATTAATTTTTTATAATTATTTTTAATTGTATTAAAATATAAATTTTATATTTATGACGTCACTTGTTTGATTGCTATTCAACAATTGATCTGACTAGTGATTTGTAAATCGATAACTTTTTGATTCAATATTTGATTTGATTTTGAAAATATCGGAGAAAATGATGAAAGATTGATAAATAATTTTAATATATAGATACCCCTTATTGAAATTCTTAAAATGTTTTTCAACACAAAAATACATTTATTTCCCTCTCATTCTTCGTTCATTTCTTCTCTTTTAATTTCTCCTTAATCTTAAATAAAATTTAACAAAAGAGTTATGCCTTTCATCAATGGATAAAGAATAATCATATCTAACGATGTTACAAGTGTACAAGTATCTTTTTTATACATTTTTAAAAATTTCTTATCACAGTTTTTTTAGGTTAGAAGTAGAGGTTTTATGATTATTTTTATGAGTTTTAGGGTCGAACATTTTATAGTTGTCCCAACCATATACCTTCAGACGCTCTTAAGGGCATCCAACCCTATACTTCCGGACACTCTTAAAGGTGTCCGACGTCTAACATTCAAATATTGAACACCATGAATTTCAAGTTTTTTTTCCCTCTATTTACATTGAAACATTTCACGATTTCTTATTTATAAATCACATCTACATTTTTTTTAATTGTTTCTCAACTATTTATATAACAAGTCTTTCAACTAGGGTTGGTAGGGAAAAAATAAGTTACAAGAAGATGAATTTTGGGAGAGAATAATGGGGGAGAAGTGTTTTGGATGTGCTAGTCTTTAATTTTCATGTGGATGTGTAAATAGGGGATGTAAAGGGAGTTTTGGAAGATTCATTTATAATTATTTATTTATTTATTTTAAAATCAAAGAATCCACAAAAGTAAAATACCTTATTGTACTCTAAAACGACCATTTTAGAAAATTTTGGCGCCCAATCATGATCCCAAATGGCATGACAAGTCCAAATAAACAAAGGTTACCAAACATGAGTTGGTGACATAATTTCTATTTTTAATAAGAAAAACACTAGAATAAGATGAGTACAAAAAAAAAAAAGATTCCGAATTCCCTCCTGACATCAAGGCCAATGTGACACCAAATTCAAGGTTGGCCCATTAACCAATTTCCCCACTCACTTGCTTTTGTCCCATAAAAAGAAAACCCATTTAACAGCACCATCTATTTCCATATTTTCCTTCTCCAAAACCGTTTCAGATTTGACGACAAATGGTATCCATGTGGCTCTCCCTCTCTGTCTTTCTCTGTGTATATATATATATATATATATATATATGTATATGGTCATATATGAATGAGAAATGAGCCTTTCACTCTCCACAAAGCCAAAACCCCCATTCAAAGCCCCTTTCTCTCCCTCTCTCTCTCTCTCTCTTTCTGCTTTCCCACTTCTCTCTGTCCCTACAGTGAAGCCCTTGTCTTCAGAGCAACACCCATCTCTTAAAAATGGTACTCTTTCTTTTCCTTTTTCTCTCTCTTTCTTTCCTTTTCTCGGGAAACTGCTTGTTTGGTTTGGTAAGTGGGTGGTTTTCTGAGGCCACTGAAGTGGTTTTCCGATGATCATGTTTCAATGATTGTTTGATTTATTTATTATTATTTTGTGTTTGGAATCTCTCTCTCTCTTTCTCTCTGTCCCTCTCTGCCCACTCTGGAATTAGATATTATGTGCTGCCGCCTATAGGCCACAACTACCGTATTTTAGTTTTCAAGCATACTATGTTCTTACAATATTTTCTGATGTGTACTCCTCCTATCATATTCCTAAAATATGATAATTGATATTATTAATATAAATTAGGAAATGATTTATTATTTGTTATTATAATTAATTTAATGATATAGAAGGTAAATAAAAATGATAGAAAAAATATTTGATAAGATTTTAAATTTATGGAGGGTAGATGTATTTAGTCGGAAATGGAAGACGATAGGCCGAATAAAATTGGCCATTTTTAAAATTTTATTTAATGAATTTAAATAAAATTATTTTTGAATAATTTTTTTAATATTATAGATGAAATTAAAGGAAAAAATTGAGTATATTTTGTCTTGGGAAATGGAATGTGACTTGTAATGATAGAAGCGTGTTGCTCACGTGCATGTTGAGTGTTGGCTACTAAATGTTGGGTATATGTTACGCTGAGGCGCAGGTCAGCGGAGAGACGATACTCCTGACGGCGCCAATGTCGTTGGATGGAGAATCGGACGTCACTTACAGAGCGCCGAACCTGATCCGACGGATTGTCAGTCTCTTCAAGACTGTACGGCCCGGATCTGATCTCACCCGCTTCCAGGCACGTGCGCCCTTCTCTCATTTATTTATTTAATAATAATTTGATTCTTTTAATGTACGAATTCCACAACCTCCAAAACATGAAAAATGCCATTCACATGTGAAAAAAATGCAAAAAAAATAAAAAATAAAATATATATATATAAAATATATATATATATATATATATATATATATATATATATATATATAATAAAAAATTGTGGAAGAACAATTATGGTATTATGGAAGCATCCTTGACTTGTGAGACTTATCTTCCAAAGAAGTGAAACTTCTTTTTGAAGCTTCATAATTTTTTTTTAGACTTAGAAGGGAAGGAAAGGGAAATGTTCTTTTAAAGCTTAATAATTTTGACCATGCATGCTGGGGTGATATATCATCTTGTCTTGTTGATTGCCCCATATAATTTGTCTTTCCCATGTGGCCCATCTCCCAAATGCTTCCTTCTGCATTTCTATACTGGATATGGAAGATATAGTGATGTAAATTTCTGCAAACTTTTAGGCATTTTAATGCTCTTATGCAGTAGAACCTTTGGTATTAATTTCTGTCTTCTGATATCAGTGGTCTATGGAGGTTGTGGATGACTCTTTTAGACCTTTTAATGGTAGATGGCGAATTTGATGTCTAACATGGCTTTGTTCATTGAGTACAATGTTTCAATATTAATGTTAATGTTGTCAGTGTGGCATGACAGTCGAAGTTGATGATGATGATGATGAATGAATGGTAACGCTATGTTGTGTTCTTTCTGCAAGTTCAGCTGCCCCCTCTCTTCAACATGCCCAAGTCTCAACTTCAGTGTTATGGCGAAACAGTGTATTGTGTTGGGAATGATATGCTAAGTAGGTGCAGTAAGGCAGAGAGCTCTCTTGAAAGATTTGCATCAGTTGTGGCTTGGAGCATATCTACCACACGGCCTCTGATATTCGGTGTTGCTCCTTTCAATCCCATTCTTGGAGAGACTCACCATGTTTCAAAGGGAACTCTCAATGTCCTACTTGAACAGGTAGTTTCTTTAATGTTTTGTGCCTTATATTCAATGTTTTGCTCCTTTGGCACTTCTAAAAACATGTTTTATGCACTTCAAGAACAGATAACTTTGTTTTAGTGGTTTTACTCGAAACAAAGGGCCAAAAACAAGAAGAATAAAAACATAAAACAGAGCTTTTTTGGTGAATTTAAAATGAACAACATGCAACTGTAGGAAACCTCACTCAAAAGATTGAGCTTGATTCAAACTGAACCGCAACTAGTTTTAAACTAGGCCTGTGTAAAGTTGTTATGGGCTGCTCCTTAAGGTGAATGTGCTCTTATGCTTCATCTTTGCAGGTATCGCATCACCCACCGGTATCTGCCCTTCATGCAACTGATGAGAAGGAAAATATTGAAATGATATGGTGCCAATATCCTGTTCCCAAATTCTATGGTACCTTCACTATAACTCGAGAACATTCATCTTAACATGGAAATTGTGATAGGCCAAAATTACTATTGTTCATTCTAAATCCATAGACGCCATTCATGCTCATGAACGAATTAAGCCGAGCTGCACACTTCTTATTGATCCTTTATTATCAAATCCTAGTATCAGTTTCTTGGATCCTTCCTCATTCATATTTTCAGTGTAGTAGGCTATAATGAGAATTGTAGGTTGTATGAGTTCTTGTAGATTCCTTCCTTGTTTCTGTTATATAAACGACACACTCCAGCCCAATCCCAATTAGAGATTTCCTTTTTATTTCTTACAGCAGATGCTTTTTCACTGTCCTGATTGTTTGAAGCCCATTGAGTGCAAGAGAAAAATTGTCTGCTTGGTGAGATGATACACATGGTTTAAGATACGAAATCCTTCCAGGACCTAGCATTTGAATAGTTTTGGCTGGTAAGAATTCATATATACTCCACAAAGGTTGAACTAGATGGGGTGTCTTTTAACATCTTTTTCTTATCGCTTTTGCATTTTTCTTTCTCTCTATTACTTTGTTTTTCTCCTACGAAGACAGCCTTTTTGAAAACCAAGATCCTAGGAATGTTTTCACCATTTGAAGTGAGGTGGAATCCATAGTGAGGAGGTTCTAGAGGGCATTTGGAGAGGATCTGTTAAGCTTTTAGTTCTGCTTGAAGGGGGAATTCTCTCATTCTTGATAAGCAGAAGCAATATGTATAAAATGTGCTATGGAGGGGGGTATATAAAAAAAACCCTAAAAAGCTAAAGAAGAGAAAAAAGATCCCAAAGCCAAGGCCATGGGAAAAGGCCTTAGGCCAATCCCATCCCCTGATGACATCCTGAGAAGACAAAATCCCCAATCTAAGTGAACCTATAGCCTGTGAAAAATGAAGTTAAACGCTGATAGCTCCCCCCATAAAGATTCTCACACAAAAGACCTTTCCACAGAAAGAGGCCCTCCTAAGGAGGTGCATAAGAACATGGTATGGTGACGTAGAGGGGGTGAAGGCCCTTGGAAAATGACTTGAACAAAAAAGGGAACCATTTCAGAGCTCTTCCAAGCTAAGGCATCTTTACCATTCATTCTTGTGGTACACCTATAGATATAAGACCGTCAAACTCTCCACTTGCTCAAGCTTTGAATGATGATAAAATCTGATAGATCTCAAGTTCCTATACTTCCTCTATCTACACATTATACATCAGCAATCAGAGCTTCTTGATAAATTGCCAAGGCAAACAAATCCAAGGAGCAATATTTAAGAGCACTTTCCTCACACCAGATTTCATTTTAAATTTCACCCTATGACCTTTGTCCACAGGAATATTAGTTTGATCATAGAAAGCATCACAACCCTTACTAATAGCTTCTCAAGCCCCTCCCCTGTTTTGCCCCTGCCGTCTTTCAAATACCATTGGCCCCCTTTGCCTAAATGTGCTATTAGGACTGAGAGTACTTATACTACTAAGCTTGGAGAATCGCAATCAACTGAAAAGTAAGCTAGTGTCTAGGCTCTTCAAATTAAGAATAATTTGCATGAAGGTCCAATGCAGGAAATCTTGAACTCTGAAGAATGAGGCAGATTATTTAAATTCAGTGAGTGATCCTACTTTTGCACAAAGCTTGAGAAAAATGGAGGAAACAATGTTACAGGAGCCCATTAACTTGGTAGGCATCAAGATTCAGATTTTAGCTTGGATTTATTGAATGACTCCAACATTTTGTTACTTTAACCAATTTGAGGTAAAACTTCTTTCAGAACCACAAAAATGTTGGTATTAACCTTCTAGCATCTGTCATTTGTCACGTTAGTTCTTTTTAAGGTTTTGAAACTATTCTGATAACAATTACTATACTCATAATAAATTGTTGCGAATTTAATGAACAGTGTGACAGTAATTATAACGATTGTGACACTGAATATTGGTCATTGGTCCTCTGATGTTATATTGATTCACTGTTCACAACCAAAATGTTAATCTGTGTTAGTTTTTATGGATTGCAGAGACAAATTCTCTCTGTTTTATGTTTTATTGTTTTAGAATAGCAAGCCACTGGCAAAATTTGTATACTGAGAAGTTTAACAAAAATAAGGCAGACTTTTTATTAAGTATTTTTAATTCCATTTACACATTTGTTTTCCTAAAATTTGATGTTGTAGGTGCTTCAGTTGAAGCCGAGGTACATGGGAATAGGCAGCTGAGGCTCCTGAAGCTAGGAGAAAATTATGAAATGAACTCTCCAAGGCTCTTGATCAGGTTTCTTCCAGTGTCCAGTGCTGATTGGGTTGGTACTGTCAGAATCCGTTGTCGAGAAACTGGCCTTGAAGCTGAGCTATGTTACAGAGGCAGTTCTTTTCTAGGTCGCAGATCAAATTACAGATCTATTAAAGGAAAGATTTTTGAGTCGTCATCTTCGAAGACAATATATGAGATTGATGGCCACTGGGATAGGTATTTCGCTTACTGGGTACAGTTCAAGTATAAAAGCTTTCTCTAATTTTGCAGTGGTATTAGTACCCTCGGGCTTTAACTGGAAAGGGGGCTCATGTTTCTCAAATTTTAACCATAAGAGAGAACTCTACAGAAATGTTTTTCCTTTAACAAATTTATTATTGCCAGTGTTATCTTTGAGTAGTAAATGCATTAAAAAAAAGGTGTTCATTATATTTCCTAGACATGATTCCCACAAGTTAAGATTGACAGTTTTTTTCCCTTTAATATCAATATGCAGGACTGTTTCAATGAAGGACATCAATAATGGGAAACTTTCAATCATATACAATGCAAAAGAAATGCTTTCAGGACTGAAAACCCCGACTGTTAAGGATCCAAAGGTATCAAATTCTAACTCAGCGCTCCAGTATTTTGCTCATGTCATGTTGAGTACTTAGGAAAAATGGTTTCTCGTATCACTGACACAAGTGATCGTATGTGGAGGTCCTCCATTGTTTTACAAGAATGCAGTCATGAGGTTGACATAGATTCTCTTTGACTGGGCTCCCACCATGTGGGTCATGCATTCTCAATGGAGAGATCTAGATGGTTGGTTTTTCAGTGAATGTCTAGACCTCGTTCAGCTCGGGCTCAGTTATGGGATATGAGTGGATTGTCCTGTTGGTAGTACAATGTAAACAACGTTTGCTTGTAACTTTCTGATTTTTACCTCTTTTGCATCAGGGAGTTTGGCCGAGTGAATCAGCTGTGGTGTGGGGTGAGGTGAGCCAAGGCATCATGAACAAGGATTGGGAGAAAGCAAAAGCAGCCAAGACAGCCATTGAAGAAAAGGAGAGGGAAGGGTTGAGAGAAAGAAAGTCAAGAGGAGAAACTTGGGTTCCTAAGCATTTTAAGTTATTTAGCGGCAAGGAAGGTGGTTGGGACTGCTTACCTATTCAAGACTTGGTGCCACCAGCTCCCATTGCTCTCCCTCTTTGATATGTTTCTCTCATTAGCAGGCTAGTTGCTGATCTAAACCTGATTTAGACCTTCACTTATGGAAATTTAAAGGCTACAAGTTATATACCTCCCTGTCTGTGAACCACAAGTGTAAATTATATCTCATTTTTGTATTACTGGACTAAACTAATCTACAAAAGATGATAATCATGAGGAAAATCGGCAGAATTTGAGAATTACTACGGCAGATTCCTGGAAAAAAAATGACGGTAACATACAGAAAGCACAACCACCATCAAATCTCATTTCAAGTCAACAGATCACCTATTACAACTCGGCAAAGCCTCATAGCTTTCCTTGTAAAAATTATTGCCAGACAGGTTGGTTTTTGTACAAGAACATAGCCCGCATGAAATCAAGCTACTTCCCCATCTCTGAATGCTCCTTCTGCAAATCAGATTCACTTCTCCGATTGAACGATCTTTCCCTGATGGGGTCCAAAAGGGGCTTCCATGATCGAGATTTACAAGACCTTCGCCCACCATATACTCCATCACCAGCCGCCATTTCCACCCTCATGTCCTGATCCGAAAAGTGGTTAGGACTCGGATTTCTGGCCGGTGAAGAAGCAGTTCTCATGGGGCTGGCTGAGAAACCAGGTCCAGGGGACTTGGCCTCACACCGTGCACTTTTGGCAATTGCTGTAAGTTTCCTCGCTATAGAGGTCAAGTCCATAGGAGAGACCTCGGAATGGAACATTGAGAATGGTAGTAGGAAGTAGACATGGCCCGGCTCGAGCTGAGTATCGGGCTTCAATGGCTTGGAACCTACTGAAATAAGCTGCGCTGGGGTGCATACAAAGTGCAGTGGTGGCTTGCCTGTGACTTGGCTGACGGTCACGGGAGGATCGAATTCTTCGACATAGCCATTGAGGTGAACCACACGGATGTTGCTGAAGGTAGAAGACGATCTGCATGAAAATCCACAACCCATCTCTCTCTCTCAGTTTCTCAGTCTCTCAGAGACAAGTCTTTGTGTGGAGGGTGAGAGGTGGTGAGGAAGATGTAGAATTTGTATATAATGTGATTGGATTCTCAAGAAATGTCTCGTGTCTCTATCCTATCCTATTGACTAAAAAGGAGGTCTTCTTTTTCTGTTTGCTTGCCAACTCCTTTGTTTTCACCTGATACTTAAAGAGTCTGTTGGGCAATAATTATAATCATGAAAGTGTTTTTAATATTTTTAATATTTAAAAAATAAATATTTTAAAATATTAAAAAGACTTAAAAACACTAGAATCAATGTTAAATACACATTTAATTTTAGACCATTTTCTTGGGTTGCTCCTGACAACATCTATTCCTCCCACAACTCTCACCATTTGTAGCTAGTAAAAGTCTAAAAAAGTGGGGAAGAAAAAAGAATAAACTTGAGCTAGGTTTGGTTTCGAAAAGTAATAGGAAAAGATAAAAAAAATGTTAAGAAAAATAATTTTCTTGTATTTGATTTTGTTATAGAAGATAGAAAAGAAAGTCAAAATATAATTAAAATTATTAAGAAGTTTCTATATTTTTAAATTATTTAATCTTTATATAAAAGGTTTAAATAAATGAAAAAGGTTTAAAGTAATATATCAAAATAATTTATGAATTTTAAATTTATTATTTATTTATTTATTTTAATTTTTATCTATATTTTCTTTCCTTTGTATTTTCTATCAAATTTTGTGAGAACCAAACATAGTCTTATATTTTTTTTGTTTCATTTATCTTACAAAATGTTAAACAATAATATATAATAAAAATTACTTAAATTTTTTATATATGTCGGAAATCATCCTTTATGCATATAAGAGGAAATTAATGAGGAATAAATTAGCAAAAACATGTTAAAACTATGCTCATTTTTTTTGAAAATATTTACCGTACTTTTTTTATTATAAATATATTGTTTGCCCTAACTCAGAGGGGTCCTTAGCGTCTACATAGTTAAGAGTAGTCGCATTAATTCATACTTATATAGCAATGCTAGAAACTTTATGATATTATGTGATCAAACAAACCCCCATCAGAGTTGAGAGTTAAATAAACCCTTACATTAGGATCGATGATTGGTTTTAATTATCATTTGTAACGATCCATATCTAAATATATAATATTGTATGTTTTGAGTTTAAAGGGTGCTCACGGTTTTAAACACATTTATATAATTAAGAGAAGTTGATACTTTGATAATTTTATATTTATATTTTTAATGATTGAAATTATATTTTGAAATTTTCCTTAAAAGAAAATTACTACCGACTTCAAAATGACCGGTCAAAAGTATTAGCTGGAATATGGGATTTGCACTTGGTCTGATTTGACTGAATCAGGGCCCATGACCGTGGTAAGAGGAGAGGTGGTGCCTGCGGATGAGGATGGTGGTGGAGCCCATGGCTCTAAAATAATAACGTGAAGTTGCCCGCCCATTGTCCACGGTCTTAACCCCGACTTGCACTTCAAAACAATATTCCAAAATTTTCTCAAGTGTTCACAATCTTTGAATTGGTCTCACATAATTACAAGTATACATCCTTTTCACCCCACCAAGGACCATGAAAAGAATCCTTTACTTCCAACGTTGAAAAGCCGCTCTCATGTCATATCGATTTTGATATGCCGTGTTAAGGTTACTAATGAAAATGTTTGATCCCACGCTTCATCATTGAATTGGTCGAAGGTTTTTTATCAAATTGATTAGGCTACATTCAATAGGGTTAATCATATTATTTTAGTTATAAGTTGTAAAAATGATTAATACTTATTTTTCAATTATAAAAGAAAAAAAACCTCTCATTTTCAAGTATTAGAAACACTTTTTAAAATTACTGTCAAACAGATTCTAATGTTAGAATTTTTTTTAAATCATTGTCAAACATACTCTTAATCATTCTACTAATATTGAAGCTATATTATGTCGCATTCGAAAATAGTTCTATATATGAATTCATATGGACGTTATTTATATCGGTTTACAAATTTAGAATTGGCATTTTAGTAATTATATCCGTCAAGTGTACTTCAACAATGGTCTAAAATTTAATAATTTTCTTTTTGAAAAATGGAAAAGAAAACCTATGTACCCTAAAAGTCTTTTCTCTTTGTTTAATTCTTGTGGTGGGGGCAACTTGGACAAGGTTGATTGACTTGACGGTGAATTCACTAAATTAAAGTCATTCAAAATAAGGTTGATTATGAATGAGTGGAAAAGTCTGAACAAGGATTATAGTATATGGAAAATGATATTATTTATTTTTAAAATAAACCTTATAGACGGGATAAAATAACTACCAAATTTGAAGAAGTTAATTAAAAGATTATTGAAGGTAAAAAGGCAAAAACCTAACGGTGGAGAAACTCAAGCAACTTAGTATCTTTTTCCTATTACCTAAGACTATTATTGGTTTCATGAAAGTATTAAGAAAAGAATAAAAAATATTAAGAAAAATAATTTTCTCATATTTGGTTTTATAATAAAAAAAATACGGAAGAAAATCAAATATAATTAAAATTAATTAAAAAATTTATACCTTTTAAAATTATCTAATCTTTATGTAATGGAGGGAAATAAGTGAAACGAGTTTGAAGAAATATGTAAATTAATTTATTGGTTTTGAAACTATTTATTATTTTTCTTTATTTTTTTTCCTTTCACTTTGCCTCTCTATTTTCTTCTCCTCACATTTTCTCTTAAATTTTTTGGAACCAAATATAACATAATTCTTTTTTGGTTAAAGTATATGGGAGAGTAAGTGATTAGTACTTTTACATTCATATTGTCTAGCATGTTTTGTTTTAATTTCCATAAACTTGTATTGTCTTATGTCTTTTAACAATCTGTTTCAAGTTTAATTTCTTTGAATGTTATTGGGAAATTTTTTCTCAATAACTCATGTGGAAGAAGATGTGGAGATATCTTCTTTAAATTATTTTTCCTATGGAAATAGAGAAGGATTTTGAGCATTTTAGGAGTGCCGGTGGTAGAAATGACATTTTTTTACAACAAAGATAATGAATAATAAATAAATTCAGAAAAATATCTTGAAAGTAAATCATTCAAAAAAACATTAAGGATATGTTTGGTTCTCGAAAAATTTAAGAGAAAATATGAGAAAAAAAATAAGAGGAAAGAAAAAATAAATAGGTTTAAACTTAATAGATTATTTTTACACGCTTCTTCAAATTAATTCTACTTATTTCCCTTTATTTTATAAAGTAAATAATTTAAAAATATATAAAATTTTGACAAATTTTAATTATATTTGATTTTCTTTATGATTTAAATTTTTTTTTTTTAATGATGAAACCAAACACAAGAAAACCATTTTTCCTAACATTTTTTTTTTCTTTCTTTAGTACTTTTTTGGAAACCAAACATAGCCTAAAAGGTTGAATTCATTTTTTTAAAAATGCAAGTAATTTTACATTTGAAAACAAACTGAAAATGTATTTATTTATTCCTTTTGTTTTCAAAAATGAAAATGTTTTTTACAAAAATGATTTCTCAATTTCGCTATGAGATGCTTGGTTATTATGGGTTTTTATTTTTATTTTTTAATTTTTACAACTAATTACAAAAAATTCTTTCAAAAGGTACTTGCGAAACTATTGAAGAATCTATAACAATATTTGCCACAACTGAAAATGCCTCTTGAAGATGACATATTCAATTGAGAATGGTGTAATTAACTTGAAAAACATAACTTAGAAAAAGAATATATAAAATATTAAAAAAAATGAATAATCTTCAAGCCAAACCCAAGCCTTCTAAACAAAAGAGGTTTTGTTTTTTACAACATAAGAATACTTTTCCCAATGTTTATTGGAAAATCAAATGCCACTTATTTTTTAATTAAATTTATTGTATTAAAGTTTCCATGCTAGTTTTGTTATAGTATTTAATAATAGGAATCAATAATTAAGGTCATGTTTGATTCTCGACAAGGAAAGAAAAAAATGTTAAGAAAAATGGTTTTTTTTATATTTGGTTTCATTATGAAAAAAAAAAAAAAACAATATAATTAAAATTGGTTAAAAATTTATGCATTTTAAAATTATTTAATCTTCATATAATAATAAAAAAAAAGTAAAATTAGTTTAAAGAAACATACAAAAATAATTTATTGGTTTTGAATTTATTTTTTATTTTCCTTCACTTTTTCTTCCATTTTCACTTTTTCTCTTTATTTTTTTCCCTCAAATTTTTGGGGAACCAAATGTAACCTAAATCTTCTTTTGTCTAATTATGCTTATTGATTGTTGCAAGTATAATTTAAAGGTTTTGTATTTTTCCGATCTTTGTTTATTCACTGCAAATGGAATATATGCTCCACAAGGTGTTAAAAGAAGAGAAATTGTTAAGTTGAAGGGATGATATTCATCCCAAAAATCATGAAAATTACATCAATAAGCTCATAAAAAGATTAAACTATGCTTTTGCAAATTATGGTTTATCTTGATATAATTTTGTGATTAGTATGTAATTATTGCAAACAAGTAGTTATATTAATTGCTTGGACTATATTATTGTACATCAACTTTTGTAAATATTTTAATTAATAAAATTCAATTTAATTTTACGGTGTATAATTGTTTTTTCTTTTATTTAATTATATGAAATTCATTATTATAATAATAAAATAAAAATATTATTTTTCATAGAAAAGGTTTAAAGATGACACTTTTATAAGTGTCTTTGTTAAAATGAATAAAAAATGTTCAAAGAGACAATTTTGATAAAAAAATTAATTTAATAAAAAGTTTAAAGATGTCACTTCTGCAAGTATTATGGTTAACATTAATAAAAAATGACACTTTTTAGAAGCGTCATAAAGCATTAGTCAAAACGCTTCTTAGGCTCGTCATTGTTGGCTTCACTACTAGTGACAGAATAGAAGATGATACTTTAAAAAAATATCATCTTTTACCTTTTTTATGCATAAAAAGGTCATTATTTCCCTCCTCACAATCTTAGTAATAGCTGTAATAGATATTTCATAGAATAGCTAGACTCAACAAATATAAAGAATTTAGTGTTGGGTGGATACTTCTAGTGGATATTAATATCACATAGAGGAGAAACTTTAGTGGAGATTTCCTTTAGTGATATTCTTTCACCTTAAAACATGGTAGCATATACAAAGTCTTCAATTGAACAATTGATCTCTTCCAACCACAATGTAGAAAAATGATATTTTTTTGCCATATTTTTGGAATTTTTAAGTTTTGGTGCAATAGAAGTGTTATTAATAGATAGGAAGGGTCTTCTTTAGTAAGGGTTATCTCTATAACTTCTAATTAATCTATATTTAGTTCCTGAAAAATTTAAGGGAAAATGCGAGGGAAAACAAATAGAAAGTATAAGTAGAAGAAAAAAAAATGTGAAAAAAAATAAAATAAATTTGAAGTTAATAAATTATTTTTATATTTGATTTCCAACCTAATAGTTTAAAAAGTAAAAGTTTCTAAGTAATTATAATTATATTTGATTTACTTTCATATTTTCCATCATAAAATTTCTTAAATAAATAAATAATTAATGAATAGGACTTGAATGAAATGTTTTTGTACTTAGAATTATAAAAATTCTCACCACTATACTATGACTTGTTGGTTTTAAATTTTAAATGTGCAAATGGTATTGATTTTCAAGGAAATTAACTTATTGTCTAATTCTATATTTCGAATTTGAATGCTTAGAAGCTATTAAACCATGCCTTGATCTAATTAATTCATATATAGTCAATTTGATCTAAGTTTATTGGATTTTTGTTTAACATGACATTTTGTGTAGAAGACAAGGGAAGAGTGTGGAGCTATCTAGAGAGTTTCATAGATCTCTTGTACATAGCTTGTACATAAAACTTGTATAGAGAATTCTAGAGTTCTAAGGAACCTTTGTAGGTTCTATAGAGTTCCTTGGTTGTCTATAAATATGAGGAGACCTCATTGGGCTAAGAATCTAAACAAGTTGAGAGCTTCCTAGCATGATAAGTATTATTGTGCAATACAAAGCTTCCTTTCTTAAGTGTTGCCTTAATTGTGCATTCTAGCTACTGAGTTGCGTAGCATTGTTGAGCATAACTAGTTTGGACCCGCATTTTTCACTTGCGTCCCCACTCAATCGATAAGACTCATTTTTATTGGTGAAAATTAGTTTTGGAAAAGTCGGAGTCCCCACTTATTTTATTTTATTTTAAAAGAGAAAATAAAACAAGAAAGAATACCCTAAAGAAGTAACTCCATAGTTTTTGGAAAAACGTATCTTTTAAAAACCCGAGTCTAGGTCTGGGGATCAGTTTAACTATTGGGAAGGTACCTCTAAAAGGTAGCACCCCTCTAAGCCCTACAAATGTCTCTACTGACTAAGTTGAGGGAAATGAGACAATTAATCGATTGATTATAGATACATAGGTAGGCTAGGTGATTTAAAAAAAAAAAAATAGCATGTCAAACAAGAAAAACCAATCATAATTATAAAGAAGATTTAGGGTGTGTACTTGAATTGCTTCTCAAGCGCTATCATAAAACATCAAAGTTTGTATAGAAATATAGCACACAATATGTGTTTTATCCAAGAAAATCAAGCATACATCTAAGCACCTAAGGATCACATCAAACATAAATAAGATTCACAACAACATGCATGTTCATAAAATTTTGAAAAGTAAGTGATAGAGAGCATACTTGGATAACATGCATAATTTATAAGATTCCTCCAAAAATGTTAGAGTGGTTAGGACAATTATAAATTATATAATATATTTATTATGTTTAATACACAACACTAAAGCCAAAATTGAGCCAAGGTAAGTCAAATGACTCTAAAAATAAATAACCAATTCAAGCAATGTACAAGATCATCAACATGCAATTAGAAAAGGGAGCATCAAAAAACAATTTCTAAAAAATGGCTTAGAGTGGAATTTAATTACGAAAAATTTCAGGAAACAACTCTTACACATCTAGATCAACATATTGAAAGCCAAACACTCATTCAAAAGACAAATTGCAGCAAAAACACCTAAAGGTTCTACAAAGTCCAGATTAGATAAGAAAAAGTGACATGCATAAACGAATTTAAAAAAAAAAATAAATGATCACATAAAATCATACAAAAAATCACACACATAGTTCAAAGTCTCTATATCACATAAAAAATAAATCCATGGTCGGATAGTACTCAAAAATATTTTTAAAACACTTAAGTTAATCAGATGTCCAGAATCTAACATGTTTAGTAGGTACGACTTTGAAACATCATAGCTCCCTCAAAGAAGCATATTTTTTTAATAGTTTATATGCCTAAGATCAATTTCAAGAAGCCTAGAATTAAGGAAAAAAATATCAAATCAAATTTAAAAAGTCATCTATTATTTATTTTTGCAAAAATTCATACAAGTTTTGAAAATTTTTAAAAAATATTATGAAGTTGTTGAAACTAATTTTGAAACTAAAGGGTTAGTGGTTAAGTGAAAACCAGCAACAAGGAAAAAAAGTTTTGATTTTTTTTTTTTTTTTGTGTGGGGGTTCCATCAAGTTTTTGTTCATGCAATGTAATCAAATTCCCCACTGCTATACCCCTCTGAGTATCTGAACCTGTGCATTTATGTGTTCTAGTAATTTAATCAATGATCGCGCACGACCTATACAGAAGTAGGTTTCGGGTCCGACTACTTCGGTAATTACAACTACCATTTTCCTTTGAATTTTCTTCTGACGTGCATTTCAGTTCTTTCTGGATTCACATTACTAGAATTGTCCTCCCAAAATAGCTATGCTGCTGCGTTTGGAAAATGTCTCCCATAAGGTGTCAAATTCAGATTTACAAAATCAAAACCAAACTCATGATGAGTAGTTGGGATTTTGGTGTTATCAAAGAATTGAAAAGGAATTTTAGTGGGTCCCTTGAAGTACCCCTATCCTAGACAACAAAGAGGATGATGGTTCCACTAAGAAAATGTCAAGTATATGCAACCAAAAGGGAACTGGAAATAGGGAGCACATGTCATTTGAAAAGCCATAGAGACTACCATCCATTTTGTGGAGATGACAACACATATACTCAGACAAATAGTGAAGGTAAATTTATCACAGAAGACACTTTCCTCCTTCATCAAAGTGTCCCAATTGGGCAATTTGTAGAAAGAATGATCAACAAAGTGGCATTATCAAGAAACAACTCCTTCCTGCTTAGCATATCATGAAAAAAAATTAATGCTTCCATAAGATGCCCATTTTGAACATATCCAGCCATCATTGCATTGCAAGAAATCACATCCCTCTCTGGCATTTTATCAAACAAACCCTTGACGATATCAATTTCACTTAATTTTGCATACCCATCTACCATATTGACCCAAATGACCATATCTCTTTTTGGCATCCGATTAAACAAGTGGTGAGCATTTTCCATTTTCCCACACTTGACACACCCATCAATCATCGAATTAAAAGATACCGAGTCTCTCTTCATCATTCTTTTCAAATAGTTGGCGGGCAATTCCAAGACATCCACATCACAAATACAAACACATCAAACAATTCTACAAAAACACATCCGACCCAATTTCCATCTTCCCTAACAACCTATGAATTTGCATTCATTCCTTAATCAAGCCCAAGTGCGAACACGCCTTAAGAACAAGTGAAAACGAGAACTTATCTACACAAACCCCATTTTCAAGCATTAGATTAAATATAACAAAAGCCTCTCTTGGGTTTTCCCAATGTGAGAAAGATTTGATTATCGCGTTCCAAAGAAAAGGGTTGTCTTGCTTTTGATGTTTTTGGTTGAAATGCCGTGACATGAAGAGGTAGCGAGCAAATTCAACAAGGGGCTTGTGGGAAGAAGATGAGAAATTTAGAATGATCTTGGTGGTTAAAGAAGGGTTGTTGATGAACCCAATCATGATCAAATGAGAATGAATTTGATTCACATCGTGAAGTGTATTGGATTTTGGGAGAAGAATGAGAGTCGGGTGTGTTGAGTTCCATGGTTGTGAAGTGGAGGTTAGTGATTGAGATGGGAGAATGAAGAAAGATGGCCATGCATGGTGGTTATGGCTATGAGATATGCGGCAGTGGCAATCATGGTGATGAAGGGTGGTGTCATGAATGGTTGGTGGAGGTTATGGAGGTGGCCATGGTGGTGCAACAGGGTGGTGGAGACTATTGGTGGACAATGGTGTTGTGTTCGGGAGGCCCAAAAACGCACAATCCCTTTAGAATCTCTTGAATACACATTCCTGGATTGCCTTCACTACGAGCTACGCACATGATGGAACCAATGCTTGATCGAGATGACTAAACTTATCACCAGACGTTACAGTTGTCACTAGATCGATGGGCCAAGTCTGTCTGTTTATTGTATTGAACCATTGATTATAGATGCTGGTGAAGATGTTCTAACTCATAAGCATGACTGCTTGTCATGGCTGGACCAGCAACCGTGTAGGAGTGTTGTGTTCCTGTGTTTTGGGAGTTGTGGATTGTTCTCTAAGGAGTAGGTGAAGGAGATAACTAATGGGTTGGAGAGAAACGGGAAGAGATTTCTATGAGTTGTGAAGAGTCCACCAGCGGATGAAAAAAAAGGAAGGAAATCAGAGAAGAAATTGTGGTGTGAGACTATTTCAATTTGGATGATATCATGCTAGAGGGCTTTTTGGATAGAACCAAGGATAGGGAAATGGTGGTAAAGTTGTGGGTGCCACGAGTGGCAGTGCTCAGACACTAATATCAAACACAAACCCATGCATCAACCATTTACCAAAATGACCAAAGTGAAACCAGAAAACAGGGTATACATATACGTAAAGATATTTAATAATATAGGCAAACAACCCTAGATGTCCACAATAATTAATAGAATAACATAGAGATTTGCAGAAAAATGATGTCGAACCATAAAAAAATGAAACGATATAAGTTTTCTGTGACCGTACCAGGAAAGATCTTTTCTCCAAAAGTATTGATTCTTCCAGTCCATCGTGTCCCCTCTCAAGCTTCCTAAAAGGGCCAATGATCGCCTTCTTTTTTCTCTCTATTTTTTTTTCTTGTTTTTCCTTCTTTTCCAATAGTGTTTTAATTTTTAATTTTTTTTTATTTTATAGCAATTAGCAGCCATTCCCTTTGAGGAGTCGTCCTCTCTCCGAATTCCCTTTCTCATCCACCAAAAAATCTCTTTTTAATTAAAAAAAAAAAACAATCCATGCATAACACGTAAGGAGTCCCATATTTTCCAAAGACTTTTTCATCCCTATTTTAACTCTCCGGAAGAGTTCATTTCCTTTTCAAAGTCTTACCAATTTCAAAATTATTTTTCCTCCGTTGGTAGATTTCCTATAAAAAAAAATCAAATTAAATAAATGAATACAAAATAAATAAATAAATAGATAAATAAAGTAGAGAATGATAAAATAATAATAATAATAAATAAATGAATAAATATTAAGATAATAAACAAATAAATAAAAATAAAAATAAATAATTAAATGAATAAAAGTGATTAATAACAATAAAAATAAATTAATAGTGGTACTTGATCGCTCAGATTTTTGTCGTTTATTGGATCAAAACAAAATTTATAACCTAATTCACTATTCTATAGCAATTTGTACCCGATCAAAAAGTGGTTTTAGTACAAACTACTGTAGTATAGTGGTTTTTAGGTATCGTCCACAAGGATGGATTATTCTTGGTAATTAAGGCTTGAATGAGATGATAAGAAATGATTGTGATCAAGTGAAATTGACTTTAAATTGCATGATAAACTTCCAAAATAACAATGTATTTAAATTGAGAGGAAAATGAAGTGTAAAAGAGAAGAAAATTAATAAGATGTGAGATTCTCGGAGTTAGGATTTTCTAGAAAGCAATTTCCATGGTGAATAGATGTTGAGATCTAATTTTCATCAAGTTAGATTGAAAACCTAAATTCTCATCTAAACCGATTTTTGATTTAGCTTTAGGTCTAGATCTAATTTCTCTTCAAATTAGATAATCTAATCCAAGAGATCAATTCAAATTATATATTCAATTCATCTTAAATTATCTTCCAATAATTCACACAATGCAACTATTCAATCTCATCAAATTTAGCATTAAGAATTTGATGAATCTACCTAGCTTGCATTGTAGTAATCATCCAAGATAATTTGAAGAGAAAAATCCCTAAATTTCAATTAATCAATCAATTGGATCAAATTACCTTTGCAAATCAAGCTCAATTCTCTAATTCACCATAGATTTTGCCTTTAGATCTTCCTTCCTTCGAGAAAAACGAGATTTAGCCACTCATGCTTGGAGATTTGATCTCACAAGAAATGTTTGGCTACCGAGAAAATGAGAGAAAATGAAGGAAAGTAGAGAATTATATAGAGAAAAGAAATCTAAAAAGTTCTACAATTAGAAAATGTATCAAAAGTTAAAGTTCTTAAATGAGTCCATCTCGTTTCTATTTATAGGCCAAGGTAAAAAGGACACTTGGCAACTTTTTAGAGGTCTTCCGGATGCTTCTTCATCAAGGAATTTGGAGAAAATGCATTTTCGCACAAGCCCCTAGCAATCTCGCATGATGGTGCGAAGTGGAAAATCCAACAGCTTCAATTTCGTTCTTCTGGAGCGTTTCGCATGACTGTGCGAAAATTTCGCATGGTCATGCGAAATCACTTTCTCACATTTTCCTTATGTGCTGCAGCCACCTCCTTTCTGTTTCATTTCGCATGACTGTGCGAAAATTTCGCATGGTCATGCGAAATCGAAAATCATGCTATTCCGGCTCCTCTTTACAATTTCTCTCATTTCTTTATGTTTAATCCATCTCCACCACCTTCAATTAAGCTCCAAAGCTTGGTCCAAGTGCATTTCATTTCTTCTTTCATTATGCATTTGGATCATCATCAACTTTATTTGTTTTCTTCAATTTGATTCATCTCTTTTGTCACAAATTTATCAAAAACATACCTTGAAATGACTCCAAAACTCCATAAAACTTGTTAGTAACTCTTGCAAGGGCAACAACATGTTAATTGAGTGTTTTAGGCATAATTACTACTCAAAAGACGTGAAACTCATGAGAATTATTATCTAAAATATGCTCTTTTTGAGTAGTAATCAGTACTCATAGGTAATCTAAAGTGCTTAGCAAACTCTAGGCCAAACTTCTTCATTAACTCCTTACCATATTTGGATTGAGATAAAAAGATGACATTTTTTTAGTTGCCTAATATACAACCTTAAGAAAAAAATTAAGTTCACCTACCATGCTCATTTCAAATTCCATTTTCATCTTTTTAGCAAAATTAAAGGCAAGATCGCTCAAGGTGGGCTCTAAAAATGATATTATTAACATAAATTTATGCCACTAAAGGTCTAGTCTTATTCTTATGAATGACTAGAGGTTTATCAACCCCCTCTTGCTCAAATCCTTTTTCTAAAAGATAAGTTATGAACCTCTCATACCAAGATCTAAGAGCTTGATTAAGTCCATATAGAGCCTTTTTTAACCTATAAACATGATTAGGGAGTTTTGTATCCTTAAAGCCCTTAGGTTGCTCTACATACACTTTTTCACTACGAATCCCATTCAAGAAAGCGCTATTAACATCCATTTAGAATAGCTTCATCCTTAATGAGCATGCTATAACTAGGAGGATTCTAATAGATTCTAACCTAGCTACAGGGGCAAAGGTTTCTTCCAAATGATTTTCTTTTATTTAAGAGTAACCTTGAGCTACAAGTTCAGTTTTATTCCTCACAATGATCCCATTTTCATTTTGTTTATTGTTGAAAATCTACTTAGTACCTATCACATGTTTATCCTTAAGCCTAGAGACTAAATACCGCATATCATTCCTAACAAACTAATTCAACTCTTCCTATAGTGTGGTAGTCCAAGATTCATTTCCTAGAGTTTCCTCTAGATTTTTTGGCTTTAATTGGGAGGTATAGCAAACGAAGCCCATCTCATTTTTTCTTGATTGTCTCCTTGTTACCACGAAGTCATTCATATTTCCTATTACATTTGAGATAAGGTGAATTTTTGGTACTATGGATTTATTCCTAGTAATCACTTCACTTGGCTTTGCAACTTCAAATGACTTTTTATCTCTGTTGGGGTTAACCACCTTTTAAGGGGTATCCATAATCTCATCCATTGTCTTAAGGATATCATTATGGTAAATCATAGGAGTTAACATCTTCCAAGGTATACCCATATCATCAATGACCACATTACAAGATTCTTGGATAACCTTGGTATTCTGGTTTTATACCTTATTGGCTTTACTCTTAGTGGAATAACCTAGGAAAATGGCTAAATAAGATTTGGGATATAATTTACCTAGACTTTCCTCATCCTTGAGAAATATAACGTTCACTGCCGAAGATTCTAAAATATTTTAGATTAGGTTTCTTTCTTGACAACTCATAAGAAGTTTTCATCCCTAGCCTAAGAAAAACTATATTGGCAGTGTAACAAGCAATATTAATGGTTTCGGCTTGAAAATAAATAGGAGTCTCATGCATATGAAGCATTACTTAGGCCATTTCTTGAAGAAAATGGTTCTTCCATTTCAATCATTCTATTTTTTTTGGGAGTTTTAGGGGCTAAAATTGACGTTTAATCCTGATTGATTCACAAATTTCAACATTATCAAACTTTCTCCCCCCTATCACTCCTAATCATCACAATGGGATGCCATTTCTCTACTTGAATTCTAGTGCAAAAAGTCTTCAATTGCTCAATAATGCCATATTTTTCTCTCAAAAAGGATACAAAAGAATACCTAGAGAAATGATTCACTATCACTAGAACATATTTCTTCCTACCTTTGCTTTTAGTGCACATGAGTCCTATAGGGTTTATATGGAGAAGATCTAATAGCCTAGATTTGTTATCTCCCTAATTCTTTTTGTGTGCCCATTTGACTTTCTTACTCTTCATGCACTCACCACAAATAGACTTAGGTTGTCCACTTAACTTAGGGATACCTTTTACTAAGTCTTTATTAGCTATGTGAATAAGATCCCTATAAATAATACGGCGTAACCTCCTATGCCATAACTTGGTGACATCAAACTTGGTCTTACTACATACTAGAGAGGTTTTAAAACTAGGATTGATTACATAACAATTATCCATAGTGCTATGCTTGTGATTATTACTCAAAAAGTGCTATTTTGTAGCTTGTAATTAACTCTTTTAAACACTCTTGAGTAGTAATTATTACCTTTTAACTCAATTGACATGTTAAGGACCCTTGCAATCGTTTCTAATCAAATTGTGTTAAGTTTTGGTGTTTTTGATAGCTTTTAGCTACACCAAAGCAATCCAATAATGAGGGAGAGCTGTATATAGTTCATGGCAAAGCTTTTGGAAGCTCAAATTCTTGAAGAACCAAGCTTTGGAGCTCCATACCCTTTGCCAAAGTCGTTCAAAGTATGCAAGGAAAGAACAACGGAGAGAGGAAAAACAAAGTGAAGAAAACAGAGGACAGCAGCTGCAGTCTTCTTTCACACTTTTGGAGCACTTCCCAAAGTCCATTTTCTACATGCTATATACCATTTCAAAGCTCAGGAAGTCAATAATCCAACTCTTCAAACGGTGTATGAATTGGAGCTGAAATGAGGAAGATGTGGCCTTCGCAAGACAACTGCATCCAACTGAAGGACAAATTCGCATCTTGCGAATTTGGAACTCCAACGTGCGAAATTAAAGCATACCTTGCGAAATGGAAATGAAATACAACCGCACAGTCACAGAGAAGCCCAACTTGCCAAAGTGATTTTGCAACTTGCGAACTTGGAGCTCAACGTGCGAAAATGGATTCCAAGTTGCGAAATCAACTTGCGAGATTTTCGCAAGTCACCATGCAACGTGCGAAATCTACATGCGAACTGGGATATTTGTGCACCGACTCTTTTAGATCTTTTCTTCAGATATTTTTGTATAAATTTTCATTTTTCTCCTTGTAATCCACCAACCATAAGATTTCTTAGCTAGGAAGGTTGGAAAAACTTCTCTATATCTATTCCCTTGCATCTATTGTAAAAGATATAGATATCATATATGTAATCGACGAACAGAGCACTTGCTCTGTTTTTTCTATATATTTTTGTTTTCTCATTATTTTTCTTTCTAGCCAATCAAACTCTGAAGATTTTTCCTCAGACGATGAGAGGCTAGGCTCTTCATCTCTTGGAGTGAAGAAAGCAGGGTAAGTTTCCGAATGAAAAATTGGAAGTTTTGTTGTTTTAGTTTTTAATGAAGAGAAAGTGTGACCCGTTAATGGTTTTTATTTTTTTAGTTAACTTAAAACGCCTTCAATTCACCTGAGCCAACACTTGGTAAGGCAAGTGATCTCCGTCCATGGAGATTCACTAGTTTATCTCTTGCGAGCTTTTGGGAGGTGGTTTGAAGGTAGGATTTTCTAGAATAGCCAACACTTGGTAAGCTTTTGGACTCCAAGGAGACATCCATTAGTTATCTCTTGCGAGCTTGAGAAGGGAAGTCCAAGGTTAAAGATCACCTTGAATGACAAGTGCTAGGTGAGAGGTATGAGCCATTGTAAGGTCCATCAGTGAGAGAGATTTAGTGTTTGAACCCATTAATGGGAAGCATCTGTACAACACCGGTTGGAGAAGGAACTATATGTTAATTCTCTAATGCGAGGAAAAGAAACAAGTGACCGGAACTCCCTTTTTGTATGAGGAATCTGAGCCTAGTGATCTGAAACTCCAAGAAACACTTTTCTTTGTAAGTAAAATCAGTTACTATTTTTGGTTAGTTTAAAACCGAACCTTTTTCATTCAAACATCTTTATGTTTTCTTTTAAAGCTAACCTTGAAATGAAAAGACACCAATTCAGCTTTGAATTAATATCATTTGCAAAGTGAAAACCCATCCTAGTGAACGATCCTAGAGCCACTATGCTATAGTAGCTTTGTCTTTGCTACCTTAGTTCATGGTGTAATAGGTTATAATTTTTTTTGATTACTCCCTCAATCAAGGAGCACCAGCTGGACACGAATCAGCTGAGACACCAATTGGGCACGAATCAGCTTGGTGAAAGTGACTTCTCTCTCTTGGTTAATCGTTTTACACAAATTTTAGAAAAATTTAACACTAAACTCGCTATAATAAATTTGACATAATGCTTATAAGATTAGCCTTAAGTCCATTAACAAAGATGACTCCATCTAAATTAGGGCATCTAGGGACTACCTCTACCTTTCACACAAGCAACACTACCATCCCCAAATGTGACATTACTTCCATCAAAATCTTCAAAAAATGTGAAAAATGACTTCACTCGGTCATATGCCTAGAGCACCCACTAGCAAAATACCACCCACTAAGGGCTCTAGCTTTAAGGGTTGTAAAAACAACATTGCACTTAGGCCTATTCTTCCTCAATCACACTTGTTTCACTTTAGATGGGGAACTAGAGGAGGTTTTTTTAGTTATAGGCTTAGGATTGTTTTTTTTTTTTTTTTCTTATTATACAAATTTTGATTTTTTAGGAAATTAAACTCATCCATTAGCCTATTTAACTGGGACTCATACCTATCAGAGAATCCACTAGCTATGACATCCACATTGAGTGTGTCCAACTTCTTACAATAAGTGCATAGGAGAGAAGTGCTAGATGAGGCTACATGGTTAGGAGTGTTCTCCTTACCCTTAACAAAAACTGTCTCCACTAGTAGGAGTCGTAGGTATTTTAATATATCTTAAGCCTCTCTTATCTCCATTAGACTTGCATTTATCAAGAATATCATTTAACACTTTAGTCCCAAATGAAAGACTTCATTATTGGAAGAGAGAAAGGTTCTTTAGCATTTAATCTCTCGAGTTAGAGTATTTTTTCTCTTAAGGAGAGATTGACACATAGTCTCAAGAAACCAAAATTTTTCAACATGATTCATCTTTTCTTCCCATAGCATATTAATCTCGAATTTTTGTGAATGAACTATAGAATTGACTTTCATGAACTTCTTAATCAAGCATTAATACTCAGGAACAATATTTTTAAGAAAATTCTCATTTTGTTCATCATTAAATCTACACTCACTATCTATATCATGCTCAAAATCAATAGAACAAAAATAAGATAATCAGTCTAATCATACTTGGTGTCATCTAAAGCTATGGAATCACTCTCATTGAAGTTTGTGTCATTTCAAGTAGCTTGCATACATTTTTTTAATGTACAATCCTACAAGAAATTTTACTTTTCTTGACTGATACACACTATCAGAATAAACATTCCCTGACGAATAATTCCAATGCATGGTAGTCGAGGAAAATTGTGTTGGAAAAAGTATATCGATGAGAATTTTATATTGGCAATAAAATTTTTTTAGCAACAGACTATCCAATGGATTTGGACCGTCGCTATTACCAATGGATTACATTGGTTAGGAAATGTAAATAATAAAATATTTTAAATTGTTATTAAATCTCGATTCTTTACATTCACATAGAGCACCTTGTTACACTTCTTGGTAGTACATGCTAGTTTGGGTATTGACTTGGTTGTTGGCTATCCACAACACTCTTTACTAGTTTTGGATATTGACTTGGATTGTTTTTGGGGATTGAACCAATGACCTTAAGTTTGAAAGGAAGCAATTGTGCCACCGGGTTAACTTTGTTATTTGCAAGATAAAGAATATATATATGATTCATAAATGTAAATATCGTATATTTATGCATTTATGTTATAAATATTATCTATATATAAATACACACACACACACACATATCTATATCTATATATATATATATATATTATGAATTAATTAAAATAAAATTATTATAAATTAATTAATTTTAATTCTTGTTTATTTTTTATAATAATTAAATATAAAATAAATATATATATCAACATTTTAACATAAATATATTCCAAAATTTTCTCGAGTGTTCACAATCTTTGAATTGGTCTCACATAATTACAAGTATACATCATTTTCACCCCACCAAGGACCATGAAAAGAATCTTTTATTTCCAACGTTGAAAAGCCGCTCTCATGTCATATCGATTTTGATATGCCGTGTTAAGGCTACTAATGAAAATGTTTGATCCCATGCTTCATCATTGAAGTGGTTGAAGGTTTTTTTTTATCAAATTGATTAGGCTACATTCAATAGGGTTAATCATATTATTTTAGTTATAAGTTGTAAAAATGATTAATACTCATTTTTTCAATTAAAAAAGAAAAAAAAACCTTTCATTTTCAAGTATTAGAAACACTTTTTAAAATTATTGTCAAACATGTTTTAATGTTAGAATTTTTTTTTTTAAATCATTACTAAACGCACTCTTAATCCTTTTACTAATGTTGAAGCTCTATTATGTCGCATTCAAAAATAGTTCTATACATGAATTCATATGGACATTATTTATATCGGTTTATAAATTTAGAATTGGCATTTTAGTAATTATATCCGTCAAGTGTATTTCAACAATGGTCTAAAATTTAATAATTTTCTTTTTGGAAAATGGAAAAGAAAACCTATGTACCCTAAAAGTCTTTTTTTTTTTTTTTTAATTCTTGTGGTGGGGCAACTTGGACAAGGTTGATTGACTTGACGGTGAATTCACTAAATTAAAGTCATTCAAAATTAGGTTGATTATGAATGAGTGGAAAAGTCTAAACAAGGATTATAGTATATGGAAAATGATATTATTTATTTTTAAAATAAACCATATAGACAGGATAAAATAACTACCAAATTTGAAGAAGTTAATTAAAAGATGATTGAAGGTAGAAAGGCAAAAACCTAATGGTGGAGAAACCCCAGCAACTCAGTATCTTTTTCCTATTACCTAAGACTATTATTGGTTTCATGAAAGTACTAAGAAAAGAATAAAAAATGTTAAGAAAAATAATTTTCTCATATTTGGTTTTATAATAAAAAATACGGAAGAAAATAAAATATAATTAAAATTAGTTAAAAAATGTATATATTTTAAAATTATTTAATCTTTATATAATGGAGGGAAATAAGTGAAATGAGTTTGAAGAAACATGTAAATTAATTTATTGATTTTGAAACTATTTATTATTTTTCTTTATTTTTTTTCCTTTCACTTTGCCTCTCTATTTTCTTCCTCTCACATTTTATCTCAAATTTTTTGGAACCAAATATAACATAATTCTTTTTTGGTTAAAGTATATGGGAGAGTTTGTGATTAGTACTTTTACATTCATATTGTCTAGCATATTTTGTTTTAATTTCCATAAACTTGTATTGTCTTATGTCTTTTAACAATATGTTTCAAGTTTAATTTCTTTGAATGTTATGGGAAATTTTTTCTCAATAACTCATGTGGAAGAAGATGTGGAGATATCTTCTTTAAATTATTTTTCCTATGGAAATAGAGAAGCATTTTGAGCATTTTCGAAGTTTCGATGGTAGAAATGACATTTTTTTTTACAACAAAGATAATGAATAATAAAGAAATTCAGAAAAATATCTTGAAAGTAAATCATTCAAAAAACATTAAGGATAAGTTTGGTTCTCGAAGAATTCAAGGGAAAATGCGAGAAAAAGAAAATAGAAAGGAAAAATAGAAGAAAAAAAAAGTAAAAGAAAATAAAAAATAAGTTTAAACTTAATAAATTATTTTTATATGCTTTTTCAAACTCATTCTACTTATTTCTCTTTATTGTATAAAGTAAATAATTTAAAAATATATAAAATTTTGACAAATTTTAATTATATATGATTTTCTTTTGTATTTTTTTTTTTTTACGATGAAACCAAACACAAGAAAACCATTTTTCCTAACATATTTTTTTCTTTCCTTAATACTTTTTCAAGAACCAAACATAGCCTAAAAGGTTGAATTCACTTTTCTAAAAATGCAAGTAATTTAACATTTGAAAACAAACTAAAAATGTATTTGGTTATTCCTTTTGTTTTAAAAAATGAAAATGTTTTTTACAAAAATGATTTCTCAATTTCGCTATGAGATGCTTGGTTATTATTTTCTTTTTTAATTTCTACAGCTAATTACAAAAAATTCTTAAAAAAGGTACTTGTGAAACTATTGAAGATTCTATGATAATTTTTGCCACAACAGAAAATGCCTCTTGAAGATGACATATTCAATTGAGAATGGTGAAATTAACTTGAATAACATAACTTAGAAAAAGAATATATAAAAGATTAAAAAAAATGAATAATCTTCAAGCCAAACCCAAGCCTTCTAAACAAAAGAGGTTTTGTTTTTTTACAACATAAGAATACTTTTCCCAATGTTTATTGGAAAATCAAATGCCACTTATTTTTTAATTTATTTTATTGTATTAAAGTTTCCATGCTAGTTTTGTTATAGTATTTAATGATAGGAATCAATAATTAAGTCTAAGTTTGATTCTCGGAAAGGAAAGAAAAAAAATGCTAAGAAAAATGGTTTTCTTATATTTGGTTTCATTATGAAAAAAAAAAAATACAATATAATTAAAATTGGTTAGAAATTTATGCATTTTAAAATTATTTAATCTTCATATAATAAAAAAAAAAGTAAAGTGAGTTTAAAGAAATATATAAAAATAATTTATTGGTTTTGAATATATTTTTTATTTTCCTTTATTTTTTCTTTCATTTTCACTTTTTATTTTTATTTTTTTTCCTTTACATTTTCCCTCAATTTTTTGGGGAACCAAACATAACCTAAATCTTCTTTTGTCTAATTATGCTTATTGATTGTTGCAAGTATAATTTAAAGGTTTTGTATTTTTCCGATCTTTGTTTATACACTGCAAATGGAATATATGCTCCACAAGGTGTTAAAAGAAGAGAAATTGTTAAGTTGAAGGGATGATATTCATCCCAAAAATCATGAAAATTACATCAATAAGCTCATAAAAAGATTAAACTATGCTTTTGCAAATTATGGTTTATCTTGATATAATTTTGTGATTAGTATGTAATTATTGCAAACAAGTAGTTATATTAATTGTTTGGACTAAATTATTGTACATCAACTTTTGTAAATATTTTAATTAATAAAATTCAATTTAAGTTTATGGTGTATAATTGTTTTTTCTTTTATTTAATTATATGAAATTCATTATTATAATAATAAAATAAAAATATTATTTTTCATAGAAAAGGTTTAAAGATGACACTTTTATAAGTGTCATTGTTAAAATGAATAAAAAATGTTCAAAGATAGACAATTTTGACCAAAAAAATTAACTTAATAAAAAGCTTAAAGATGTCACTTTTGCAAGTATTATGGTTAACATTAATAAAAAATGACACTTTTTAGAAGTGTCATTGAAAGCATTAGTCAAAACACTTCTTAGGCTCGTCATTGTTGGCTTCACTACTAATGACAGAATAGAAGATGATACTTTAAAAAAATATCATCTTTGACATTTTTTATGCATAAAAAAGGTCATTATTTCCCTCCTCACTATCTTGGTAATAGCTGTAATAGATATTTCATAGAATAGACTCAACAAATATAGAGAATTTAGTGTTGGGTGGATACTTCTAGTGGATATTAATATCACATAGAGGAAAAACTTTAGTGGAGATTTCCTTTAGTGATATTCTTCCACCTTAAAACATGGTAGCATATACAAAGTCTTCAATTGAACAATTGATCTCTTCCAACCACAATGTAGAAAAATGATATTTTTTTGCCATATTTTTGGAATTTTTAAGTTTCGGTGCAATAGTAGTGTTATTAATAAATAGGAAGGGTCTTCTTTAGTAAGGGTTATCTCTATAACTTCTAATTAATCTATATTTAGTTTCTGAAAAATTTCAGGGAAAATGCGAGGGAAAACAAATAGAAAGTAAAAGTAGAAGAAAAAAAATATGAAAAAAATAAAAAATAAATTTGAAGTTAATAAATTATTTTTATATTCGATTTCCAACCTAATAGTTTTAAAAGTAAAAGTTTCTAAGTAATTATAATTATATTTGATTTACTTTCATATTTTCCATCATAAAATTTCTTAAATAAATAAATAATTAATGAATAGGACTTGAATGAAATGTTTTTGTACTTAGAATTATAAAAATTCTCACCACTATACTATGACTTGTTGGTTTTAAATTTTAAATGTGCAAATGGTATTGATTTTCAAGGAAATTAACTTATTGTCTAATTCTATATTTCGAATTTGAATGCTTAGAAGCTATTAAACCATGCCTTGATCTAATTAATTCATATGTAGTCAATTTGATCTAAGTTTATTGGATTTTTGTTTAACATGACATTTTGTGTAGAAGACAAGGGAAGAGTGTGGAGCTATCTAGAGAGTTTCATAGATCTCTTGTACATAGCTTGTACATAAAACTTGTATAGAGAATTCTAGAGAATTCTAGAGTTCTAAGGAACCTTTGTAGGTTCTATAGAGTTCCTTGGTTGTCTATAAATATGAGGAGACCTCATTGGGCTAAGAATCTAAACAAGTTGAGAGCTTCCTAGCATTATAAGTATTATTGTGCAATAGAAAGCTTCCTTTCTTAAGTGTTGCCTTAATTGTGCATTCTAGCTACTGAGTTGCGTAGCATTGTTGAGCATAACTAGTTTGGACCCGCATTTTTCACTTGCGTCCCCACTCAATCGGTAAGACTCATTTTTATTGGTGAAAATTAGTTTTGGAAAAGTCGGAGTCGCCACTTATTTTATTTTATTTTAAAAGAGAAAATAAAACAAGAAAGAATACCCTAAAGAAGTAACTCCATAGTTTTTGGAAAAACGTATCTTTTAAAAACCCGAGTCTAGGTCTAGGGATCAGTTTAACTATTGGGAAGGTACTTCTAAAAGGTAGCACCCCTCTAAGCCCTACAAAGGTCTCTATTGACTAAGTTGAGGGAAATGAGGCAATTAATCGATTGATTATAGATACATAGCATGTCAAACAAGAAAAACCAATCATAATCATAGGTAAGCTAGGTGAATTTTTAAAAAATAGCATGTCAAACAAGAAAAACCAATCATAATCATAAAGAAGATTTAGGTAGGCTAGGTGATTTAAAAAAAAAAAATAGTATGTCAAACAAGAAAACCCAATCATAATCATAAAGAAGATTTAGGGTGTGTACTTGAATTGCTTCTCAAGCGCTATCATAAAACATCAAAGTTAGTATAGAAATATAGCACACAACATGTGTTTTATCCAAGAAAATCAAGCATACATCTAAGCACCTAAGGATCACATCAAACATAAATAAGACTCACAACAACTTGCATGTTCATAAAATTTCGAAAAGTAAGTGATAGAAAGCATATTTGGATAGCATGCATAATTTATAAGATTCCTCCAAAAATGTTAAAGTGGTTAGGACAAATATAAATTATATAATACACTCATTATGTTTAATACACAATACCAAAGCCAAAATTGAGCCAAGGTAAGTCAAATGACTCCAAAAATAAACAACCAATTCAAGCAATGTACAAGATCATCAACATGCAATTAGAAAATGAAGCATCAAAAAACAATTTCTAAAAAATGGCTTAGAGTGGAATTTAATTACGAAAATTTTTAGAAAACAACTCCTACACATCTAGATCAACATACCGAAAGCTAAACACTCATTCAAAAGACAGACTGTAGCAAAGACACCTAAATGTTCTACAAAGTCCATATTAGATAAGAAAAAATGACATGCATAAACGAAAATTTTAAAAATAATAAATGATCACATAAAATCATACAAAAAATCACACACATAGTTCAAAGTCTCTCTATCACATAAAAAATAAATCCAGGGTCGGATAGTACTTAAAAATATTTTTAAAATACTCAAGTTAATAAGATGTTTAGAGTCTAGCGTGTGTAGTACATACAACTTTGAGAAATCATAGCTCCCTCAAAGAAGCATATTTTTTTAATAGTTTATATGTCTAAGATCAATTTCAAGAAGCCTAGAATTAAGGAAAAATATTGAATCAGATTTTAAAAGTCATCTGTTATTTTATTTTTGCAAAAAGTCATACAAGTTTTGAAATTTTTTTTAAAAATATTATGAAGTTGCTGAAAGAAATTTTGAAACTAAAGGGTCAGTGGTTGAGTGAAAACTGACAGCAAGGAAAAAAAGTTTTGAATTTTTTTTTTTAGGTGTGGGGGTTCCATCAAGTTTTTGTTCATGCAATGTAATCAAATTCCCCACTACTATACCCCTCTGAGTATCTGAACCTGTGCATTTATGTGTTTGGGTAATTTAATTAATGGTCGTGCACGACCTATGCAGAAGTAGGTTCCGGGTCCAACTACTTCGGTAATTACAACTACCATTTCCCTTTGTATTTTCTTCTGACGTGCATTTCAGTTCTTTCTGGATTCGCACCACTAGAATTGTCCTCCCAAAATAGCTATGCTGCTGCGTTTGGAAAATGTCTCCCATAAGGTGTCAAATTCAGATTTACAAAATCAACACCAAACTCATGATGAGTAGTTGGGATTTTGGTGTTATCAAAGAATTGAAAGGAATTTTAGTGGGTCCCTTGAAGTACCCCTATCCTACAGCAAAGAGGATGATGGTTCCACTAAGAAAATGTCAAGTATATGCAGCCAAAAGGGAACTGGAAATAGGGAGCACATGTCATTTGAAAAGCCATAGAGACTACCATCCATTTTGTGGAGATGACAACACATATACTCAGACAAATAGTGAAGGTAAATTAATCATAGAAGACACTTTCCTCCTTCATCAAAGTGTCCCAATTGGGCAATTTGCAGAAAGAATTATCAACAAAGTGGCATTATCAAGAAACAACTCCTTCATGCTTTGCATATCATGAAAAAAAATATAATGCTTCCATAAGATGCCCATTTTGAACATATCTAGCCATCATTGCATTGCAAGAAATCACATCCTTCTCTAGCATTTTATCAAACAAACCCTTGACGATATCAATTTCACCTAATTTTGCATACCCATCTACCATATTGGCCCAATTGACCATATCTCTTTTTGGCATCTGATTAAACAAGTGGTGAGCATTTTCCATTTTCCCACACTTGACAAACCCATCAATCATCCAATTAAAAGATACCGCGTTTCTCTTCATCATTCTTTTCAAACAACTGGCGGGCAATTCCAAGACATCCACATCACAAATACAAACACATCAAACAATTCTACATAAACACATTTGACCCAATTTCCATCTTCCCCAACAACCCATGAATTTGCATTCTTTCCTTAATCAAGCCCAAACGCGAACACGCCTTAAGAACAAGTGAAAACAAGAACTTATCTACACAAACCCCATTTTCAAGCATTAGATTAAATATAACAAAAACATCTCTTGGGTTTTCCCCATGTGAGAAAGATTTGATTATCGTGTTCCAAAGAAAAGGGTTGTCTTGTTTTTGATGTTTTCGACCAAAATGCCATGACATGAGGAGGTAGCGAGCAAATTCAGCAAGGGGCTTGTGGGAAGAAGATGAGAAATTTAGAATGATCCTGGTGGTTAAAGAAGGGTTGTTGATGAACCCATTCGTGATCAAATGAGAATGAATTTGATTCACATTGTGAAGTATTTTGGATTTTGGGAGAATAATGAGAGTCGGGTGTGTTGAGTTCCATGGTGCTGAAGTTGAGGTTAGTGATTGAGATGAGAGAATGATGAAAGATGGCCATGCATGGTGGTTATGGCTATTAGATTTGCGGCAGTGGCAATCAGGGTGATGAAGAGTGGTGTCATGAATGGTTGGTGGAGGTTATGGAGGCGGTCATGGCAATGCAACAGGGTGGTGGAGACTGCTGGTGGACAACGGTGTTGTGTTCAGGAGGCCTAAAAACCCATAATCCCTTTAGAATTTCTTGAATACACATTCCTGGATTGCCTTCACTACGAGCTATGCACATGACGGAACCAATGCTTGATCGAGATTACTAAACTTATCACCAGACACTACAATTGTCACTAGATCGATGGGCCAAGTCTGTCTATTTATTGTATTGAACCATTGATTATAGATGCTGGTGAAGATGTTCCAACACATAAGCATGACTGCTTGTCATGGCTGGACCAGCAACCGAGTAGGGTTGTGTTCCTGTGTTTTGGGAGTCGTGGATCGTTCTCTAAGGAGTAAATGAAGGAGATAGCTAATGGGTTGGAGAGAAGCAGTGAGAGATTTCTGTGAGCTGTGAAGAGTCCACCAACGGATGAAAAAAAAGGAAGGAAATCAAAAAAGAAATTGTGGTGTGAGACGATTTCAATTTGGATGATATCATGCCAAAGGACTTTTTGAATAGAACCAAGGATAGAGAAATGGTGGTGAAGTCATGGGTGCCACGAGTGGCAGTGCTCAGACATCAATATCAAAGACAAACCTATGCATCAACCATTTACCAAAAGAACCAAAGTGAAACCAGAAAACAGGGTATACATATATGTAAAGATATTCAATAATATAGGCACACAACCCTAGATGTCCACAATAATCAATAGAATAACATAGAGATTTGCATAAAAATGATGCCGAACCATAAAAAAAAATGAAACGATATAAGTTTTCTGTGATCGTACCAGGAAAGATCTCTTCTCCAAAAGTATTGCTTCTTCTAGTCAATCGTGTCCTCTCTCAAGCCTCCCAAAAAGGCTAGTGATCTCCTATTTTTTTCTCTCTATTTTTTTTTTCCCATTTTTCCTTCTTTTCCTCTTTTTCTATATCTCTTCACCTGCCTCCCAACCTATCTGCTAGCGTTTTTTTTGTTTTGTTTTGTTTTATTTATTTATTTATTTATAGCAATTAACAGTCGTTCTCTCTGAGGAGTCGTCCTCTCTCCGAATTCCCTCTTTCATCTACCAGAAAATCTCTTTTTAATTAAGAAAAAAAAAACAATCCATGCATAACACGTAATGAGTCCCATATTTTCCAAGGTCTTTTTCATCCCTATTTTAACTCTCCGGAAGAGTTCCTTTCTTTTTCAAAGTCTTACCAATTTCAAAATTATTTTTCCTCCGTTGGTAGATTTCCTATATAAAAAAAATCAAATTATCAAATTAAATAAATGAATAAAAATAAATAAATAAATAGATAAATAAATTAGAGAATGATAAAATAATAATAAATAAATAAATGAATAAATAACAAGATAATAAACAAACAAATAAAAATAAAAATAAATAATGAAATAAATAAAAGTGGTTGATAACAATAAAAATAAATTAATAGTGGTACTCATAGGTAATCTAAAGTGCTTAGCAAACTCTAGGCTAAACTTCTTCATTAATTCCCTATCATATTTGGATTGAGATAAAAAAAGATGACATTTTTTTAGTTGCCTAATATACAACCTTAAGAAAAAATTAAGTTCACCTACCATGCTCATTTAAAATTCCTTTTTCATCTTCTTAGCAAAATTAAAGGCAAGATCGCTCAAAGTGGGCTCTAAAAATGATATCATTAACATAAATTTAAGCCACTAAAGGTCTAGTCTTATTCTTATGAATGCATAGAGGTTTATCAACCCCCTCTTGCTCAAATCCTTTTTCTAAAAGATAAGTTATGAACCTCTCATACCAAGATCTAAGAGCTTGTTTAAGTCCATATAGAGCCTTCTTTAACCTATAAACATGATTAGGGCGTTTTGTATCCTTAAAGCCCTTAGGTTGCTCTACATACACTTTTTCACTAAGAATCCCATTTAAGAAAGCGCTATTAATATCCATTTAGAATAGCTTCATCCTTAATGAGCATGCTATAACTAGGAGGATTCTAATAGATTCTAACTTAGCTATAGGGGCAAAGGTTTCTTCCAAATGATTTTCTTTTATTTAAGAGTAACCTTGAGCTACAAGTTCAGTTTTCTTTCTCACAATGATCCCATTTTCATCTTGTTTATTGTTGAAAATCTACTTAGTATATTTCACATGTTTATCCTTAGGCCTAGAGACTAAATACCACATATCATTCCTAACAAACTGATTCAACTCTTCCTATACTGTGGTATTCCAAGATTCATTTCCTAGAGCTTCCTCTAGATTTTTTGGCTTTAATTGGGAGGTATAGCAAACGAAGCCCATCTCATTTTTTCTTGATTGTCTCCTTGTTACCACGAAGTCATTCATATTTCCTATTACATTTGAGATAAGGTGATTTTTTGGTACTATGGATTTATTCCTAGTAATCACTTCACTTGGCTTTGCAACTTCAAATGACTTTTTATCTCTATTGGGGTTAACCACCTTTTAAGGGGTATCCATAATCTCAACCATTGTCTCAAGGATATCCCTATGGTAAATCATAGGAGTTAACATCTTCCTAGGTATATTCATATCATCAATGACCACATTACAAGATTCTTGGATAACCTTGGTATTTTGGTTTTATACCTTATAGGCTTTACTCTTAGTGGAATAACCTAGGAAAATGGCTAAATAAGATTTGGGATATAATTTACCTAGACTGTCCTCATTCTTGAGAAATATAACTTTCACTGCCAAAGATTCTAAAATATTTTAGGTTAGGTTTCTTTCTTGACAACTCATAGGAAGTTTTCATCCCTAGCCTAAGAAAAACTTTATTGGCAGTGTAACAAGCAATATTAATGGTTTCAACCTGAAAATAAATAGGAGTGTCATGCATATGAAGCATTACTTAGGCCATTTCTTGAAGAAAATGGTTCTTTCCTTTCAATCATTCCATTTTGTTGGGAGTTTTAGGGGCTAAAAATTGATGTTTAATCCTGATTGATTCACTAATTTCAACATTATCAAACTTTCTCCCCCCTATCATTCCTAATCATCAAAATGGGATGCCATTTCTCTACTTGAATTCTAGTGCAAAAAGTCTTCAATTGCTCAATAATGTCATATTTTTCTCTAAAAAAGGATACAAAAGAATACCTAGAGAAATGATTCACTATCACTAGAACATATTTCTTCCTATCTTTGCTTTTAGTGCACATGAGACCTATAGGGTCTATATGGAGAAGATTTAATGGCCTAGATTTGTTATCTCCCTAATTCTTTTTGTGTGCCCATTTAACTTGCTTACTCTTCATGCACTCACCAAAAATAGACTTAGGTTGTCCACTTAACTTAGGGATACCTTTTACTAGGTCTTTATTAGCTATGTGAATAAGATCCCTATAGTTAATATGGCTTAACCTCCTATGCCATAACTTGGTGACATCAAGCTTGGTCCTACTACATACTAGAGAGGTTTTAAAACTAGGATTGATTACATAACAATTATCCATAGTGCTATGCCTGGTGAAAGTGACTTCTCTCTCTTGGTTAATCATTTTACACAAATTTTAGAAAAATTTAACACTAAACTCGCTATAATAAATTTGACATAATGCTTATAAGATTAGCCTTAAGTCCATTAATAAAGAGGACTCCATCTAAATCAGGGCATCTAGGGACTACCTCTACCTTTCACACAAGCAACACTACCATCCCCAAATGTGACATTACCTCCATCAAAATCTTCAAAAAAAGTGAAAAATGACTTCACTCGGTCATATGCCTAGAGCACCCACTAGCAAAATACCACCCACTAAGGGCTCTAGCTTTAAGGGTTGTAAAAACAACATTGCACTTAGGCCTATTCTTCCTCAATCACACTTGTTTCACTTTAGATGGGGAACTAGAGGAGGTTTTTTTAGTCATAGGCTTAGGATTGTTTTTTTTTTTCTTAGTATACAAATTTTGATTTTTTAGGAAATTAAACTCATCCATTAGCTTATTTAACTGGGACTCATACCTATCAGAGAATCCACTAGCTATGACATCCACATTGAGTGTGTCCAAACTTCTTACAATAAGTGCATAGGAGAGAAGTGCTAGATGAGGCTACATGGTTAGGAGTGTCCTCCCTACCCTTAACAAAAATTGTCTCCACTAGTAGGAGTCTTAGTTATGTTAATATAGCTTAAGCCTCTCTTATCTCCATTAGACTTGCATTTATCAAGAATATCATTTAACACTTTAGTCCCAAATGAAAGACTTCATTATTGGAAGAGAGAAAGGTTCTTTAGCATTTAATCTCTCGAGTTAGAGCATCTTTTCTCTTAAGGAGAGATTGACACGTAGTCTCAAGAAACCAAAAATTTTCAACATGATTCATCTTCTCTTCCCATAGCATATTAATCTCAAATTTTTGTGAATCAACTATAGAATTGGCTTTAATGAACTTCTTAATCAAGCATTAATACTCAGGAGCAATATTTTTAAGAAAATTCTCATTTTGTTCATCATTAAATCTACACTCACTATCTATATCATGCTCAAAATCAATAGAACAAAAGTAAGATAATCAGTCTAATCATACTTGGTGTCATTGAAGTTTGTATCATTTCAAGTAGCTTGCATAAATTTTTTTAATGTACAATCCTACAAGAAATTTTACTTTTCTCAACTGATATACACTATCAGAATAAACATTCCCTGACGAATAATTCCAACGCATGGTAGTCGGGGAAAGTTGTGTTGGAAAAAGTATATCGATGAGAATTTTATATCGACAATAAAATTTTTTTAGCAACAGACTATCCAATGGATTTGGACCGTCGCTATTACCAATGGATTACATTGGTTAGGAAATGTAAATAATAAAATATTTTAGATTGTTATTAAATCTCGATTCATTACATTCACATAGAGCACTTTGTTACACTTCTTGGTAGTTCATGCTAGTTTGGATATTGACTTTGTTGTTGGCTATCCACAACACTCTTTACTAGTTTTGGATATTGACTTGGATTGTTTTTGGGGATTGAACCAATGACCTTAAGTTTGAAAGGAAGCAATTGTGCCACCGGGTTAACTTTGTTATTTGCAAGATAAAGAATATATATATATATATATATATATATATATATATATATATATATATATATATATATATATATTATGAATTAATTAAAATAAAATTATTATAAATTTTTTGCGATAGACAATTCACTTTGCGACAAAATAGGTTTGTTAGAAATTTGCGATAGCTTAAATCCGTCACAAAAGTAAGTATTAGTGGGTCAACAATACTTAATTTTTTGGTAGCTAAGACTAGGACAATTAGTAGAAACATGTCCTAAACAATCACAATTAAAAAATTTAACTTTTTTTCCTTTAAAAAATCCCTTGCCTTACTTTTCAAAAATTTTCCCTTTTTTGAGTCTTGTTTCCTATTAGTCCTTCTATGAAATTTTAAAGCTTCTTTTACACATTTTCCCATATGGACAAGTTCTTATCTTCCTAATTTTTCATAACTTTCAAATTCTTTTTCCTCATTCTTAGAAGCTTTAAAAACTGAATTTTAGACTTTTGAGAGCTTGGAATGGTCATTTCGTACATCCGAAGAGAACTAACAAGTTTATCAACTCTCATAGAGTTATAATGTCCTTACTTTCCTTTATTGTGGTGATCTTAGGTCTAAACCTCTTAGAAAAGGATCTCAAAATTTTTATAATAATCTTAAACTCAAGGATTCTTTCTCTTAGGTTAAAAGATGAATTTACTATATCACTAAGCTTAAAATAGATTGCAGAAAAGGTTTGATCCTCTTAACTTCTGATGCTCTCAAATTTGGATGTGAGTATTTGGATTTTTGACAACTTCACAACTAAAGTGCCTTCATGAGTTACTTCGAGGATGTCCTAGTCCTCAGCACGTATGTAGGTGGCTATCTTGCAAAACTCATCAAAACTTACCTCATTAAATATGCTATACAAGGCTCGAACATTGGTCTTACTATCGTCATTATTTAATTTATCCTACTCTTGCTTAGGTTTAAGTTCTCCAATAGATTTTCTAGAAACATCTAATTTCAATGGGGGTTCCTATCTAAATTCCATTGGATTCCAAATCCTTTCACCTGGCATTTTTTAGGAAAAAAAATTCCATTTGGACCTTCTAATGGGGATAGTTTCTCTTATCAAAATATGATGGATAATTAATGGAAGCACCCACCTTTGATTGTTCCATATTGGAAAAAGTTGTTTTTGGAAAAAAAAAAAAAAAGTATTAGCAAAATTTAGGAATACTATAAAAAAAAAATGAAAAATCACTTGTAGCGTTGGAAAATCATTTATAGTATTTGTTGGATAAACGCTTATATGTGATTCTCCTAAAAATACTTTTAGAGAAAACACTGTGAAACATACTTTAATTCTATCATCTTCAATTCAAGCCTTGAAATGTATTAAATATTACAACAAAATATGTAGTTCTACATTAATATTGTTTTTCCATTCAATGCCAAGAGTGATTTCTAGGTATTTAAAAATCTTATTCTATGGATAAAACATGATTTTGTTGGGAGGTATTTAAATTCAATAATTTTTTTAAAGAAATCTTATATAGAATACTTTCTAAATTTATATTTGATTATAACTAGATTCCTTATAAAATAAAGAAAGCTAATAAAAATATTTATATATATTTTAAGTCATTAGCAATTGATAGATATGTGATAAAAAGAATGATGGAGTAAGAGGGTTAAGCAAAATGTAGAGAATTATCCATAGTGTAAATACGAGGAAGACTATGAGACATCTTGTGGAGTAAAAATGCTTACGGTTTAGGGCGGACGTATAAAAATGGGAAAACATGAAATATTTCGGGATCTAATTCTATAATATTCCTTATCTCATAATAAAATATTATTTCTTATCCATAAAGGTAAATATGATTTACCGAATTACGTTGTTGAAAGTCCGTGTATCTTTCTATCTGGTTTCATTTTATCATCACGTTTTCTATTAATATGTCACAATATTAATGCTTCCACATGCGCAATAGGTTTAAGGTGGCAGTCTCTAAAAATTCTCCTGAAATAGGCAAAGATATTTCCATATATAGTTGAACTGCCAGAGTTTTGTTTATACTAAAATGCATTTCACAAAGTAGCTTCATGTATGGTTTTAATCAAGTTCTACCTACGTGATCAAAATAAAGCAAGGTAAAGACATGACTCAAAATAAGTTTTGGGAAAAAAAAATTACATCTAAATTTGGGAAATTTGGGATATCACGTAAAAATGTTTCAAATCTTCTTTATTCAATTTTATTTCTATTTTTGTCACATCCTTGATACTCTCATCTCGCTCTTATTTTAATATAGGGTGTTTTTTTTTTCTTAACTTTTTGTTTTAAAATAATTTATTTTCAGACTTTAAATTACTATTCTTATTATTATTTTTACTTTTTCATGATTTATTACATTTTTTTTACTAAATAAAAAAATGCAGAATATTTGACTTTTTTTTAAATGAAAAAAAAAAGTAATATATTGATTTTTCTTTACTTTTTAATACTTAATAAAAATAAAATATTACGAAAAAAACAACAACCTAATATTCAACACCAATAAGTATTATTTAGTTTAAATTTTTATTTAGGATTAAGTAAAAAAAAAAAAAAAAAAAAGCACCACCAATGCGCCCAAGTGAGGTTAGATGAAAATTATGTATTATGTTACTTGGAAATTTTTTGTTTCCATAATTATTTGACAGCTATCCTAGCATTTAATGGGAGCACAATGTAGACATCAACATCATTACAAAAATAGATTGGAAAATAAAACAAGTTACTTATATTACAATACAGATAATTTAATCAATTAATACACATACAGAAATTAATTCTTAGATGAAATCAATCCTCGAGAAGTTCACAATCTATCCTTTGGAAATATACCCTTTTTCCAATAAGGTCATATGCCACATTATAATGTTGCTGAGCCATAATCCCTATCACAGACCCAATATTCTTGAGATTGCTTTCCAAGACAGCAAGGCAAAATACATCTTGATTTTTCTGAACAAACAAACTGTTTGCGTCTAGCACTAAGTCAGCCCCTTCAGCAAAGTGAAATGTCAGCTCTGGAAACCCTCTGAGGTCTTCATTCACTCTTCCCTTGTAGCACAGCCATCCCGGAATGGTACGATATATCACTTGCTGGAAGTGCCCTCGCACCAACTTCTGAATTTCATTGCTAAGTGGGTCGAATCCATCTTTGGCTAAGAACGTTGCGGTCGTTCCAGAGTCCATGACCACTCCTCCTTGGCCGGACTCTGTCCTCTGAAAGACTTCTGGGTTAATATCAAGCCTTGTTTCTCCTACACTTATCCCTTCTAGGGTTACATAGTAGAAGCCATTAAATGTGTGGAATGGCGTTGAAGAGCCTTCCATCTTAACCCCATCTCCTAGAACTAATTGGTTATGGGTGTAATGAGGATCAAAAAGGTCGCCAATGCAATAAGAGAATCTTGAACCTAATCGAGAAACTATAGATTGATCCCCGGCACTTAGTCCAAGTATTCCACTTTGTTGCCCATCAAAGCGACCCCGGTTCGAGCGCCCACAGCCAAATACCACAGAAGAGACAGTGACTGTGCCTTGGTCTGATGTCTCGAAAACAATATCTTCAGTGGCGAGGTTTCCAGAGCTTGTGCTGCCATCTGCGTATGACGCATTATAAATACACTGGTTTAGGTGATTGTACTTCTTTTGTGGCGAATTGGGGCATATGGGAGAATCATACGACAAGTCCACATATGTTGATGACTTTGAGGGATCGAAAATAGGGGTGGACTGTCTGAAACAGTCGGCACAGGGGTGACATTGCACCCAAAGTAGGTCGCTGCCAGTGTCGATGCCCACTAACTGTGGAACCGGCGGTCGGCCTATTGAGAAATTCACAAGGAAGGCTTGGCCGCGGTCATCAGCCACCATATTAGCTTGGATTTCATCAGTGATAAAAGCAGCCCTCCGGGTTCTTCTTCGTTCAACATTATTTCTGTCTAGACTCTGATAGGAGGAGAGAATGGAGTCTTGGTGAATGAGACCGGTGACTAATCGTAGGGGTTTCGTGTCGGTCATGGCTGTGGTGGTGGTGCTGGTCACTGAGACTGAGAGAAGGATGGTGAAAAATAAGGAATGGAAGAAGGTATGAACAAATATAGATGTGGTTGCCATGGCCACAATGTGATTGCTGTCTGAAATATCTGGCCATTCATCAGACTACGCTTCTAGGACATGGATGTTATTAAAAAGTATAATTTATCTATTTTTAATGGGTTATTAATTATGTAAATCCACAAAATTTCTTCATAATTAATTGCAGAAAAAAAAATTATTATTAAAAATTTCCAACTCACATAATGGTTGTCATATTAACTTCACAGAAAAAGTGAGTATATTTTTCCAAGGAGAAAATTGGTGAGAAAATAAATGATATTAAATTTATATTTTTATACAATTTTTTCAAAAATCTAATATGAGGTGATTTCTGTCTATCTTAATGTGTATCTGTTCATTATGAAACTGGTAGTCGTATTTCTTTTATTTTCACAGGATTGCTAATTAAGGTGCCATGTAATTAAATGCATTTGAATAATTTTAAAATTTTAAAAATATTAAATATGTTTGTTAATTTAAATTTAATTTTTATTTTTTTAAAATGGAAGATAAAAACATGCTTGATAATTCTATAACCAGCATTAAAAAAACTTCTTTTTTTAAAAAAAAAACGATTTTCAATAATTTGTCAATGCTAAGGTGTAAGACATTAATGTTGTTTTGCTAAAAAGAGAATATGTTCGTAAATTGGAATTTTTAATTTAATATTTTAAATTTATTTAAATTTTTTAGGTATAATTTGGATATACTTCCTATTAAATAGTAATAACAACTTTTATATGAAAAGTAAAAAATCTTCCAAAAAAAATACAGGTTTATCATATGTATTTAAAAATTATTTTAAAAAATTTTAGCATTTGAAGTAGTAATATTTTTCTAATATTCAATTTTTTAAATAATTTTTAAAATTCATTTTTATCTTTTTAATTAGTATTTTATATAAAATTTATTATTATTTTTTATTTTTAAAATAAAAAATAGAAAGTGTAATTATACTTTAATATAATTTTTTGGTTTTTTTTTTAATTCCAACTAGTTTTAAAAACAATAAGTATAATCATGTTACTAAACATGAATTCTAAATTCTTTTTAAATTTTTAATCAAGAAACAAAGCTTGAAAAACAAAAATACATGATCAAACATATCCTAAATTAATATATATAAAAGACATAATTATAAATCTCATATTTCTATTAAAACACTATTAATCATAAATTATGTTTCATTGGTGTATATATATATATATCAGAAAGTTAATGTTATCCTTAATTTACATATTAATATTTATCTATTTATTATATGTTAGTTTGAATTACATTAGGAGATAGGGTTTGAATTATTGTATAATTCAAATGTATTTGTATGTAAATATCCATTATCATCAATGAGAATAGTATGCCATATTTTCTTTCTCTATATAGTATTAGAGCTTTATTTTTTCCTAGGCCTATGTCTCACTTTTCTCTCCTTCCCCACCATATCATGGTTGAGCACATTCAAATTGCCATACCAAATACCTAAGAACCTAATAAACCTTTCACCCTCATTCATATCTCCAATCAAAACACCATCAAACTTACCTCCACCAATTACCTTTCATGGAAACTCCAAATTGAAGCACTTTTCATTGGTTATGATCTTCAAAAATTTATTGATGGCTCTCATCCATGCCCACCAACCACTATCATTGCAAATAATACTACTACACCCAATCCGGAATACCACACTTGTATGCATCAGGATAAATTAATTTTTGGCGCCTTAGTTGGGTTTATCACTCCATTTATTATTCCACTCATTCAACATGCCTAAACGTCTCGTGAAGCTTGGACCATTCTTGTCAATACTTATGCACGTCCTTGTCAAGGCCACATTAAGCATATTAAGGAACAATTCAAGCATGCTACCAAAGGTTCTCAAACGGTCACTGAATACATGCAATTTATAAAGACACGTGCCGATGAACTTGCTCTTCTAGGCACACCCATGGATGACGAAGACCTTATTGAAAAGATCATCGCTAGACTTGACGATGAATACAAATCTATTGTTGATGCTATTAAAGGACATGAAACTCTAATCTCCTTTGATGAACTTCATGAAAAAATTGATTAATAAAGAGCTTTCGCTACGCACTAATCAGTCCACTTCTTTGCCTTTACCTACTTCTACAAACCCGACACACACCCGCCCTAATTTCAAAAACAACAGATCAGGTCCCCCTTGGTCGTCGTGGGTGTCATCCACTTCATAAGCCTACTTTTGTGCCTTATGGCTCCTCTGCTACTCCTCAAGGTGATAACCCTCTTCGTCGTCCTTATTTGAGTAAATGTCAAGGTTGCAGAGCACAAGGACATACAACTCAACAATGTCCTCTTTATCGGTTGTTTCCATTCACTCCAACTTCTACTTCGGTTTCTCGACCACAACAATAATGACAACCTCATCCTTCCCAACAATGGCAACCTCGACCCCCACAACATTGGCAACCACGAGCAAATCTTGCCACTACTACTGCTATTGAAAACTCTAGTTGGCTTCTTGATAGTGGTGATCACACCATGTTACCACTTACTTGAGCAATATGTTTATTCATGCCTCGTATGATGGTTCTAATGACATTATGACTGGCGATGGCTTGGGTCTTCCTATCACCCACACTAGTTCCACTTCACTCTCTACTCCTTCTCATACTTTCTCTTTACAAAATGTACTTTGTGCCCCTAACATGCATAGGAATATTATCTATATATCTCAATTTTGTAAATCAAATAATACCTCCATTGAATTCTTACCCTCTTTCTTTTTGTGAAGGATTTACACACGGGGGCAATCATTTTGTAGGGGCGGACTAAAGATGGTGTGTATAAGTGGGCGGTCTCCTCCAAGTCATCTCCTTTAGTTGCATTTTCTAGTGTCAAGACCACTTCATTTGAGTGGCAACCTAGATTAAGACATTCGTCATCTTCTAAACTTCGATATCTTGTTTCCAATTTTAATTTAGAATTATCGAGTCCATTATCTTTATCTTTCAATTGTAATGCATGTCAATACAATAAGAGTCATAAGTTACCCTTTTTAATTTCTACTTTTATATCTTCTTCTTATCTCCAAATTATTTTTTATAATGTGTGGACATCATCAATTTATTCCATTGATAATTCCAAATATTATGTTGTTTTTGTCGAACACTTTACTAAATATATTTGGTTTTATTCTTTTAAAAGTAAATCTCAAGTTCATGATGTTTTCATCCAATTTCAATCAATTCTTGAAAAATTATTTAATAAAAAAATTATCACAATATATTCTGATAATGGGTGGGAGGAATATCAAGCACTTTCATCCTATCTTGCATTTCAGGGAACTCTTATCTCACTTCACCCGCACATACTCTGGAACACAATGGGTATTTTGAACGTCGTCATCGTCATATCGTTGAAACTGATTTATTTCTTCTCTCCTATGACTTCATGCCTTTGTCATATTGGTCTTATACTTTTACCACTGTAGTCTATTTTATTAATTGTATGCCAACTTCCACACTCTAACTTTTCTCTCCTTATCTCAAACTCTTTCAGTTTTCGCCTAATTATTTGAAACTTCGTGTTTTTCAGTGTTTATGCTATCCTTGGGTACGTCCATATTCTTCTCATAAACTTGCTTTTCACTCTGTTCCATGTATTTTTCTTGGTTACTCACTACTTAAAGTGCTTACTTGTGTTTTGAACTTTCTTCTTCTAAAATCTGTACATCCCGTCATGTTAAGTTTGTTGAAAACATCTTTCTTTTTTCTTCTCTTCACTCTCATCTTCTGCTTCCCTCAACTATCACTCTTTTTCACTGGTTTTCACTTGCATCTTTGTCTCGCCCCTTGTCCACATCATCTCCTCAACTGTCTACACCTTCTACACTTATAAAAAAATTGCCCTCCTATTTAGATCCTGACTCCACCATGTCGCTCACTCTCATATCTCCTAGCCCGATCCAATTTCCATTCACAACTTCTTCACTGCCCGACCAAAACCAAAACCCACCTACTTTTGTGTATTCAAATTCTATATTCTATTCTAATTTAAACTAATATATAATAAATAGATAAATATCAATATGTAAATTAAGGATAATATTAACTTTCTCTAATATTCCATCGCAAGATGGAACTCCAATAGGAGATTCCAATCTTGGTCTTGAGAAAAAGAAAATAGATCGTGATGTATTCAACTTTCGTGGAAGGCAGTCTCCTTATTTATATGGGGTCAATCTCCCTATTTCTATAGAGAACGGTCTCCCTAAATCTACATGACAAGTGGATTCAACTTGATGACTGAAAGATTAGGTAAGAGTAGTGAGATCTTTCTAAGTTGAATTTCCAAAAAACTTTGAGGAACTTGTAGAAAGAAAGTTTGTTGAAGGAAAAGTATGATTAAAAGCCTTATTTGGTATCAAATTTAATAGTGTTTTAGACGTTAATGCAGCATACAATAGAGAAGGTAAGGAAAAGGTAGAGTATAAGACAAATCTCAAGTAGAGGCAACAGAACATGAGCATGTTTGGTTTCCTAAAACATACAAGAAAACAGTCAAATCTTTTATAAAGATTTTAGAGAAAGAGAGAGAGGTAGAGTTGAAGGTAATAAAAAATATATATATATTAAATTAAAGAAACTAATACTGATAGGAAGCAAATGAGAAGAAAATTCTATTAGATTTGAACCAGGAAAATTTGGAGCTCTTGTTTATAAAGAGGTATTGAAATCAAGATATTGCATTGGAGACAATAGGAAAAGAGACATTGAAATCAAGTTATTACATTGGAAACCATAGAGAATGAGTCATTGACAATACATAGGCATAAAAAGGTCACTACCATATGCAGTAGGGGTAGGGAGAGGCATGCAGTGATTAGGCCTTGCACCCTAAATTTGCTCTAGGTTGAGATTCTAGGGTTTTGGATTCGAAGGCTCTAATACCATATTGAAAAAGAAAATATGTACTATTCTCATGCATGACGATGGATATTTATATACCAATATATTTGAGTTCTACTATAATCAAACTCTATCTCCTACTGTAATTCAAATTAATACTTTATCCTCTTTTTTCTCTATATGGTATCAAAGCCTTCGAATCTTAAACCTAGTCTCTACTTGGAGCAAATTTAGGGTGTAGGGCTTAGACCCTGCATGCCCTCTTCCCCCTACCATAAATGGTAGTGACCTTGCTATACCTTTGTATTGTCAATGCCTCCTTTCCTATGGTCTCCAATTTAATATCCTGGTTTCAATGCCTTCTTCCCTATTGTCTCCAATGCAATATCTTGATTTCAATACCTCTTTATAGACAAGAGCTTTAAATTTTCCTGGTTCAAACCTAATAAAATTTTCTTCTCATTTGCTTCTTATCAGTATTAGTTTCCTCAATTTAATATATATATATATATATATATATATATATTATTACCTTCAACTCTACCTCTCTTTCTTTCCCTAAAAGCTTTATCAAAGATTTGATTGTTTTCTTACATGTTTTGGGAAACCAAACATGCTCATGTTCTGTTACCTCTACTTGAGATTTGTCTTATACTCTACCTTCTCTTTACCTCGTATATCGTCTTAACTTTTAAAGCACTATTTAATTTGATGCCAAATAAGGCTCCTAATCCTACTCTTCCTTCAACAAACTTTCTTTCTACAAGTTCCTCAATTTTTTTTGGAAATTCGACTTAGAAAGATGTCACTACTCTTACCTAATCTTTTAGCCATCAAGTCGAATCCACTTGTAGCGTAGATATAGGGAGGTCGTCCTCCATAGAACTAGGGAGATTGACTCCTACAGAAATAAGGAGATCACCCTCCATAGAAACAAGGAGACCATCCTCCACAAAAGCTGAATACATCGTAGTCTATTTTATTTCTCTTAAGACCAAGATTGGAATCTCCTATTAGAGCTCCATCTTGTAGGGCCATATTAGATAAAGTTAATGTTATCTTTAATTTACATATGGATATTTATCTATTTATTATATATTAGTTTGAATTAGAATAGAATATAGAATTTGAATTATAATAGAAGTTTATTATTAGTTTGAATTATAGTAGAACTCAAGTGTATTTGTATATAAATATCCATCACCAATGAGAATAATGTCATATTTGGTTAAACAACATAAATGGAGTTCAATCACCACCAATCTTACCATATACCCATAGTAACTTCACTATAACTATTAACATCTATCTATTGTTTTTCTAAGGAATGTGATTTAAGGACATATCCATTGTGCCCTTTATTACATTCCAATTAGAATCTTTTTGGAGTATGTTTTAGGGCACTTTACGTTCTTCGATATTTTAAGGGTTTTTACCTATGGTCTATTTTCCACTATTAATTACACAAAGTCATCTTTCACGGTGCCTCTTTCCAACCTTCTAGTGCCTCAAAGCCGCACCATTTGCAAATTTGCTCGAGTTGCCATCAAATTTTATTCACAAACATGATGTCTCATCCTTTAATAATTTAAGAGTATGTTAGATAGTGATTCTAGAAAGTGTTTCTAATATTTTTAATACTTGAAAAATAAAAAATTTCAAAGTGTTATAAAATGTAAAAACACTTTATAAAATTAATATCAAACACACTCTAAATGCTACATGGATTAGAAGCTATATAAACACTTTAGAGTATTACTACATGAGCAATCAAATACAACACACCTTTATTCATATGCATAAGAATCTCATCAACAATCAACAAACTTGGTTTTTTAGCTCAGCTACTTTTACCATCATATATGCTCATCAACAACACTAGAAACAACCATAAAGGTTCATGTAAGAACCATCTTCTTGTTTCATAAAAAACCAAAAGAAAATTAAAACTCTATAATTATGACTTTTGTCAAAAATTGTTATGAAGCCTAAGTTCCATAACTGAATTTTCCTTACCTATGGTGAAGATCACCAAAATTCGGAAACTAACCCTTCTACCTTGTTGGTTTCAAGTTGTAGTCTAAGGAGAAAACAAAGCAAAAATATGAGAAGATTTATCAGCGTTTTATGATTTTTTGTGAAGTAGATAGAGTCTGCAAGGTAAATGACACAATTGAAACAGGTTGTTGGTTAACTTGAGTGTAACTACTAGGTGTCTCATGGTTTCAATCCCTAAATTTTGGTATAATAGCCTTTGTAAACCACCTATTTAAGCCCTTTTGAAGCCGATGAAAATGAGTAGTAGTGGCCCATGGCTATAATTTGTGGTTAGTAGCTACTTATCATTCTTAGTTACACAATTTTTGTTGATGCAGCTAACTAAAAACTGAAATTCTCACTAGCCTAGTTACTAAATCCTTAACTGATTTCACTTAGAAAAACATGATCTTTTCTATCTGCTTTACAAGGATTCAACAAAGTCATTAAATTCTACCATCCTTGAAAGAAATTTAATCAAACAAAATTACTGGAGAAAACAAATAACAGGGTATCTAATTCCTAAGTAGCCTCCTCAACCTCGTGATGCTGCCATAAATTCTTAACCAAGGGAATGGTTTTGTTGCTTAGAACTTATTCGTTCTTGTCAACAACTCTTAAGTAGCTTTTATTTGTGAGAGGATTTTTTTTTTCTTTTAATTGAACTTCCTCCCGGTTTTTTATATGCGAAGGATGTGGCTCATACCTCCGAAGTGTTGATATATGTAAATCATCATGAATGTTTTTATGATTGAGGTGGTAGTGCTACTTTATATGCCACTTCACCCACTCTTTGCAAAATCTCAAAAAGGTTAATATATTGAGGGTCTAACTCTAATTTCTTTCCAAATATAATCACACGTCTTCTTAGTGTTCCCCCTAAAAATACATGATCCCTAAATTGAAACTCCAATGCCCTCATTTTATTATTTGCATAACTTTTATGCTTATTTTGGGTCACAAAAAGTTCCTTTAACTATTTCAAGAGCAAGAGGAAGGACAGATGGAAGTTTACTAAACGTCAAAATCAAGGAAAGGAAAGAGACAAGACAAAATGGAAAGATGCTCAAGGGTAAGTGCTTCTTTTGTGCAAGAAAGGCGACCAAAAGAAGTAATTATCAAAGTATCTAAAATCAAAGGAAGACAATACTTAGAGTGTGTTTGGCAGTAATTCTAGGAAATATTTTTAACTTTTTTAATACTGGAAATATAAAATTTTTATAGTGTTAGAAAAGTTAAAAGCGCTTCTTAGAATCACTACCAAACGGACTCTTAGTCACTGGTCATTGAATCATGTTTAGTAATGGATTTTATTATATCATGATAGGTAAATTCTAGGGCCACTTATCGTATCCTTAATCTTTGCGAAGGTTCTAGGAAAACTAAAAAGTTGTATGATGGGAAGATGTAACTAACCATGGCATCTTGGGCTCGGATAACAATGTAGGTTATGAGAGTTCTTATGTTAAAACTAGGAGAGTTAACTTCTAATAATCAAGTGTTATCTCTATACACGTGACTCTAAAAATAATTTAATTTCTATCTTAAGTTTGAATAGACATGGATATTCAATTTTATTTAATGAACATATTATTCGAAAGAATAAGTTGTTTATTTGTATGGGTATATTGATTAACAATTTTTATTGTATTATTGCAAAGATTTATGAATCTAATGATGTTGAGAAGAATATCTTAGCACTTAAATGGAAAGCACCTTATACTAATCAAACACATTTGTGTTACTTAAGATTATGTCATTATTTTATATAGAGTCCAAAGACTAGTGAAGTCTAGTCCATTGGAAACTTTTGTTCCAAAATAGTTGCCATTCTATAAATCTTGTATAAAAGGTAAAATGACCAAGACCCAAAGGGTATGGAGCCATATCTACTTTGGAGTTAGTGAATATTGATGTGTGTGGACCTTTCAATATCCATGCACATGAAGGGTATGAATATTTATCACTTTTATTGATGATTACTTTAGGTATGGGTATGTATACCTTATGCATAAGAAATCTTATGCCTTCGATAAATTTAAGAATATAAGACAAAATCAAGAAGGAATTAGGCAAACATGTTAAGACATTTTGATTTTATTAAGGTGGTGAGTGAATGTCTAAGGAATTCAATTAATTCTTTTCTCAATGAGCATAAGATCATGTCCTAGTTCAGTGCCCTTAGGACTCCACAACAAAATAGATTGGTTGAAGAAAGAGATAAAACTTTGATGGACTTGAGGGCTATGATGAGCATCTCAACTCTTCTAACCTCTTTTTAGGGTTATGCACGCCTTAGAGATAGTGGTCTATCTACTAAACATAGTTTCTTCTAAGTTAAACACCTTCACTCCAATGAAAATGTGAATAGGTTTCAACCTATTTTACAACATGAATGCATTTGGGAGTATCAAACACATGTGCTGAAGTGGCAAGTTGACAAGTTGGAATCAAGAACAAGAGGTGTTCTTTTTATAGGATTTCATAAAGGGACAAGAGGTATCTACTTCTATAGTCAGGGTAAGAAAGTATTTGTGAGTACAAATGCTAGACTTTTGGAAGAGGACTATATGATAGGTTATAACAAACCATCAGACACAAAATCTAATTGTGTTGCTACCAATTATACCTAGTAATTCTAGTAAATCAAGCCTTATTGTAGTAGGCCAGTTGTTAAGAAACATAAGAGATTCATGTACTTAAGAGAGTCATTCTATGTAGTCCATGAAGAATATAAGAAAAAAAAAACATATATTATGAAATAATGGGTGATATTGATATAGGTGGTAGGAGACTATGAAAGCTAAGATATAATTTATGTATTCTGGTCAAGTCTAGGTGCTCATAGAAGCACTTGAAGGGATAAAACCATAGAGTGTAAGTGGGTCTAAAAGAGGAAGAGGTGAGCATATGGGTAAGTGAGAACCTTCAAGGGTAAACCTATTGCAAAAAAGTTAGAGTAAAAACCCTAGTTTTAACTACATTGAGACATCTTTGTTGATAGTTATGCTTAAATCCATTAGAATTCTCTTATCCATTACAATTTATTTTTATTACAAAATTTGGAAAATGAATGTTAAGACAATTTTTCTCAATGACTATCTTAGATGAAGGCATTTATATAACACATCTAGAGGGGTTGAAAGCTAAAGGCCTAGAGTATCTAGTATGTGAGTTGCATAAACTCATCTATAGATTAAACATACAGGTCATAGAACAAGTGTTTTGATTAGACAATTTTTTAGCTTTGATCAAAACAAGAATGAACCATGTGTATACAAAAGAGTGGAAAGCATGCTGGTTTTTTTAATCTTAGTATAAACATATGATTGAAAAATCGAGTTCTAACTAAGATAAGAGAGGCTACAAGTGCAATGTTTAGCTATAAGAGGCAATTTTAGCTACTATTTATTCTCCTTTTAATTTATAGCTTCATTCTTGAGTCTGTAGTCTTCTATTACATTAGCAAATCATACTACTTTTCTTGCTAGTTATAGATGAGAGTTATACTCTACCAAATTGTTATACTCCTTTTTTGGAATATTTTCTTTTGAATTGTTTTTTTTTTTAGTTACATTTTATTTTCGCTTTCTTTGTCATTGATTTTATAAATTATTATTTTTTATTTCGTTCTATTATTGTTTTTCTTAATATGATTCTTATGTTTGCTATTTTTTTTTACCTTAGCTAAAGAAGTTGAAAGTCATGGAAAAGAAGACCTTTTCTTACCTTTTTTTTACATACCTTCATTGCACATCAAGGACAATGTATTAGAAAAGTTAAAGGAAGCTTATGCTTAATGTTGGAAGATGAATAAGATTTTTAGCATTTTATTTGTGTTGTTTTTGTTTGTTTATTTTTCTTGACTATTTTATTACAACATCAATTTTATAATTGTGACTAATTTAAGAAAATATAGACAAATGATAATATTTGTGATTTAGAGTTGAACTATCCTAGCTTGAAGTTGATTATGTTGGAAATATTAAACAATTTATTTGATATTAGAAGATAATTCTTTCTTGTTAAGATTGATATGACTTGACATCATTGCAAACAAGTGGATCATTTATGTTTAAATCTTTAACATACATTATGCACACTAAACCTCATGTATATGATGAGAAACTAAGTCAACTCTAGCTTGGATCTTATTATTTTTGGTAACATGAAAATTTCTTGAGTGGAGTTGGGATACATCTAAGTAAAAATAGCCAAATGTTCCCATGGAGAGAGAGAGAGAGAGAGAGAGAGAGAGAGAGGGAGAATAATAGAAATGAGAAGAAGAAAAATTATGTGAAAATAAAATGGTGAAGTTATAATAACCTTGAAACCTAAGTGAGAAAACAAAGACTATGTTTAGTTAAGAAAAACACCCAAAAGGGGGGGTGAATTGGGTTTTTAAAATCTTTTCAATCACAACAAATTTAAACAAAATATAAGCAAAGTAAAGAGACAGAGTTTAGAGAATTCAAACTCGAGTTTATAGTGGTTCGACACTTCCTTGCCTACGTCCACTCTCCTCAACCTCCTAACCAAGTGAGGGTTCCACTAACTTGAAGCTTCAACCAAGCTTCCAATCTTCTTACACTTGGATTCCGGCTCCAATGGGCTCTTACACAACCTCTTCAAGATTCAACCCTCTTGAAGGCTTTAACACTCAGATTGTTACAAGATATAATCACTCAACCTAGCTTAAAGATGGCTCAAATACAAGACAAATCTAGGATGACAAATAAGAGTGCACTAAAGGATATGCAAGTGGTGATTTAATGCACAATGAAAGAAATGAGAGTTTTTTTTATCAAGAAAAGGTAGGTGGGCTTTGAATGCAAGTGTTCTCTTATCAATAAATGAAGTGAAGCTCTCAATTTATAGGTTTCTAAGCTTGGGAGTCAAAAACAGCAAAAGGCAACCTCATTCGATCGAGCTGGGGGTCGACTGGTTCACTAACCGTTGGAGCATTTAATGCATGATAGGTTACCGTTGCCTCAACCGGACCTCGACCGGTCCTCGATCGGACCTCGACTGGTAAGGGAATCACCTCGACCTGGAAGAAAAGGCTACTGAGAGAGAGAAGGTTTTTGACCTTCCTTGACTGGTCCTCGACCGGACGACTTCAATCGGTTGAGCCTTTTTGGCAAAAAAAAACCTATTTTTTGATTCCTTTCTTTTCTAACACTTAGGCAAGGTCTTTTGATAAATTATTAAACCTATTTTGAAACATTTTGCCTAAGGTAAATTTGCTAAAAACTCGGGTTTTAATGAAATTGACATTTTAAAGAATAAACCGAGTTTTCTAAGGTGCATGAAACGTATGAAAATCCTAAGTGCACTCATGCATTCATCTTACATTAGTTTCCTATGATCACAAGTCTTCCAAGCGACTCGATCTTTTATCTATTTGGTCTTTTGATGAATTTTCGAGTTTATACCTGAGATTCTTAAACATTTAAACCAATTAGTCACTTAACCATGGTTTGTTACCATCAAAACCCGATTAGGAGAACCCTTGGGCTAACACTAAGTAAGGTTTATAGGTTATGTGGTTTTTTTTTATCTTTGAAGCCTGATGTCCTAAGCCATTTTGGTTGGAAGCCATAACCTTTAATGTTCATTACATGAATAGAAGGGTGAAGTGTGAGAGTGGTTGTAGGTGACATCCAAGGAGTTAGTGGCTATAGAAATAGTCCTTAAAACTTAATAATCCATGTCTTATGGTTGGGAGTTATCAATCGATCCTCACTACATGGATTGCATGATGGGAAATACCATAGGCATTTCATACCCATGACTATGATTTTGTATTATCCAAAATATTAAAGCTTTTTACATAGAAACTCTAAAAAAAAAAAAAAAAAACTAAAGAAAGAGTTGTTATAGATTTTGTAGTATTCTGAGTCAAGGATTGACCTATGGAAGTTGAGAATGTTCAAAATTAATTCCCTAAATTGAGAATGTTCAAAATTAATTTGAATGAATTTGAGATTTCTAAAATAAATTAATTTCTATGTCACTTTAATTCTAGGGTGAAAATTTTCATTCACATATGAAGAAGACTTATTACTCTTGATCTCTTGAGTTAGAGCATTATTCTTCTCAAGGAGAGAATGATGTTCAGACTAAAGAAATCTAATTTTCTCTAACAAATTAGTCTTTTCTACATTAAGCATATCAATCTTGTTTTTATAAGCTTCAAGAATATCATAATCTTACAAATAACTCTCAATCAATTTTTCATGCTCAACAACAAGATTACTCAAGAATTTAGCTATTTGTTCATCAATAAAGTCATCATCACTATCACTGTCCCAATCACTATCATGCATAGATTCCATAGATGTAATAAGTCATTTGGATTGTATCTTGCATCTTCAGAAGTTGTGGAAGCACTCTCTTTAGAGTTTGTATCACTCCATGTTGTCCGCATAAACTTTTTGATATTTTTGGGACTAGTACAATCATTAGCATAATGTCCCAGACCCCCATAGTTAAAGCATTCAATTTTCTTACCTTTAAAGGAACCTTTTCCTTTGTCATCAGAAGACATTTTAATTGTTTGTTCATTAGGTCTCTTTCCTTTTTTAGATTTTTGGTTGTTGTAAAACCTTCTATTAAATTTCATGACCTTCTTTTTTTATTCTTTTAACCATATCTGTCAATTCATCCTTAGTTATATCATATGACATTTCAATATCTCTCTTCTCATTCTCATAAGCCTTAAAGGCAAAGTCTTTAGGCTTTTGAGAACTAGGTAGGATCATCTCATAAGTCTGTATGAAGCCTACAAGTTCATCAACTCTCATGAAATTGATGCCCTTCCTCTCCTCTATGGTAGTAACTTTAGGTCTAAATCTCTTTGGGATATATCTCAATATTTTTCTAACTACCTTAGAATTAGGAATAGGCTTTCCAAGGTTAAACAAATAATTAACAATATCACTTAGTTCAGAATAAAAGGAAGAAAAAGTTTTATTTTCATGCATCTTAATATTCTCAAACTTAGTAGCAAGCATTTGTAACTTAAAGATTTGTACAACAAATGTACTTTCATGAGTGACTTGAAGAATATCTCATGCTTCCTTTGCACATTTACAATTTGCTATCATACGAAACTTATTTGGACAAACTCCATTAAAAATACCGAATAAAACCCTAGCATTGGCTTCACTACCTTCATTGTCGATTTTGTCACATTCGTTTTTAGATTTAAGTTCTCTTGTTGATCTTCCTTGAGCATCAAGGATCAATAGGGTCCCCATCCGTATTCAACTAAATTCCATACCTTTTCGCCTTTCATTTTAAGGAAAAACATCATTTTGTGCTTTCCAATGGGGGTAGTAATTCCCATCAAAGTAGGGTGGACTAATCCAAGGAGCACCATTATTTGACTGATCTGTATCGGACTTACAAGATCAATAAGAATTTTATTTTTATCCTATGTGATTAATTAAAATTTGATTTTTAAACAATATGATCAATAAAAATTGAATTTTTAATCTATAGGATAAATTATTGATTATTTATCCCGCTCTGATACTAATTGAAAAACCATTGAAAGTCTAATAAGGAACACCTGGAGGGAGGGTGAATGCATGAGTGATTTTAAAAGTTTCAATATATATTTATATGTTATACCCAATTCTTTTAAACCCAAAAGATATCAAGAGTATTTAAATAACTAAATGGGTTATACCTAAAATCTTTAAATATATATAAAAAAAAATTGATTTATACTTTTTAGGGATACCCTACTAGATATTAGGGATAATCAATTCAACCAATAGTAGACAATTCAAATTGAATATCAAATATAAAGAAATATAGACAATGAGACACTTGATTTTTTATTTTATTTTTTACTTGGAAAACCCTCACACTAATTGTGGAGATAAAAAAAACCATAAGGTCTAAGACCACTAATCTAAATCCACTATTTGAAATCAAGTTACATAGATTTACCTAATCGTTTTTTTTCCCTAAAGACTTACTCTCCAATACCTACAACTTGATTCACGTCCATGATGCAACAACCTTTTGTTGCTCCCTAGTAGATCCTTCAACCGCTCTAAAGGGATGATGGTCTTCAACCCAAGATTAAAAGAATAATCATTGAATGAGAGATCGGGAATGGTGTGACACTTAAAGCTTTTTCTTTAGGAAACCCTTTCTAAAGAAAATAAGTCTCTCAACAATCTCAATGTGATTCTCTAGGGGTTAACAAAGAGGTATTTATAGGCAAAAACTTGAAGAGTCTCGGTTTTGGAAGGTTTCTCAATTGAAATTGCATGAAAAACTCGGCATAAATTGCATGACTGCGTAGGCCAACTCGTGGACCGCTTGAGTGCCTCGGGCGCTTGAGCAGTGAGGCCCACTTGAGCACTCCAAGCTGCTTGAGTGGTCCTACTCAATTTAAAAATATGATTTTAAATCATTTTAAGTTCAAAACAAAAAATCGATCCTCCTAATGCCTCAAAATAACCTAATTTGCCACAAGTCAATCCTTTTTAGATGTACCTGTGACTTACCGATTGAATGAACAATAATCATTGATCTTCAATGGAAAACAAGTCACTATTGAAAAAGACTTATATGGTCAAATATAAAAAAGAACAAAATTATCAATATATAAACAAGACTCGATGTCCTAACATAATATTATTTTAAACTATTGATTGGGGTTTTATATTGATAACATATTCTAAAATAAATAAATAATTAATTAAAAAAAAAAAAGAAACAAGAAGAGAATAAATTAGAATGCTCATAGGAGTTAGAAAAAAAATTACATTATTATAGATGATCATTCACAAGTTCTCAAAATATAATAAATTCTCATATTTCATTACAGTAACTAAATTATTAAACCTAAAAACTCTAAACATTTGAAAAAAAAATGTAAAAATCAAATTGAAAACAAAATAATATTTAATAAAATATGAAATAAAAAATTATAAAAGAATATTATTTTATTAGAATTTATTTTATGATGTATATTAGGATTTAAAAAAAAAATAGTTTTATAAAATTTAAATAAATTAAAAATTAAAAATAAACATTTTATAAAATCTATTTAATATCCGTACTTTTACTTTTCTTTTTATTCTATCTAATCTTTCTTTTTTTTTTTCTCATATAAAATTATTTTCTTATGAGGGAAAACTTGCATTTTTTTTTTATCTTTTTAAATTCTTAAATATTAGGGAAATTTTCATTTTTAAATTTGAGGGGGCATGTGTCACCCCCACCCCAATGGTGGCTCCACCCTTGCTACCTACTATCATCTCCCAAAAGTCTTTGTTAAAAGAAGACTTGGTCAATGTAAGAAAAAGAAGAAGACCCAAGTCAATGTTGTTAGGTTTGTCCTTTTACAATGACATTTTACATTTTGGTTTGATGGGAGAAAAAGAAAAAAAAAAAAAAAGACATAATAAAAAAATTATTTAAAGTTTTTTAATCAGACATAATAAAAAAGACCAAAAGTTTTTAAATTAAAAAGAAAAAGAAAAAAGAAAAAAATTATGGCTATTAGATTTTAGTATAAATTTTAAAAATAAACAATTTTTAAATTTTTATTTATTTATTTACAAGTCACATAAATTTTATTCAGAAGATATTTTCAAGACTTGGATCCATATTCTACATCTTTGCCCCTGGACACTTACCATCAACCAAGATTTTGAAAACCGCTAAGTTTCAAACTTCTACAAAGATGAACATGAAATTAACTTGAATAAATTCCAAAATTTTATGTTCGGGAAGCAGTTGATCAACATCAACAAAATAGCCCAAAATGGAGGACAAAAAAATAGACAACAAATCACCCCACCCCATCCCATCCCATCCCATCCCAAGGGAATCAACACTAAACTAACACATTGTTAGCCTCCTACTCTGCCAGTTCCCTTCCTCCCCAGGACAAGGAAAGCAATGCAGCACTTTACAACAGTGTCACCTATACCAGAAATGGAGATGGAGCCAGGGGGTCGAACGCGAACGCCTAAGTGTTGATCCGACCAAAGAATTAGAATCAAATAGTCGGGTAGTTGGAGAAAAGAAACATCAAGTTATCTACTGCTTCTGGGTAGAACTTCCTTGCAAACAAGTAGCATGGCCGCCGCATTCCATTCCATAGACAAGGCCTCACCTGCCGTTCCTTCTGCAGGAGCAAAACAATATTATTTTTTTTTAGTACTTTTGAACATATTTCAACTTGGATGGTAAATCAAGCACTGTCAATAAAAAGCTTACCCTTTCATCACTCGTAACGTGCACACTTACATCTATGGACTGCATAAAAGAACGCCGTCAATGTGTCAAAAATCAAATTTCATGGCATAAGATAAAACCAGCTGTGAATTTATAATGCAAAGGACTCCAATATATGTGTCACAGCATCTCTGATACACCCTTCCCACTTTTTGGGATCATGGATAACATCGTCTGATAAGTGTCCCAATGAACTTGGAAGGGTTGAAACAAAGATGGGCTTAACCCTTCCAACACACCCAAAAGTATGATATAGCACTATAGCAATTCAATGCATACACTGACAAGACAGCTAAAAAAGGATAGTAAGACACAAGCATACCGTGATATTTTTCAGAAGCTCATAATTAACATCCTGAGCCCTGTATGATTTTGGATGCCACTTTGCTTCAGACCAGTCAACATGTGTAACTGACCAGTTTGCAATGCCACCTGGATCAATTATCTGACAAATAGATGAAAGAACCATATTCAGTTGGGAATGATGAGACTAGAGCAGAGCCAAAAGATATAATACCAAGGAACAAATGGTATATCTCACATGGAAAAAGGTCGGTAAGTAGTGTTCATCAGCAATGCAATTGCGCCCTTCAAGACCTGGCTGTAGTAATGAGAACAACCAACACATCATTCATGGGGGTGTTGAACTGGATTACAATTCCATACTTTCCAAAATCCAGAACATATACAAGTCCAGCATGTACTCTGCATAATCCGTATAGTACAACAATCCATAGATAGAATTCTCAAACCAAATTTTATTCTACTTGTTAAGCTACCAACACTAAAAGCTTAAAAGAAAATGTGTGGCCCCATACCCACATGCAGAGAGATGAATTAGCAGATACAAGATATAGATAAATAGATATGAGAATTAACAGGAGAGATTTGAATTTGAGATCTCTAGTTGACCATTTGATACCATATTAAGACTTCATTTGGAATAGCTTTCTGTTTTTTGCTTTAACTAGAAGCTGAAGTCGAAGCCAAATCACAATTTTTTTAAAAGGACAATATTGGTATTATAAAAGTTTCATTAAACATTAAAAAACTTTGTGCTTAAGCCAAAATAGATCTTCCTACAAAAAGCAATATTTTCCTAGCTTTCATATTAAGCTCTTTTTAAGCCATAAATTCTTTGAAAAAAATTAGCCAAATGGATATAGAAGATCTTATTGAGCTTAAAAAGGAGTTTTTAGCTCCTCAAAAGTCAATCCAAATAGGACCTGGGTTGTTAGTATATAAGCCTACATTGTATACTAAGCTAACACATTTATTATTCCAAATCGAATACATACAACAGTCCAGTGTATCCTCGATATTTTACAAATATTACCCCACTCTCTAGTCCTTCCAGTCAAACCCATTGGCATCTAATTATTTCAAGTTTGCAAATGCCACTACTGGTTACCATCAGTATAAAAGTGATGCCAACATATGTAAATATACTTATATCAGGAATCTAATCATCAGAACTATAGTCACAACAAGAAGTAACAATAAGGGAAATATTATAAAAACATCTAAAGAGATTAGAAGCACAGTTTGCAGTACAATAAAATATTAAACGACGAACAAGATAGGCAATATCAACAAATTCAGAACTAAGATACCTTACAGTAATCCTTGAATTTTGAGTAGTAAAGATTGTCAGCCATAACTATCAAAGCATGCTGCCGCTTCATTGAAAACCACTGCATGAATTTATTAAATAAAATAAGATGCCAGGTGAGGCAAAAATTGAGTATTCTGCATTTTGATATTATCACAACCACTCAAACTTGTTATCAGGAGAATAAGGGGGAAAGGAAACTCTTGCAGCAGAACAAAACAGGGAATCGCCTATTTTGACCTATTGAAAAAAGAACAAATGACATAGGAACCCAAATTTCAAAGGCTAAAACACCGAATAGATATTCACAACTTCAGTGTTATAATAGCTCGGTGTCAAAACTAACATTAATTTGCATTCATAGGCCCTGCCAAGTGTCTCAAATTGATTTAGAAGCTATACAATGTTGAAAATGCAATCCCTTCCCCTAATGTTGGGAAGGAAAGGAATATCATCAAAGAAAATAGCTCTATTGTCCAAATAACTTTCATCAAAGTGAACATAAACACATCAAGTTTTCTACTGACTCACAAACAAATGCAAGGCCTCTGATAATACATGAGATTATACCTGTGCGCCCTTTCTAAAGTCACTCATCTCAATTTCCGGTAACATATGTTCTGAATATCTGCCATTTCCATGTGGACCAGGATCCTCAAAGCTGGGAACAAGAAAGGGGTGTGCATCAGTAATATGCAAAACAGAAATTTCATCCCGATAAATTTTGCAATATACAAAAAAGATTAAACCAAAAGGGCCATTGGAGTGCACATGTTTAATGTTAATTCTTGTATCGACCCAAACAACAAAAGCAACAATAGGGATACATCCTTTAATAAGAACATTGAGTTTACCTGTCAACGTAGCTTATATTTGTGTACATGAGATAGTTGTACACATGATCAAATCTATACAGTGGTACACAACTGCAATGCAAGAAGAAAATAAATCAGAAACTATTAGCAGCATAAGCGATCAAAAGTCAGCAAAAATAAACCAACTAAAAGTAACTGTACAGTCCAATCACCTATCAGAAAGTAACACAAAATGCTGATTATCAGGGTCTTTCAGAGCATGTGCCAAAAGCCTTTTCTCTGCATCGACCATTGAAATTTTTCCCCATATTACCTAACATTAATTAACATACATACTTATTATCATTAATGAACATACATACAATAAGCTGATGACTAGATCACAAGTTGTCGATGATAATAATAGCAATAATAATAACATAAACAGCAACATAGTAAAAGAAAAAAATAGTTTTTATACCAAAATAGTAACAAGAATTACAAAAAAGATCATTTCCACAATATTTTGACCATGCAATAATTTAAACACATGTCAATACACAAATGATATTAGGAGAACTAATAGTTCCCATGTCAAAGCAGTAAAAGAATAAAAATAACAAAAATGGTTTTCCTAATATTTTTTTGTCATTCAATCATTTTGGTCATGTTTGTAGAAGGGAATATGCTTGTTCAGAGGCATCAACTATATCTAGACTAATTGAAACAAAATAAAATGAGAAACTACTTTGCCTTGGCTAAGAAAATGAAGTGAACTTGGCTATGACCACCATGCATCATTTTCAATTAAGAATTACTGCTTTACCAAGAAGCCAAGTATTAAAATTTTCAATTAAAAAGGTATATATAAATATGGTAAAACTCAGAGCTATCCTCATATCAAGGAAGCTAGAACTAACCAAAGAAAATGAAAATTAGCAGGTCAGTAAGAAATATGGTAGGATGCAAAGTTCACCAAGATCATAAGAAAAGAGTATTGATGCAAAAATGGAAGTGATAGAGGAGTTTTGGAAAAATCCTAAGAGGAAAAGATAGGAAAGTCCAAGGTATCAGAAGAAATCTAAACAACAAGCATCAAATTTTAAATATGGAAGTTAGGTTCTGGCCCCATAGTCCCTGTTTCAAATTTGGAAAGGAAACATGTCTTTCCAAACCAAATTCCACCAAAAAATGAATAAATTAAAGCAGAATTACAATCCCCATAGGCACAAAAATGAAGTTTGTACAGGAGCTGAAGTTAAGCAGGTGCAGAAAGCAGGAAGAATGTATTATTTGGAGCCATAGACTTCAACAGACACAGACATAGGTACAAGCATGGATATATTGTACCATTCAAGCATAGAAGGAAATGAGATCTTATTTGTATCTAAACATGGTATAATAACCATATTCCATCTTTCACCTGCTGAGTATATTATCAATGACTGGGCAAAATAATTGAACACCCAATCAACCATGTGTACAAAGGAGTTAAGCTCTTGTTCAAAGAGATACCAGATTGGCCTAAGGGGATCTCTATTATTCAATTTCTTTGTCATTCTTTATATTTTTTATTTTTCCAATTATGTGGATTCCATTGATGGATGCATAGGGAAACCATGGCTATCTCCAATCAAGAATTGAAAACCTCAACCAAGACAGAGGTTCCTTTCTAAATTACCCAAATAAATAAATAAAAATAATAAAATAAAATAAAAATTGATCATCATTAATGCATATAACCTGATCAATTGTAAGAATACAAAACATATTAAGAAAACTTGACTTCAAGCACCTTATTAAACACACATTTTAAACTGAAAAATGAACCTTGAATGAAACAAGAAGTAAAATGTTCAAGGACCTTTTCACTGTGGATGTCTTGATTGACAAAATAACGGCTCACATGTATGGGCCTCTCCTTAGAGGCATGCACATACACTGAAAATCTGCCCTCATGGCCCTGCCAAAGTAGATTAAAACATTAGCTCGAATGGTAAAAAACTAAACTACAGATAGAACAGATCATGCAAAATAGAAACTGATCTCAGCATAATGATATTCTGTGTTTCTATTCACAAGGTTAATAAAAAACTAAACCACCAATGGAACAGAACATAAGTAGCCCATTAAGGGTTTCACATCTGTGATTCTAGTGATATTTTCCTTCCTATTTGCCCATTTTATTAGCATATTTTTCAACCATGTATAATTAGTTTAAGAATTTCCTATTGATCATTATAATACTGGTTCACATAGTTTAGCATGGGTTTTATGAGGTTGCAGTTGGATTAGTTATTTAGCACACCTCTGAAAGTAACAAAATAAAATTGTTAGATGCTTTGTACACTTTGTCTCATTGACTAGATTTTTATTTTTAAAACTATAAATCCTCAATTGAAACTTTATTCAGGGACAAACATAATCTAAATCAATTTCTACCGACCATCAAAAAGTAAATGCTTAAAATGCACTAAAATAGTAAATCATGTAAAATAAAGAAATATTCAATTTGTGGTGTTCCAGGAGCAGATTATGTCATCCCACAGAAAAACTTCCTCCCAAACTGAGAATACAGTCATGCTCCTATGGATTACCAAAGCTTGACTTTGATTGCTACATGTAGTTTCCATCTTCTCTAGCAGGCAGCTAGCCACAATGTTATGACTTGGTTCTTACTGAATCAATTTGTCTCACGTACTAAAACTTCTTTGAGGAGACATATCCATCGGCAATTCATTAAATGAACTTACTAGGACTACATAGCAGCACATATGGCAAATATAATCATCTTGCCAATTATCTCTGATATCATAATAAGCATATCAAAACCTAAGTGGCCATTGTGCATTAAAATTAGCAGTTTACTGGCCCATCTCCTCATGAGAGAGTTATGCCTTCCTGGTTAGCCATTTTCCAACACATAAAATCCCTTGAGTTCCTTGACTGGTGTACCAATATGCTGATCTCATTCCAACTTGATTGTTCAATTTGATAGCTAGGGTTCCCTCACCATCAAGGGCAAAAATCTCAGGATGAAAAACAAACATTATGCATGGTTTCTCTAGATACCAATCTAATGTGTGATGGCCAATTCCTCTTAACCACATCATCATGCTCAGCAACTAAATCTGTAATCATAGTGCCCTTACTAATACATCAGTACCTTTAAGAAGACAATGCATCTTCTGGTGAAGGTTTTGAAGTATTTCATTGGCTTGCCACTATATTCATGCATGATTCAGATTTACAGAAAGCTAAATCAGATTTTTCAACCTAATAGCTATAATCTTTAACTTTCTAGACTTCTAACCATGTTCCTAGTTAAGATTCCTCTTTACTATGCTAAACGAATCACAGAGATCTTAAGATTCTCTGTTTCCTTGAGATCAAGAATTCCTACCTTTGAATCCAAACCATGTTAAATTGGCCCAAACTTTTCAGTCTCCAAATATATTCATATTGCTGGGGTTTTGATGCAGGAATAAGTCTAATCATCCTGATGCAAATTGTGGGTTGTGAAAGCATCCTAAAATTCAATCAGCAATATAACACCATAGAAGGCCTTTGATGAATGCATAATGAACAAACATGAACTAGCAATAATCCTTTCACCAAAAAGGTAGACTTGAACACAAGAAAGGGGGAAAACTAGAACAGAATATTCCTTGTTCTCTAGATATCTTAGTTTATTATGCTGTATTTATTAACAAATAAGACTTTCTGCTAAAAGATTTCACAGCACCTAAACTCAGAATCCAGTCATTTTCACTCAAATATACTTTCTCTGCACTGGAAATGGCAGCTAAATTCAGAATCCACTCCTTTTAACTCAGATGGGCCTTGTATGCACTGGTCCATCAAAATTTTCAGTTAAATGGGATTAGTCAAATCTTATTTATCTTGACAGACCCCTTAAAATAGGAATAAATACAACCTACCTCACACAGGAATTCTAATAACTAGAACTGTTTACCAACAATCAACAATAAAAATACAGCTCCAAATATATGAAAACATAGTACAAGTTTAAGAGTGTTAGAATAGAAACTATGGAATTTGAATTTTGGATGCACATGTCCAAATCACACAAACCACATGAATAAGATAAATTTTATGCAGGACCTCCATCAGAATTGTAATGAGATTTTAGAGAGTATCACTCTCCCTATGCAGGAAAGGTTTCTTAGACCACGAAAGCAATAGTTGACAAAAAATATAGTGTTTAAATTAGGTTATGCATATTTGATATAGTGTCAGAACAAAAAGATGATTAATCAAAGTAGAAATGAAACTTACATGGAAGAACTTATCCCACAACATCTCAAAAGGTAATGAACCCCGAGTTAAGAACATGAAAGCAAGTTTCGGGTTCCTTGATTGAGTAGGAGGCATACTCAAGATTTCTTTAATTACAACACGAGATGCAATCTCTGCATCTGTATATTCCCTTGCAGGAATAGGTGGAAGCCAATCAGTAAAAGCCTTGCAACCTCTAGAAGAAAATACATAGCAGGCAGAATGGCTCTGTGGTGGATAAACATAAGCACAAATTAGCAGCATGCTGACCAATGATACCAAGACAATGATCCACATGGGCCTCTTCATAGGAGGGCGATGCCGAGACCCAGGCATGATCTGCATATCTCCCATGCCTAGATGCCACGCTGAAGGTGTGTATCTCTAGAACAAACACATCATAACTTTACAACATAACAAATTTCTTCCCAAGGTCATCCACCATACTAAAAAAAATTGAGTCTTTTAACAGTCAACCACCTTAGCCTTCAATCAATGGATGTATGCAGAAACTGAAACTGTCAAGGAAAAAACACAAGTCAATCAGCAAGACAAACCAACATTATGACCACAATAAAATCTTGATAATTTACCATGCAATATGAAGTCAAGAAAAGTGAGCTCATCAAATGATAGAGAAAGACTGAAATTCAATGAGAGAACTAAGCTTTAATAGAAATACAGGGAAGTGCCTCTCTGATGAGCCAAACCAATGGATCCAATTCTCTCTCCTCCACAGACAATCCCCAAACCTCTAACCAATCATCATAAAAAATAACAATAAAAAAAGCCTTCAAAATGGAATAGAAATCAACCAGTGAAAACCTTTACCCTATGTTTGGTTGCTAAGAAACCAGAGGAAGTGAAAATAACAATTCTCGTGTAATAAGCTGTTTAGGTTTCCAGAAAGAAAAAAACTCAGCTCAACCATGGAAAATGTCTGTATTAGGCACAGTTCAGAGTAGGTTTTGCAAATAATTAAAATCTAGGATGAACGGGAAATCCCATGGCACAACAGCATCCAAATTAAAGAAGACATGAACACAAACATGAAAAATATATGAAAGACCAATACACGAATTCAAGATTCCCAAGCTGCCCAGCTACCAAAACCAAATAATAAAAGTCAAACCAATCCTTTAATGGTTGATAGCAACGAAATCTAACACTCCCATATGTTCAAGTTACCCAAAACGAAGACTTTTCCAAATAGAAACATTCAAAATGTGCCCACTAGTCAATAGCTCCTCTCACCTTTCAAACTGCCATATCCTCTGTTTGGTTGTTGAGAAATTGTGAGAAAAGAAAAGAAAAGAAAATTTTGACTCTTACACTTCCCTTCCATCGCAAATATATGTATATTAAAAAAAATGAAAAAAATATAATAGAAAAACCTTTACCTAACAGACCAACCCAATAGAATTACTTCATTTTTGCTTCCAAAAACCCAAAAAAAAAAAAAAAAATTCAAAATTTTGATCCCTTTCACTTTCCCAGCTTTCCCAGTAAACCCAATAGAAGGAATCAAAACCCAGAAACCCAATTCACAGAACTCTCCAATCCAAACAAGAACACAAACCCAGATTAAAAATGAACCAGCAATACCTGAAAACCAACAGAACCCAGATAGATGAGATCCCTATATTTCAAAAGATCTACAGAGCCCAGTTCCTTGACTAAGTATTCAAGATCTATATCACCACATCCACCACCACCACCACTAAAACGAATAAACACAACACACCGCGTATGTGCGTTATGAGTTTCAAGGTAGAAAATTTGAGAAGACGGACATCACTAAAACTCCATTTCTTTTTTTTTATATTGCCCAAGAAGAAAACGAAGAGAAAATTGAATAATATTGAAAACGATAGACCTAAGCGCTTATGGAAGCGCGTGGCGGGTAAGCAGTTTGGTAAAGCAACCCCATCTTGCCAGGTCCATTTGTACTGCTACTCTGCTTCCTTGTCAACTGCTACCACTTTGGCCTGTAGGAATCATCTACCTACTACAAATTCAAAACCGTCCTGTGACATTAACAAGTATTGGGTAACAAAAATTAATTTTATCTTATAGTAATTGATCTATAACAGGAAATGTTTGGTGCCTTTGCTGTATCAAATCATTTCATTGCACTTCCCCTTTGTCACTTGCTAGTTGAATTTAAACGTAAAGAGTTCCATTTAATTATTTTCTTTAATTATAATCATTAGCCAATCCATTCTCATTTACTTGAGGGAATAAAACATCTTCTTCTTCCATACCATATTAAAGAGTTGAATGCTAAAGGGCCTAAAATGTTTTTATTAAGAGATTTAAAAAATAAATAAATTCTCATCATAAATATTATATTTTAAATTTGGGTGTTTAGTAAAACTTAATACTTATTACTTAATAACTTAAGTTGACTTTAAATTAAATTATAATTAAGTCGTTAACTTAAAACTTATTATTTAATTTGTTTTATAAAATTAACTTAAAATTGATATATTTACATTCATAAATTATAATTAAGGTAAAGAAAATTGAGTAACAATGGACGTCATCGAATAGTAAAAGAGATCATAGAAATAAATAAAAATAAAAAGGTAAAATAAAGATGTGGATTTAAAAATAAATTAATAATTTTTATTTATTATTTAAAGTTGTTTTTTTACTTTAAATCATACCATTAAATTATTTTATCAAAAATACTTAAGTTAATTAATGATTTAAATTGAGTTATTGAACACCCACTTAATTTCTTGTTAATTTTGAACTATTTTGGAATAACTTGATTCTTGAATTAAGTATTTTAGATCGGATTGAATGTGATTTTTAATTTTTATTTTTAAAAATAAAAAAATTATAAATACCAAATTTACCTTATATAATGAACTCTAAAACTTATTTGAAAAACAAATGAATATTTAAAAAAAAATATTATCTCAAATTTTACAAAATAGGGAGCGTGTCATCACGGCCCAACAAGGCGCGTGAGGAAAGAGTTTGCACTTTTTCAGGTTGTGTCAAAACATGATACGCTAATCGTATAATCGACGTAGTAAAAAATCGAATTCACTAAAATACCCCTGGTAAGAATAATCAAGATTGGCGCGTGGACTTATGATTGATTGTAGAGAAGGAAGGTGAAGACCTTCCGTTTCCAGGAAAGTGGAGAAGTCGTGGAGATAAATGACATGAATGCCCTTTTGTGTTAGGAGCAAGCTGAGATGATTAGGTGGTCAAAGTTGTATAGTATTTATGATAAACCTAATTAATATTATGTTAATATGAGCCATCGGATTTGAAAACCTTTTATTCGTCGAACTTCATCATAAAATATTTAATTTAATTTATTTCTTATTTTTATATTTTTTTATATTTTTATTTTTAAAACAAAAAAATAAGCAATTTTTATTTAAAATATAAAAACTTTTGGAAAATGTAATGACTTTTAAATATTCATTAAAAAATTAATATATTAAAAAACTCTTTACAATTGTAGATTTTAAATTTTGTATAAGTATTTTTAAAGATATAAAATAAATGAATAAGAATTACAAATTTTATTTTTAAAAAACAAAATATAGGAAATATATTCCTAAATTTAGAGTCATTTGAAATTATTTAAAAAAATTATTTTTAATGTTTTTTTTTTTTTAAAAAAAAAAAAGCTTTAGAAAACATAGCTAAACCAATCTATATTTTTATTTTATTTTTAAAAATGGGTGACAACGATGCATTGTTTTTTTAAAATTATTTTTTATTTATTTTATTTTTAAAAATTATTTCTAAATAATAACAACTAAACAGTATTAAAAAATTTTTTAAAATAGTTTTTGGTCAATGTCAAAACAGGCTCTTAATTTTAAAAAAAAATATATAGAATTAAAATTCAACACGTCAGTCGCTGCGAAATTACAGACGTGAAGCCAGGATGAGAAGACACCGACAATATCGTTATGCATTTTAATTTTTAATGTTGGTATAATTTATAAGGATAATGTTTTAATACGTGGGACCAGTTCGAGAAGTGGTTGACCTAGAAAATGTTCCATGTGCTTGACGGCTCATACGTCTCATTTCTTTTTGTAATTTAATTGGTACAGGAGCTCTCTCCGGTTAATATCTAATTTTACGTGTCCAAATAATAAAATATATGAATTTTTTAATGAATAAATAAATAACTCAAGAATAATAAATAAATAAATTATTTAAACACATTATTTCCTGATAATAATAATATTTCAAAACACGAATGATATGGTGGTTCTTTTTTTATAACAAGTGAAAGTGTCTATCAAAAGATAGAAAGTGACCCACACCGAGAGTGAACATGAAAGAACCGTACATGGAGAGCTTTCATAACACATTATGAGACCTTTATTAAGGGCATAAGCTCAATAAAGAGATTGATTTGATAAGTCATATATGCATCACTACAACCTTAAATTGAATAATATCGATGGGTTCGTGACAAAATAGTATTAGAGTCTAATATCCGGTTGGAAGTGTGTCAACGGGGGTGGATTGTAATGACCTACACCGCTCGGAGAGTGAATGAGGAAGAAGTATATATGAAGAGTTTTCACTACACATTATCGAGACTTTTTCTTGAGGGCGTAATTTCAATAAAGAGATTGATTTGATAGATCATGTAAGCATCACTATAACCCTAAACTAAATAAAATCGATAGGGTTGTGACAAAATAGTATTAGAGTCTAATATCCGGTTGGAAGTGTGTCAGCAATGACGTTGACCCCAAGGGGGGTGGATTGTAATGACCTACACCGCTCGGAGAGTGAATGAGGAAGAGGTATATATGAAGAGTTTTCACTACACATTGTCGAAACCTTTTCTTGAGGGCGTAATTTCAATAAAGAGATTGATTTGATAGATCATGTATGCATCACTACAACCCTAAAGTGAATAATATCAATGGGGTCATGACAAAATAGTATTAGAGTCTAATATCCAGTTGGAAGTGTGTCAATAAGGACGTTAACCCCAAGGGAGGTGGATTGTAATGACTTACACCTCTCGGAGAGTGAATGAGGAAGAGGTATATATGAAGAGTTTTCACTACACATTATTGAGACCTTTTCTTTAGGGCATAATCTCAATAAAGAGATTGATTTGATAGATCATGTATGCATCACTACAACCCTAAACTGAATAATATCGATGGGGTTGTGACAAAATAGTATTAGAGTCTAATATCCGGTTGGAAGTGTATCAGCAAGGACGATGACCCCAAGGGGGGTGGACTGTAATGACCTACACCGAAGAGTGAATGAGGAAGAGTTATATATGAAGAGTTTTCACTACACATTATCGAGACCTTTTCTTGAGGGTGTAAGCCCAATAAAAAAGCAAAATCGAGTTCGGGTGGTGGGTCATGTGTGCGCCACTGCAACCCTTAACCATATAATATCGGGTGGAGAGTGAGGTCATGAAAGTATTTCATTGCAAGAGTTGCATACGTTTGTAATAAACATCATATATATGTCTTTTTGTCTAAATAGATGAATGGAAGATGCAAATGAATTTAATTACAAATATGGTAGGGTCAATTTTTATGGAAGCTCAGAGTGTCCATTAGAAGATGGATTTCATCTTTTTGAAACAAACATCAAACATGTCTATTTAAATATTATATATAGTTAATTTTGTTAACCTCATTAGTGATTTGAAATTTTACCAAATAATTTCATCAAATTTTAAATTTATGGTAATAAAGTATATTTAGGGGATGTTTGATAAAATTCAATATTTATTATTTAATAACTTAAATTATATTTGGGTTGTTGATGAAAATTTTATTATTTAATTTTTATTTTAAGTATTAAGGTTGTTTGATAAAATTAATTAAAAGTTATTCTAAATCATCAAATTAACAAAGAAAGTGAGTAAATGGAATAATAAAAGAGATTATGAAAGTAATTAAAACAGAAAAAAAATAAAGAAGTAAAATAAAAATATGGACTTGAATCATATGTAGTCAACACATGGTTTTAAAAATCGGACGAGATCAGTCAGTCTGATTAGTTCAATCTGGTCATCGTTCTTGTTCGGTTTGATGATTTGAATTGCTTAGACCAGCCTGAACCATTGCAACCGACCAGATTCCCTGAGCTGAATGGTTCACAATTTTCTTTTTTTAAATTTTTTGGCCATCAAAATGATGTTGTTTTGATTTGTATGTAAGCCCCACCCTGTTATTCCCAACAAGCCTAGCCGCTATCCCTACTCCGTCCCCCACCCTCCACATTGGACCAGTTGCCATCGTCGGAGTCTCCACCTCTACATGCCGATGAGGACCCCGCCGTTGGATTCCAAATCTCCCATTGAGAATCTTGCAATTTATTTATTTATATTTTCATTTTTTTAATTTAAACTATTCCTATACTTATTCCTCACAAATCACAAATGGCCTTTGGTTTCTATTAAATATATAATAATATTTATACCATATTATTATTTGATTTGTGAAATGAACATAAATTGAAATAAAATTATTTTTAAAATAAAATATAATATTTATATAAAAAATGAATCTCTCTCATATCTAGTATTACTTAAAAAATCTCTTATAATTATTTTTAATAAATATTTTATTCCTTTATTAATAAAACTAATAATTAAAAATTAAAATTATACATTTCCAAATTAAAGATTTAATTTTTACTTCACAAAGTGACTAACATAAAACCAAAGTTAAACAAACATAGTATATGTTATCAAAATTTAGGTAAAATTTATTATTTTTATTTTTAATTTTTTTTATAATTTTAATAATATATATAATATATATTTATGATATCACCGATACGATCGCAATTTGATTCTCGATTTGACCAATAAACCATGAATCAATGATTTTTTCAGTTCAATGATCAATTTGATTTTGAAAGCATTAAGTCAATATTATTAAATCACATCATTTAACTTAAATTATCAAAACCACTTACTCTATTGAAATATAATTATGATCACATAATTTGACTTAAATTATCAAAGGTGACTTAATCTATTGGAATATAAATATGAGGTCAAACATCTGAACATCACTAAAAGGACTAAGAGACAATCATTTTAGCATGTGGATTTAATTTAAAAAGGGCACGGCTTGCCTTAAAAATAGGATCATTACAATGAGCAAATCATGGATGCTTGCAATTATTGCTGCAATTGCCCTCCTCCTAAGCATCGTGCTCACCTCTACTCTCACACTACTTTAACTTCTTATTTTATTATCACAATCATGTCATGTCATGTTATAGTATATATATATATATATATATATTTATTTATTATTTTTAAAATTTTAAATAATTTTAACCGGCATTTGATGGTTGTTGTTTTTTTTAAAAAAAAAATAATATATATATATATATATATATATTTTGGTTATATGACATGCTATCATAACTATGATTCAATCAAAATAATTTTCTCTCTCTCTCTTTTTCATAAGATCCAAACATTAATAACTCATTTCTTTATGAAAGTATTTATAATAGAAGTGCTACTGAAAAAAAAATAAAAATATTTTGATCAAGACCTAATCATTTAATAGATAATAAAAATTTGATTATATCACTTTAATTATGGGGTTCATATTTAATAATATTTTAAGTATTAAATATGTTGATATATTCTTATATGCTTAAAAATATTAGATGAGTAAATTTTCCAAACAAGTAGATGCTGATGTTGAAATGAGTTATAGCAGCCATCAGCCTCTTCAACGAACTACGAAAAGTTGACATCATTGCTTGCATGGTTTGGACATGAAGAAAAATGGGAAAAATAAATAAATAAATAATAATATTGATCATGGCTAATAAAAATTAATAAATTGTAAAGTCTTGGATTAGGAATCTTTAAACTTCAAATGTATAAAATATTATTTGAGAGACAGGGACTGATTTGGAATCCCATGCTTATCACTTAATATTTTGTTATACGGGTCCTGCAAATAAAATAGAGGTAGAAAAACTATGGATGGAAATATTTTTGTCCAATTTTGACCACTAACTCAATTTCAAAATGTTCAATTAAGGTGGGCAAATTGTTCACAAAACGATCAAAGACATAGAGATGATGTCAACATTGAAAGTTGAGTTTCTATGATTAACAGGCCTCAAGCTAGCAACCATCATTGGTTGGTTAGGTATAATGTTTTAGAAAGTTTAGCCATACAAAGAAGAATATCTTTGTCCTTTTATTTTTATTGTTTGTGTTGATGATAGGGATGGCAATCACACCAATTTTTTTTTGTACCTAACTCGCCTCCTCTCTACTGAGACGGGTTTGAAATTTGAGAGAAGTTTGAGTTTTTTCTTAAAACCTGAGACAGGTTCGGGTATTGCTTTGTCCCACCCCGCCCTGATTATATATAAAATTAAAATTTAAAATTAATTTAATTTAATTCTTATTTTCATATTTTTAATATATAATAATAATAAAAATAATAAAATATTTTTCAATAAAATAATTTATAAAAATTATGAAATTTAATTATTTGTAAAATATATTTATTTTAATATAATTAAAAAAATTTTAAATAATTTTTTTAAATTTTAAAATTTTTCAAAAGAAAATTAAAACAAAGCGAGCATGGCAGGTATGAGAATTTCTCATATCCGTCTTGTCCTATTTAATTTTTTTAATGGGACGAAGATAAGAATTATTTTAAATAAATTAGGTGGGGTTGAGACGGGGCGACCCGTCCTAAATCTGTCTCATTGCCATCCCTATTGTTTATACCCTCATTTATTTCATTCCCAGATTGGAATTCAATTCAATATTATTAATTGTGGTAGATTTTAGACTAATTTATTTGTTAAATTTTAGTTAAACAATTGTGGATATTCATTTTTATTCTCTTAGTATCAATAATTTAGTTTGATTAAAAAGTTGTGAAACTAAAAATGATGCAATTCTTTATTCTCAATCATAATTTTAATGAGATTCAACTTGATGAATGGTTTTTTGTAAACGATAGAATTAATTTGTGAAGTGATAAACTATAATCGCGTAGGTACATAATGATGACTATCTAATAATGTTTAAAATAATTTCTAAGGGGTTATTTAATTAAAAGGGTAATTGGAAACCCAATTTTGGAAATCTAACCCTTCATTCTTTTAGCCTCATTTTGACGAAAATGCCCTTATTGTTTTTATGAAAATAACCATTTCTTTTAAAACATATTGTAAATACCTGAAATAGTCAAAGACATTTATGTCAAAAATGAGTTACTCTTTAAATAAAAACATGGGAAGTGATAAATTCACAAATATGAATAGTATTTCATCCATTTTAATTGATTATTCCTAATTTCTTATATTAAAAGGTTGATTGTTTAAACTTTAAAAGGGTGCTATAAGTAACTTAATGATTTTAGTAAAATTTACTTGATTCATGTATACCCAAAACATTGTTATATACTCCCATTTAGAATGACTTCTTTACATAAAAGTGTTTGTTTTCATGATTAAAAACAATAAATACCATAATTTCCTATTATTAAAGCAATTATATTTTTTAAAGGATAAAAAAATTGTGGTTTTAATGTGATTTTTAGTTAGCCATTTTTCTTTTCCAAACAATGTGAAGTTTGTAACTTTTTTAGAAGTGAACTAATTTTGAAATAATTTTTTGATTTTTTTTGAGAATTTCCTCTTTGTTTTATAAGTTTTCTATTGCTTCATCGTAATTTTTTTTGAAAGAAATTTTTAGTTTTGATATGAAATTTAAAGGGTGTGAATAGGTGCTCTTTAAATTAATCTAAAATTAATTATTTATTACCAACTTTTGGTTTGTTTCTTTAGATTAATTATTTAATGCGAGCAATCAATCTCATATACAAATAAATAAAATTTATTGGAAGATGAACATGGGATATAATATGGAAAAATCACTTAATAGCCTGCTAAATGTAAAAAATCACAGATGGTCTTTCGATTGTTAAATAGTTTACTAACTATGAAAAAAAGATACATAGTTTTACCTGATTAGATACTCCTACTCTTTAGTGTTTTATATCATTAGCACTTACCTTCATTTTCCATATTCTAATGTAATACCTCCCTATACTACTTAATGGATCCTTCAGAGTCTTTATCAAAGTTTTACATTGAAATCTTTGACCTTTGATGAGTTAGAATTTATTTTCAATATAAATCTTGAAAGTTTGAGAATTATAGGATCAAACTTTGGAGATGACAATTACTCTAAATAAATGCGTCAAAGAAAAAAATTTATTTGTATTAAAAGGATCCAAGGATCATGGTGCATGGTTATCATAATAGCAAGTTCCATTAAGACATAAAAACTCATGACTCATAGAAAAGGAAAAGGAATTCAAAAACACCTATAATGATGTCAGAATTAGTGTAATCTCTGAATCCTTCAGCTTTCTCAAGATATATAAAGAAGGTACCTTCATCACAAAATGCACTACATACATAATATGCATGATAAAGGAATCCTTTGGAAGTAGCAGTAGCTCCATAGTAACTGTTGCATAAGTACAAGACTTATATTATTTAGTAGCTTTGTTTGGTTGACAAGAAAAAAATATTAAACACTTGATGCTAGTTAAGAAAACTCATCTGCTAGCTTAGGGCTTGGTTTGATAACCATCAAGAAACCCAACAACAAATGTTAACCAAACCACACACACATACAAGCAGAAAATAAAGAAAAATACAAGATTTTTAGCATGGTTTAACGATCAATGTGATCCTTACATCCATGGAGTGCATCAACACTCGACAATCCATTAATAAAAAAAGAATGAGAAGAGTTACAATGGTGAAACTCTTGAAAAACACCTTTCAATTGTGGTTGCACTCTCTAAAAAATAAAATCTTAAACATAAAAATGTTAAATATATAATAGGAGCAAACTCGTTAATCATCACATAAAAAACAAATTCTCTAGGGTGCTGCCCCCTTTAACCCATGCACTGATCGGGTAGCTCGACCCCTGACATTTTGAGGGAAGTGCAACAAAATTAATTTAGGCTTCACAATCCAATAATAAATAAACATGTACCAAATAAGCTCCAAGATGGTTAGACATAGAAAATAGAAAATAGATAGAGTACACACAAGATGTATAGTGATTCATTCTCAATGCCAAAGCTATATCTACTTTGTTACTGTAGAATTTCAAAAGAAAAATACAAGAGGATCTCCGACTTAATACCATTCCTTTGTTTTCACATGCTTTCATCCTAATTCATTATATAATGAGAAAATTAGGGCAAACTACTACATGTGCAGAATACCTAAAATAGCCTTTAAATAAAAATTAGACTTCACACAACTCAAGACATCATTACATGGATTTTGAGTTTGTTACTTCTTTAATAAATTAGTTCACCAACAATTAAAAAAATGAATTAAATGGATCATCAATTCTTTCGACCCTAAGGTGTTGTTTGGATTCATTTTTTGTTTTTTGTTTTTAAATACAAAAGATGATAGTGGCTTTTATGTAAATTATAAAAATTCTTTGAGATATATCTTAAAAAAATAATGACTTTTCCAAATTTTATATACAAAAATTGAGTTATTAAAAATATTTAACTACAATAATTTTTATAATATGAGAACAAAAAAGTGTGTTTTTATAAGATATGCCATAAACAAAAGAGGATACAGGTGTTATAATCTTCAAAAAAAGAAAATTATTATGAGTATGATGTCGCCTTTCTAGAAAATTAATCCTATTTTGTCAAAAAAATGTCTTTAGGGGGAGAAAGAGAGAAAATAAGAAATTTTTTTTGGGAAACAACTTCAGATCCCTTACCAAATCCTATTTTGTCATTTTTTTCCCTTGTCTTTGAAAAAAAAAACACAAAAATAGGGTGTTCAAGAAATAAAGAATGAAGGAAATCTTAGCTAATTGTCTCTAAACATAGATGGCTCACAAGCAAGGGGACAAATATTACAAAAGAAACAAATTGTTCCTGAGTTTTTGGTTCATGCTCATAAAATGACTCAACAAAATAGTAAAGACTTGTTGGCCATTTTGCCATAAAGGCAATCGAATCTTTGGAAAAAAGTCCCTCGAGTAGTTCAAGTATTACTAATCCTAATCTTATTCCTTCTTCATTTTCCTTTACTCCATCTCCATCTCCTTCAATTGTTTTACCTAGTGTTATAGCCATAGATTATAATCTTCTTATAATCATTAGGAAATGAATATGAAAGTGTACCCAACATCCCATTGCAAAATATTTATCTTATGATAGACTTTCTAATGGTCATAAAACATTTACTTCTACAATATCTAACTTGTTTGTTCCAAGAAAGACAAGAAGACCATAGGGTGCAAATGGTTATTTATAGTGAAATGTGAAGCTGATGGTAGCGTGGAAAGGTATAAGGTGAGACTTGTGGCATAACGGTTTACCCAACACCCTCAGAATTGACTACCAAGAAACCTTTGCTCTAGCTGCTAAGATAAACTCAATTCAGGTTTTACTATCCTTAGCAGTGAATTATAGCTAGCCCTTACATTAATTAGATGTAAACAATGCCTTCTCAAATGGAGATCTAAAATAAGAACTCTATATGAGCCTACCTCTAAGTTTTGAGAAGAAGTTTGGTGAAGATAAAGTCTACAAATTGAACAAGTCCCTTTATGACTTTAAACAATCCCCAAGGGCATGGTTTGAATGCTTTTGGAAGGTTGTTAAAAATCATGGTTACTGTCAAAGTCAAGTAGACCATACCATGTTTTATAAGCATTCAAGAGAAGGTAAAGTAGTTATCTTGATTGTTTATGTGAATGACATTCTTAATAGGTGATAATATTGTCGAACTGGAAAGATTGAAGTAGGGACTTGCTAAAAACTTTGAGGTAAAAGACCTAGGAGCATTGAAATATTTTCTTGGAATAGAGTTTGCTAGGCCCAAGGAGGGTATCTTTGTCACTCAATGCAAATACCACTTGAATTGCTTGATGAAACATGTTTGCTTGGATGTAAAGCAACTAAAACACCAACCAAACCCAACTTAAAGCTACAACATGCTAAATATAGAATAGTACCAAAGACTTGTTGGAAGACTAATCTATTTACCTTATATATGTCCCAATATAGCATTTGTAGTAAGTAAAGTGAGCTAATTCATGCATTCACAAAGACATGAACAGTTTGAAGTAGCGTGCAAAATTTTAAGGTATCTAAAGGGAACTCCTGGTAAAGGTTTGTGATTTAAAAATTGGGAACATCTACAAGTTGAAGTCTATACAAATGAGGATTAGGTTGGAAGCATTATTGATTGAAAATCTACCTTGAGCTACTATATTTTTGTTGGAGGAAATTTGGTTACTTGACGAAGCAAAAATCAAAATGTAGTGGCTAGAAGTAGTGTTGAATTTGAATTTAGATCAAATGCTCATGGAATTTGTGAAGCTTTGTGGATCAGAAGGTTAGTAGAAAACTTAAAAATTCCAAGTACTTTACCAATGAAAGTGTACTTTGAAAGCAAGGAACAATTGCAATTACTCATAATCCTGTCTTTCACGACAAAACTAAACATGTGGAAGTTGACAAGCAATTTATCATTGAGAAGCTTGAGAAGGGATTGATCTACATGTCTTTTATATCCACCGCCGAGTAGATTGCAAATGTTCTTACAAAAGGACTACACAAAAAGGCAATTTGACTACTTAATTAGTAAGCTAGCCATGAAAGACATATTCAAACCAGCTTGAGGGGGAGTGTTGGAAATATAAATAATTCAGCCAAGATATAACCATATTTTTAGGGATATCATAGTTGTAAATATGTAGAATTAGTCAATATATAGGAACTTTAAATTTAAATTAGAATATCACTTATTTATACAATGCTGTGTACATTATCATATATATCAAGAAAGAAATATTCCTATAATAATTTTCTCCGTCTTTTAATTATTATGATTTATATGGAAGTTACTATAATTCCTTTTTTTTTTTTTTTTGAAAATAGAAAACAAAATATATTTGAAATAAGTATTAATCAAATTCTTTTTTAAGTTGGAGAAAGTTTCATGTTGAGAGTGCAATCACGGAATCCATGCCCACCAAATCCCTGGTGGCACACTTTGCATGGCAACAATCCCTATCAAAACATCCTATGTTGATGCATGGAGGCTTTTGCCCTCCACATTACTTCTTGCTCAAAACCTTGGAAATGGAATAAATTAAAAATATGTAAAATAATTTGAGGAATAAATTTTTTATCCTCATCTATGAAAAATAGAAGAGCATTAGAGTGTGTTTGATACTAAATTTAGGAAATGTTTCTAGCAATTCTTATACTTAAATTTTTTTATTTTTTAAGTACTAAAATACTAAAAACACTTCTTAAAATCACTGTCAAATATACTCTTAGAGTGCGTTTGAGAATAATTCTAAAAAACGTTTCTAGTATTTCTAACACTTAAATGATAAAAAATTTCAAGTGTTAGAAATATTAGAAATATTTCCTAAAATTACTGTCAAATATACTCTTAGAGTGTGTTTGAGAGTAATTCTAAAAAATGTTTCTAGCATTTCTAACACTTAAATGATAAAAAATTTCAAGTGTTAGAAATATTAGCTAGAAATGTTTCCTAAAATCACTGTCAAATAAGCTCTTAATTAGATTAGACGATTACACAAGAATTTTCTAAATTAATCAAATGTCTTCTAATTTTTTTAATTTTGTCAAATATTTTTTTGGGGAAAAAGTGTTTATGTTTGTTTTTTCAATTTGATACTTCAATTTATAAAAAACAAATCATATGCTAACATTGATTCTAAGAATTCACACAAAGAAGGAAAGGCATAAACTCAAAAGCAGCAGGCTTTATTTGTATTAAGACAATCATGTTCATGCTACAGCATTTATAGTTGATTGATTGGGAGAAACTAATGCACGTATTCATCATATTTAGCAAGCGAAGTGGCATATACAAAAGCCTATATTAGTGGTGTAATCACAGTATCCCTGACCATCGTTTTAGTTGGAAGCGCACTTTTCATTACAGCAACCACTGCCACATAGATCAAGATTCAAGACCAATGTTGGAGTACTCCGGAGGCGTCAGTGGCGCCGGTGATGCTGACGGCTTAGGTGTTTCATCACCATCGCGTTGCATTTGTTGTAGGAATAGGTGCTGATCATTAGCATCAACCTCTCCCAGGTTCCTTTACCGGTTGGGAGCTTGGCTTTCTTATTGTGGCTCAAGCCCTCTATGCATCTTTTTCCCTCTACTTTGGTCACCATTGTCACTGTTACATACCTAGAAAACTCGTTTAATTATTAAGGCTATGTTTGATTCCTGAAAAATTGGAAGGAAGATGTCAATGAAAGAAAATAGAGAAAAAAAATAGAAGGAAAGAAAAAATAAAGAAAAATTTAAAAATTAGATTTAAAATTAATAAAATATTTTAGTATATTATTTCAAACTTTTTTCATTTATTTAACTTTTTTATATAAATATTAAATAATTTAAATTTTTTTCTTGATAATTTTCATTATATTTGAATTTTTTTTTTTTTTTTTTGCATTTCTTATTGTAAAATTAAATTTGAGAAAATAATTTTCCTTAGCAATTTTTTTTCTTTTCTTAACACTTTCCGAAACCAAACATAGCCTAGGCCATCCAAGACAAGTCTGGCACAGACAGTTGCCCCAGATTTCTGTATCAGAATCAGCTCCAAGAAATGCCTTTTCTGGGGCCAACCAACTTTGAAAAATTAGGTTACAAATTTGCAATAAATGAATTAGCTAGAAACTGATTCCAAAACTCATAAAATGTCATTTGGCATCCTGAATTATCCATCAAAAGCTCAATGTGAAGATGTTCAGAAAGCTTCCCTTCCTTGGCCTTCTTTTACATCAACACAAAATAGTACCATCAAGGGAATATCTTCTGCATATTTAAGCTTATCCATGGTGAAGCCTGAGGCATAATCACAATTTTTACCTCCTTAATCACTTCTGAATTACTGAAAGATTTGAGTTTGCAGACTCATTTAGATCCAAGCCATAGACACAGGCGGTATCCACAAAAGTATGCTCAAGGGTTTCTGAACAATGCTCACAAGATTCAAGTTGAGGGGACTAACATATATCTAAAACTGAACCTGAAGGGAATTAAATGACATCCTCTTGAGGAACAAGTTTGCCTCCTATACAACTTGTGCTTAAAAGATACTTTTTTTTTAAATCATTGGCAGCCACCAAAAATATACGACCCTAACCTGTTCAGCAGAGTGATTTTGTTGTACATTAAAAAATTCCCTCTGACCAAAACTTGAGCTAGGAATGATAGGGTTCGCCTCAGCACAATTTTAAGTCAGGTTTGGAGGTGCCAACCAAAACATAACCCTTTCATAGACTCTGCTTGGATGGACTTTCTAGAAGCTAAAAGCAGTTTTTTATACCCTCACCACTTTCAAATTTGACCAACACTACATGTGTCCCAAAAATGCCTCCATAACTCCTAAAACTTCATGTCTCTCCATATTGCCCAAAACTCACATGGTTACCTGTTGCAAGGATTTTACTTCTCTTAGGCCAACTTTACACCTTCAACTTCAATAAAACCACTCCTTTACGCTGGTATATTCATAAGCTTTTTATGCACATAGCCTAACTATCTTTGACTTTCCATCAACTCATCCCCAGTTGTCCCTCAACTTTTTAGTAATTCACTAATTTTTTTCTCTTGCATCACTGTCAACCATCCATATTTGGCATCATCACTTAAACAAGATCCAATTTCTGAACATGTTTACAAATGTTTTATAGCCTTCTTATAGAATTTCTCCTTTAACTTAAGATGTTCTTTATCATACCAAAAAACCCCAGCTGCACTTCTCCACCTCATCCTTTATTTAAAAATTTTATTGGCAATGTTCTCACTGATCCTGACTTTCTTGCAGTTAAACAATCACACCCTATTTCTATCCTTAGCTTTACTTGTTCTGCAGAGAAGTGGTTAGAACAATAGGCAAAAACTTGGCTTGTTTTGCTCAAGTTGATAGATCAAGGTCACATTTTGCCAACAATGCAAAGTGATTCATCTGAGATGAGCACAGCATGAAGCTCAAATTTGTAGACTCTTCCTGTTTAGATCCTTGATCTGTCCACCTGCATGTCTGGGATGCCTAGACCAGTTCTAGGAACTGTTAGGTCCTTCCATTAATTAGGGCGTTGCTACCCGCACCAAATAGGTTGGCCTAATAGCTTTGCCAAATATTGACAACGAAAAAATGCCTTGATCTTGCACAAAATTATAATCGAGTATTTAAACAGAGCGATTGGGCAAACCTACTTGCATCAGATGACATTTTTCTTTCTAGCACAAAGGTGTGGTTCAAGTAGTACTTTCTCCAAAAACATAAAATTCACATTTAGTCGCTCAAGATATCCTACATGCATGAATCATATATGTCTAAGCCCAAGAAATCTCTGTAATTTCCTGCAAGCACTAAACTTAGGAAAACAGGCTATGTTTCAAGAAGTATACCTCTACTCCTAATATTGCCAAAATGGCCCAACAAGTATTTCACCATGAGTCCTGAGTCCTAATAAAATCAAAATATGATTTTTGAAGTTGGGCCTGTGGATTTTTAACTAATGGTTGTTAGGCAAAGAGATTTTTTCATACCAGTGGGGTTTTTGTGCCAAACACACATGAGAACAAGAATCCTGGAATGGATTATGTCAGAATAGGTTTAAATCCAAGAAAAAAAAACAGAGAGAGAATAAAGTAAGAAAAATAAAATGAAGAGTTAAGCTATTTTAATCCCATTGTTTATGAACTTATAAAAGAAATGCAAATGACTTACCAATTAGTTCTTAATTAGAGATACCATGCAGAGACATTCTTAGTAGAGCTCGTGAATGACTGAAACATGCAAAATCCTCTACGCTTAAAAGAAGCAAATCGGAATCAACAATACAGGGAAAGAAGTTGTTGCAAAAAAGAGCTTATGTTTGATAAAATTTAATATTTATTATTTAATAACTCAAGTTGATTTTATCTTAAATTATATTTGGGTTGTTATGAAAAATTTATTATTTAATTATTATTTTAAGTATTAAGGTTGTTTGATAAAATTAATTTAAAATTTATTCTAAATCATTAAATTAATAAAGAAAGTGAGTAAATGGAATAATAAAGAAGATTATGAAAGTAATTGAGATAGAAAAAATTAAAAAAGTAAAATAAAAATATAGACTTAAATCATATGAAGTCAACACATGGTTTTAAAAATCGGATGTGACCGGCCGATTCGACTGGTCCAACTGTTGGCCCGTCACTATTTTGGTTCGGTTCGATGATTTGAATTGCTCAGACCAGTCTCGAACCGTCAGAACCAGTTGGTTTCCTCGAATTGAACCATTCACAATTTTTTATTTTTTGGCCATCAAAATGATGTCGTTTTGATGCATCTGGCATTGAAATGACGCCATTTTGCTTTGTATGTAAGCCCCACCTTGTTCTTCCCAACAAGCCTAGCCGCTATCCCTGCTCCGTCCTCCACCCTCCACACTGGACCAGTTGCCATCGTCGGAGTCTCCACTTCTACATGCTGATGAGGACCCCGCCGCTGGATTCCAAATCTCCCATCGAGAATCTTGCAATTTATTTATTTATTTTTTCATTTTTTAATTTAAACTATTCCTATATTTATTCCTCACAAATCACAATTGGCATTTTTTTTCTATTAAATATATAATAATATTTATACCATATTATTATTTGATTTGTGAAATGAACATAATTTGAAATAAAATTATTTTTAAAATAAAAATATAATATTTAATATTAAAAAATGAAATCTCTCTCATATTTAGTATTATTTAAAAAATCTCTTATAATTTATTTTTAATAAATATTTTTATTCCTTTATTAACAAAACTAATAATTAAAAATTAAAATTATACATTTTCAAATTAAAGATTTAATATTTTTACTTCACAAAGTGACTAACATAAAATCAAAGTTCAACAAACATAGTAGATATTATCAAAATTTAGGTAAAATTTTTTATTTTTATTTTTAATTTTTTTATAATTTTAATAATATATAAAATATATATTTATGACATTACCGATTTGATCGCGGTTCGATTGTCGATTTGACCAATGAACCGTGAATCAATAACTTTTTCAATTTAATGATTAGTTTGATTTTGAAAACATTAAGTCAATATTATTAAATCACATCATTTAACTTAAATTATCAAAACGAATGTGGATTTAATTTAAAAAGGGCACAACTTGCCTTAAAAATAGGATCATTACAATGAGCAAATCATGGATGCTTGTAATTATTGCTGCAATTGCCCTCCTCCTAAGCATGCTCATGTAGGGAATTAAACCGAATTCCCAACCTGTGAGAAACAAAAAAAATAGAGATAACACAAACCAAAGAAAAAACAATCACACACACAAGACAGTATTTACGTGGTTCGGCAATTTGCCTACGTCCACGGAGTTGCAGGGATATCACTATTATCAAGGAAGAATACAGAGTACAACCACAACGGTTACAATATTTTCTCTCTATATATAACATGGCAACCACACCACACTAAAAAACCCTAATTACAAAAGGTGGTTCCACAATGGGCTAAACGGGTCCAACAAGCCTCAGTAAATCTCCCATTAAAAACCATGCAATATTATTCGGGTTGGGTCGCCAAACCGGATCAAACAGAACTAGGCTCCACATAGCCAACAAATCTCCTACTTGGAGACTAGTTCAATCACCAACATCAAACCGCTATCCTCCAAGAAACAATCCCTCATCCTTGCAACTCATCCTCCTGTCCTCAAGCTAGAAGACCAATTGAAGCTGTGCACAGCTTCAACTTCTCAATAGTGACACCCTTAGTCAACATGTTTACCGGGTTCTTAGATCCACAAATCTTCTCAAGTATTACTAGTTTATCTTCAACAAGGTAATGGATAAAGTGATATTTTGTTTGTATATGCTTCGACTTTGAATGAAAAGCCGAATTTTTGGCAAGAAAAATTTCACTCTGACTGTCACTGTGTAGAATGCCCATCTCCTGCTTCTTACCCAATTCATCTAAGAAACCATGTAGCCAAATCATCTCCTTTCCAGCTTCAGTTACTGCAACATACTCAGCTTCTGTAGTAGACAAAGTAACAATCTTTTGTAGATTTGAAGCCCATGATATAGGTGTACCACCTAGAGTAAAAACAAACCCAGTAGTACTCTTTCTACTATCAATATCACCAGCAAAATCAGCATCTACATAACCCTGCAGTTTCAAACTTGCACTTGTGAAGCAAAGACATGTATCTAATGAACCCTTCAGATATCTTAGAATCCACTTGACTGCCTCCCAATGCTGCTTTCCAGGCCTACTCATGAATCTGCTCACAACTCCCACTGCATGTGCAATGTCTGACCTTGTACACACTATAGCATACATCAAGCTGCCAATAGCTGAGGCATAGGACACCTTGCTCATATGGTCTTTTTTTTTTTTTTTTTCTATCTTCGGTGACTGTTATTTGCTTAGTTTGAAATGACTCCCCAAGGGTGTGCTCACTGGTTTAGCTTAATTCATGTTGAACCTGCTAAGAACTTTCTTCACATACTCTGACTGTGAAAGCTTCAATGTACCATTAGCCTTATCTCTAATGATTCTCATACCAAGGATTTGCTTTGCAGCTCCCAAATCCTTCATTGCAAATTGTTTGGACAATTGCTTCTTCAGATTATTAATCTCCTCAATGTCAAACCCTACAATAAGCATATCATCCACATACAACAGTAATATGATGTAAGAATTGTCAAAAGACTTAACATAGCAACAGTGATCAACTTCACATCTCTTGAACCCAGTTCTATGCATAAAACTATCAAACTTCTTATACCACTGTCTAGGAGCTTGTTTAAGGCCATACAAGCTCTTTCTCAGTTTGCAGACTAGATTATCTTGTCCTTGAGCAATGAACCCTTCTGGCTGAATCATGTAAAGGTATTTCTCTAAGTCACCATGAAGAAATATTGTCTTCACATCTAACAGCTCAAGATGTAAGTTTTCTGCAGCTACCATTCCCAATACAAGTCTGATTGTTGACATCTTCACAATTGGAGAAAATATCTCTATGTTGTCAATGCCCTTCTTCTGTTGGAACCCTTTAACAACTAATCTGGCCTTGTAATGTTTGCTACCATCATGCTCATTCTTTATTCTGTATACTCACTTGTTGTGTAAAGCCTTCTTTCCTACTGGCAATTCAGTCAATTCCCATGTTTGATTCCCCAACAAGGAATCCATCTCATCCTTCATGGCTAACTCCCACTTGCTTGAATTCTCATCTTGCAAGGCTTCATCATAACACTCTGACTCACCACCATCAGTCAAAAGGAGATAATTTAAAACAGGTGAATAACGTTGCAGAGATCTAATGTTCTTGGAAGATCTGCGAACTTCAGCTATAGGTGTACTCAGATCTACTTGTGAATTTACATTCTCCTTATCTTCTTCACCCCCTTTTTGGACAGTACTTTTAGTCAATTCATTTAAGTTGACAAACTCAGATTTCTTTTGATCTATCTCTGTAACATCTAACACTACAGTTGACCTGTCCTTGTACATAACATGTTCATTAAATATCACATATCTACTTCTGATGATTTTCCTATTTTGTTCATCCCAAAACCTATAGCCAAATTTCTCATCACCATAGCCAATGAAAAAACATATTTTTGACTATGCATCAAGTTTACTACGAGCATCAGAATCAATATGAACATAAGAAACACAACAAAAAACTTTTAAATATGAAAACTTCACCTCTTTACCGCTCCAAACCTCCTCAGGAAGTCTGAACTCCATGAGAACTGATGGTCCTCGGTTTATTAGGTAAGCTGCAGTGCTAACAACATCAACCCAAAAAGTTTTTGGTAGTTCAACATGCAACCTCATACTTCTAGCACGCTCATTGAGAGTTCTGTTCATGCACTCAGCCACACCATTCTGCTGTGGTGTCCCAAGAATGGTCTTCTCCATCCTAATTCCTTGTGCAACACAATACTCACTAAACCCTCCATCTATGTACTCTCCTCCATTATCTGACCTCAAACATTTTACTTTCAAACCTGTTTCTGTCTCAACCATGGCTTTCCACTTCTTAAAAGTTTCAAATACATTAGATTTATTTTTCAGAAAATAAACCTATACCTTTCTGCTTGAGTCATCAATAAAAGTGATGTAGTACCTTGAACCACCAAGGGATGCAACTAGAGAAGGCCCCCACAAATTAGTGTGTACTAGTTCCAATTTTTAGCCTTCGATGTCCTGCCAGTTTTAAAAAAACTCACCTTTTTTTGCTTTCCTAAGATGCAACTTTCACACATGTCAAAATCAATAGACTTCAATTCTGATAGTTTTCCTTTTGACAACAACATCTTCATCCCTTTCTCACTCATGTGACCAAGTCTGCAGTGCCATAGGCTTGTATCAGTACTTGCATCAGCAACTGCAATTGTGTCTCTTGGACATGAGGTCATATACAAAGTACTAGTCTTCTTTCCACGAGCCAATACCCTAGCTTCCTTGTAACCTTCCAAGTACCACCAACAAATAGTATTGCATGTCCTTCATCATCAAGTTGACCAACAGAAATTAGATTCCTCCTCAGGTCAAGAATATGTCGAACCTTCTCCAGTAACCAAACAAACCCATTGGGCAACGATATTCGGATGTCTCCCAAACCCACAACATCCAAGGCTGAACCATCAGCTAAATACACCTTACCAAAATCACCTGCAACATAATTCTGTATGGTTTCTCGGTGTGGAGTGGTATGAAACGAAGCTTCTGAATCCAAAACCAAATCATCAAGTGGACTGTCTACAGCAAGAAGTAATGCATCCTGTACCTCTTCTGTTACAGAATTAGTAGAATCATCTTCATTCTTCTTCTTAGGACTTTTGCATTGCCTTCTAAAGTGACCTGTTTTCCCACAATTCCAACATTGTACTTGTTGGCCTGATCTAGATTTGCTTCTATTCCGATTAGAATTTCTGGATTTTGATCTACCCTGGTTTGAATTTCTGTCATTACCTCTGCCTCTTGTCTCAAGGTTTAGGACAGAACCAGATCCTAAGGTTTCACCTGTATCTCTTCGGCGAATCTCCTCAGCCAGAATTAAATCTCGTATATCATTGTACTTGAGCTTTTCCTTTCCCGTAGAATTGCTTACTGCCATCCTCATTGCCTCCCAACTGTTTGGCAAAGATGCCAAGACGATCAGAGCATGAATCTCATCATCAAAATCAATTTCTACATACGACAATTGATTTGTGATTGTATTAAATTCATTCAGATGTTGTGCTACTGATGCATTCTCTGCCATCTTCAAATTGAACAATTTCTTCATCAGATGCACCTTATTGTTTGTGGACGATTTTTCATATATACCGGACAAAGCCTTCATCAGATCGGCTGTGGTCTTCTCCTTTACAACATTGTGTGCAACAGACCTAGACAGAGTTAACCTAATAACTCCTAGAACTTGTCTGTCAAGAAGCGCCCATTCCTCAGCCTTCATACTCTCAGGTTTTGTCCCCAAAAGAGGCAAATGCAATTTCCTCCCATAGAGATAATCTTCAATCTGCATCCTCTATTACGCAAAGTCTGTGCCATCAAACTTTTCTATTCCAGACGCCTTTCCTGCTTCCTCTGCCATTGCTCCCACTCAAACCTAACCCTAGGCTTTGATACCAGTTGTAGGGAATTAAATCGAATTCCCAACCCGTGAGAAACAAAAAAAATAGAGAAAACACACGCCAAAGAAAAAACAATCACACGCACAAGACAATATTTACGTGGTTCGGCAATTTGCTTACGTCCATGAAGTTACAAAGATATCACTATTATTAGAGAATAATACAGAGTACAACCACAACGGTTACAATATTTTCTCTCTATCTATAACACGACAACCACACCACACTAAAAAACCCTAATTACAAAAGGTGGTTCCACAATGGGCTAAACGGGCCCAATAAGCCTCAGTAAATCTCTCATTAAAAACCACGCAATATTATTCTGATCGGGTCGCCAAACTGGATCAAACAGAACTAGGCTCCACAGAACCCAACAACTCACCTCTACTCTCACACTACAACTTCTTATTTTATTATCACAATCATGTGATGTTATGTCATGTTATAGTATATATATATCTATTATTTTTAAAATTTTAAATAATTTTAACAGGCATTTGATGGTTGTTGTTGTTGTTGTTTTTTTTAAATAATATATATATATATATATTTGGTTATATGACATGCTATCATAACTATGATTCAATCAAAATAATTCTCTCTTTTTTTTTTTCCTTAAGATCCAAACATTAATAACTCATTTCTTTATGAAAGTATTTATAATAGAAGTGTTACCGAAAAAAAAAATTAAAAATATTTTGATCAAGACCTAATCATTTAATAGATAATAAAAATTTGATTATATCACTTTAATTATGGGGTTCATATTTAATAATATTTTAAGTATTAAATATGTTGGTATATTCTTATATGCTTAAAAATATTAGTTGAGTTTTAATAAATCAGAATAAATTTTTTCCAAATAAGTAGATGCTGATGTTGAAATGAGTCATGGCAGCCATCAGCCTCTTCAACGAACTACGAAAAGTTGACATCATTGCTTGCATGGTTTGGACATGAAGAAAAATGGGAAAAATAAATAAATAAATAAATAAAAATTAATATATTGTAAAGTCTTAGATTAAGAATCAACTTCAAATGTTTAAAATATTATTTGAGAGACAAGGACTGATTTAGAATCCCATGCTTATCACTTACTATTTTATTATACGGGTCCTGCAAATAAAATAGAGGTAGAAAAACTATGGATGGAAATATTTTTGTCCAATTTTGACCACTAACTCAATTTCAAAATGTTCAATTAAGGTGGGCAAATTGTTCACAAAACGATCAAAGACATAGAGTTGATGTCAACATTGAAAGTTGAGTTTCTATGATTAACAGGCCTCAAGCTAGTAACCATCATTGGTTGGTTAGGTATAATGTTTTAGAAAGTTTAGCCATACAAAGAAGAATCAATATTTGGAAGGTTACATCTTTTGTGCTTTTATTTTTATTGTTTATGTTGATGATAAGGATCATAATGGGACCAATTTTTTTTTTTGTATCCAACTCGCCTCGGTCTTAATGAGATGAGTTTGAAATTTAAATAAACGTGTTTGAGAAAAGTTTGAGTTTTTTCTTAAAATTTGAGACAGGTTCGGGTATTTCTTTGTCCCACCCCGCCCTGATTATATATAAAATTAATTTTAAAATTTAATTTAATTTAATTCTTATTTTCATATTTTTAATATATAGATAATAATAAAAATAATAAAATACTTTTCAATAAAATAATTTATAAAATGATAAAAATTTAATTATTTACAAAATATATTTATTTTCCTATAATTAAAAATTTTAAAATACTTTTTTTTTTTTTTAATTTTAAAATTTTTCAAAAGAAAGTTAAAACAAAGTGGGGCAAGGCGGGTATGAGAAATTCTCATACCCACCTTGCCCTATTTAATTTTTTTTTTAATGGAACGGAGATGAGAATTATTTTAAATAAATTGGATGGAGTTGAGACGGGGCGACCTGTCTTAAATCTGCCCCATTGGCATCCCTATTGTTTGTACCCTCATTTATTTCATTCCTAGATTGGAATTCAATTCAATGTTATTAATTGTGGTAGATTTTAGACTAATTTATTTGTTAAATTTTAGTTAAACAATTGTGGATATTCATTTTTATTCTCTTAGTATCAATAATTTAGTTTGATTAAAAAGTTGTGAAACTAAAAATGGTACAACTCTTTATTCTCAATCATAATTTTAATGAGATTCAACTTGATGAATGGTTTTTTGTAAACGATAGAATTAATTTGTGAAGTGATAAACTATAATCACGTAGGTACATAATGATAACTATCTAATAATGTTTAAAATAATTTCTAAGGGGTTATTTAATTAAAAGGGTCATTGAAAACCAATTTTGGAAATCTAACCCTTCATCCTTTTAGCCTCATTTTGATGAAAATGCCTTTATTGTTTTTGTGAAAATAACACTACTAATTTTTTTCTCTTGCATCACTGCCAACCATCCATATTTGGCATCATCACTTAAACAAGATCCAATTTCTGAACATGTTTACAAATGGTTTATAGCCTTCTTATAGAATTTCTCCTTTAAGTTGAGATGTTCTTTATCATTCCAAAAAACCCCAGCTGCACTTCTCCACCTCATCCTTTATTTAAAAATTTTATTGGCAATGTTCTCACTGATCCTTTATTTAAAAACGTAGCTTGTTTTGCTCAAGTTGATAGATCTAGGTCACATTTTGCCAACAATGCAAAGTGATTCATCTGAGATGAGCACAGCATGAAGCTCAAATTTGTAGACTCTTCCTGTTTAGATCCTTGATCTGTCACCTGCATGTCTGGGATGCCTAGACCAGTTCTGGGAACTGTTAGGTCCTTCCATTAATTAGGGCGTTGCTACCCGCACCAAATAGGTTGGCCTAATAGCTTTGCCAAATATTGACAATGAAAAAATGCCTTGATCTTGCACAAAATTATAATCGAGTATTTAAACAGAGCGATTGGGCAAACCTACTTGCATCAGATAACATATTTCTTTCTAGCACAAAGGTGTGGTTCAAGTAGTACTTTCTCCAAAAACATAAAATTCACATTAGTCACTCAAGATATCCTACATGCATGAATCATATATGTCTTAAGCCCAAGAAATCTCTGTAATTTCCTGCAAGCACTAAACTTAGGAAAACAGGCTATGTTTCAAGAAGTATACCTCTAGTCCTAATATTGCCAAAATGGCCCAACAAGTATTTCACCATGAGTCATGAGTCCTGAGTCCTAATAAAATCAAAATATGATTTTTCAAGTTGGGCCTGTGGATTTTTAACTAATGGTTGTTAGGCAAAGAGATTTTTTCATACCAGTGGGGTTTTTCTGCCAAACACACATGAGAACAAGAATCCTGGCATGGATTATGTCAGAATAGGTTTAAATCCAAGAAAAGAAACAGAGAGAGAATAAAGTAAGAAAAATAAAATGAAGAGTTTAAGCTATTTTAATCCCATTGTTTATGAACTTATAAAAGAAATGAAAATGACTTACCAATTAGTTCTTAATTAGAGATACCATGCAGAGACATTCTTAGTAGAGCTCGTGAATGACTGAAACATGCAAAATCCTCTACGCTTAAAAGAAGCAATCGGAATCAACAATACAGGGAAAGAAGTTGTTGCAAAGAAGGGCTTATGTGATGCTATTGTTATTCCATGAATAAGACCTTGGATCCAAACAAGAATCATTGATGGGCCTTCTTGTTCTCCAATTCCACTGGGTCCTGAACCATCACAATCTTGATATTAGAATCTTTTATTACCAACCACTAATAAGCCAAATTTTATCCATGAGCGTATCATAATCATATTTAGATGTAAGAGAGGTCTTAACACTTTTTTTCGTCTTAAGGGGTCTATAAGGCTAAGAGTACAATGAGCATATATGATGAACTTATTAATGAATGGTTAGCTTTTAGTACATAAATGACTTCAAACAACAGTTTTAATCTAGCAAAATCAATGGCCAGCTGACAAAAATTTGTTGATTTTTTAGGTGTAATGTGGATGTGCAATCTATACCTAGCTAATTCTCGATACATTTCAAATTTCAATTCTAAAATAAATATGCTTTTCCCTTTTCAAGCTTGATAATTTCAATTATAAGTTTTAGAACCAAGTACTAAGAAGAAAAAAATTTAAAAAAAGACGGATGAAGTTCAGCCTAATGGTTAGGATTCAGAACTCCTTAACTAAGAAGATAAAGGAAGATGACTTACAATGCACCTTCGTGACAGTTTGAATGAACTGAGTTTTAACGCTTGAGATCAGTGTTGGGTGCTCTCAATCTTTTATGGTGTGGCTCCTCTGCTTGATTTTGTTCTGCACCGTCAAGGATTCTCTTAACAATATCGTTAGTATCTTGGGCTGCTGATTCGTTGTGACCAAAATTCTCGAGGAGATCCAAAAACATGGGCATAGGATTGTGTTCATTATCTTGGGTGCCAAGAAAATCCATCAAGGGGGTATGATTCTGTTGATGATCTTTAGAGTATATAAGATGGACCCCACAACTTTTGATATCATTCAAAACTGTTTTATCATATCGGGGAGCAGCAAAGGAAGCCTGAAAGTGCCTGAATTGATTGGAGTGATACCTGTCCTGAATATCAATCTTAGGGTAATACAGCACCCACACTTCATCTGATACACTGCCATTAATCCTCCAGCACTGGCATGAAGAAATAAACCGTACACAATCGACTTCTTCATATGAATCACCACCCAATTTCAAGTTACAATTTAAAAATAAAATCTTCTCTGGTTGATAAAGACAGAAACAAGAAAATCCCAAGAAGTCGTTATCTTGATACCAATTCACAGGAAGCTCTATTCTAACTTCGTTTCCTATTTCCTGAGGCATTACCTACCCTGGAATTCCCCTACTTCTTGGAATTTTAATTCCCATTCCTCTTTCATTTGCGTGCAGAGATCCTGCACAATTCAAGGCAACATGTAAATTTTATGTGTGCAGAAAAAGTCTAAGTGCATGCCAATATCAAATATATTACATACCCGAAGTCTTGTTGATTGAAACCATTGGAGGAGTGAATACCAGAGTAAACTTGATGGACTTGACAAAGTCTCTAAGCCTGTGCAATCATGTGCATCTATCATTTTTAGACTTGACGGAAGCTTTGGAATTTCTTGAAGCATCTTGCAGTGACTGATATTAAGCTTTTTCAACTTACAAAGTTAGTGATGGCAACAGGGATATGGCAAATATTGTTTCCGCTTAGATTTAAATATTCCAGTGAGGATAGGCACCATAAGTCACTAGGGATTGCTCCATTCGTCAAATCCTGATTACTCAGGTCTAGTGTTACTAAAGAGAACAAGCCTTTGAGAAAGTAAAATCTCTCCAATTTTGAACAGCTACTTAGATACAACACTCTTAGATGTTGAATTGAAGATGTCAACTCTATTGTTGCCATTTTTGCTAAACCGAGATCATCTACATTTTTCACGTCCTCCATGATTTCTGGAAGAGCCTCCAGGTTTGAACAACCATCCAGATAGAGTTCTTGAAGGGATTTCAACCTCCAAATGCTGGTTGGAAGACTCCTCAAGTTTTTGCATTCTCTCATAGATAACTCTGCCAGACCAGTGAGATGATCTATTGAGGAGGGTGGTTCTTCAATGACAGTCTCATTTAAGTTAGGAACTTCAATAGAGTCCAAGGATTCAATACTTGGCAGACTCCTGAGGTTTTGGCACCCACCCAAATTCAGCCAAGTAAAGCCCTCCAATAGATGGGTCAACATTATTCAAACCTCTGCAGTTTTCAAGACATAGTTGCTCTAGATTTGGCATATTTGAGAAGTTTGGTATTTCAATGAGCTGCTCAGATTTTGATAAATTTAAGACCTTTAACTTTTGGAGGCACTGTAAAAAGCATAAAAATTTTTGCTTTAGTAAATAAATTTCCATAAACTTAAAATTTAATATAAACTAGAAAATTAATATAAGGCAAAGCCACAGTAACTAAGTAATAATCATACCTTACTCCCTTGCCATAGTTCTCTTATGTTGCTACACTTCAAGTTGATTTCAACGAGGTTCTCATCGTAGAAATTTGATGGCAAAGATTTCAAGCAGTATCCTTCAAAATGAAGATATCTTAAATCATATGAAGGAAATTCAAAATCTTGAGGAAGGAGCAATTTATACTCCTTTTTCATTGAACCATAATGATCCTTCCAATAGGCTTTGAGTAATCTTAGTTTCTTCATTTTTGCAAAAGCCTTTGTACTAAATTGTATTTGCTTTATTTTAGACAAGTCTAGGAATATCCCCTTAGTATTTTTCATCTCCTGAAAAATAATAATAAAGGGTCAGGCAAACAAAAAAAGAGATAAACTACAACCAAAATTATTTGGATATATGACTTCTTAGACAAAAATGACAGTATTAAAACTTATATATTCATGCATTTGGTTTGTACCTCATTGGTTGCAAATGCACATTTGACATCATTAGGGTCCCACAACCTGCTCCATTTTTCAGGCTCATTAGGAAATTCTTTACAAATAATTTCCCAACCCATTTATTGTATTAGATCATGCATGTAGATCTTGTTATTTGAAATTGTTAGAAGACACCGATCTTGTAGGACTAGCATTCCTATATCTACATAGAAGTCACAACCATCCAATATTCTTGAAACAAAATCTTTATTTTCTCCTTTAAAAAAACATGCAATGTCCAGGAATATTTTCTTTTGTGTATGGTCTAATCCATCAAAGCTTATTTTAAGCACATTTTGAATTTTCGTTTCAGGTTCTCGTTCCAATTTATGCAATTCACTTTTCCATTGAGGTATTGTCTTTCTACATAGGAGAGAACCTAAAACTTTCAAAGCTAATGGAAGACCTTGACAATAATAGACTATGTGGCCTGAGAGGTTTTTATAATCATGCTTTGGAAGAATTTGTCCAAAAGCATACCTATTAAAGAGCTCAAGAGCTTCTTTATCCTTTAATCCCTCAACCTCATATAAGTCATTCACTCTATGTGCATTTAGCACATGCTTATCTCTAGTAGTTATGATGATTCTACTTCCTCTACCAAACCAATCATGATCACCAACTAAATACTCTAATTGACCCAAATCATCAACATCATCGAGAACTATAAGAACCCTTTTAAAGCAGAGACTGTTTTGTATCATATTGGCTCATCGGTCAACATTGCTTATAATTTGAGTTTCTTCAACTAGGATATCATTCAAAAGTTGTTTTTGTAATTTAATTAGGCCATGATGATCTTTGGAAGCTTCTCTCACATTTAGAAGAAAGCTAGTACCCTCATATTGATGAGAAATTTGGTTATAGACAACTTTGGCAATGGTTGTCTTACATATTCCACCAAATCCACAAATTCCAACCATACAAACATCATCTAACCCAATACCTAGTCGTGAAGTCATTTCTTTCAAATGTGAATCCATCCAACAAGGTTCTTGGTTCAATCTACTGCAAATGAATTCAATAATTTTCTTGATATACATGGTTCTGTCAATCATAAAATATGATTAAACATATGATAAGTACAAATGGGCTACTGATATGAAGAAACATGTAGTAGATGTAATGATCTTTCATTTTCATCTTTTTCAATTGAAGCACATCGATCTTTATGGGCATATATGCTTTTCAACGAGCACATATCAAAATATGAATTGTTTACCATCTTATGATGTTATTATTAGAAAACCATTATCAAGTACTAGTTCAACAAGGCTCAACCTGCTGCTGGTGTGTCATCCATCTTCTCAACCAAGTATTACTCTCAAGAGGGATCATGATTATAAGTTTTCTTCTAAAGATTTGGGATGGACTTATGAGTTACAACCTCTAAAAGCTCTACTAAAATTACTGTATCAGGACAATGGTATTGTTTAAAGTACTCAATTTATTGCACGGATCTTGATAATGATATTCTTTTTAAACCATAGAATTGTAACATCAACATCCTATACTCCTTTTCACACTACATGGTCCTTATCCTAATATGTTAACAATCTCTAATAATTAAATCGGGTGTCCTAAAAGTTATCCCTTAATTGGTCATCCTACTCGATTTTTAAAACTTAAAATGGAATGATATAAAACCTCCAAATTCATGAAACTTTGCACTAGCTCATAATTATTAGCTAGATTGCCCAATTCATTAAGGGTGCAACTTGGACAAGTTGGCTTGACCCGACCTGAACCCAATCCAAACCGATGTTTAGATGGGTTTGAGCAAATATTTTTATTACTCGGATTGAACTTGAATTAAGTTATTTCAACTTGAACTCAATTTGAGTTGGGTTCGGACGGAGGTTCGGACAACCCAAACTTAACCTGAACCCGATTTAATACTTTTATAATATTTATAATGTTTATTATTTTATATAATAATATTTATTTTCTTTTTACATTTTAAAGAAAAAACATCAAATTATAATTACAACATATACTTTTTAAATTTACTTCTTTTTATTGTTATCTTAAAATTTTGTATTATTTATTATTTAAATTTTGGTATAAATATATATAGAAGAAAAAGGTTTCTTAAAAACCACTATGGGTGAATTTTGAATCTTGCAACCCAATGAATCCAAATAATCTGAGCCTAACACAATCAACCCGAATTTAGAAAAATGAGGTTGAATTGGGTTTGAATTGAATACCTTGGGTTAAAGGTCGGATTGGGTTGAACTTGAGTTGATTATTTCTTAATTCGGATTGAGTTGGGGTTAGCCATCAACCCGACCTACCTACCCAAATTGTAGCCCAACAATTCATATACTTGAATAAAACCCAAGTTATAAATGAAAGTTTTGCCCACCTCCCCCAAACCTTAAAAAGTTCCAGCAATAAAAATAATATGTTTTGCTGCTTTGGATGACTTCATGATTATAGGACTGCCGAATTCATATACTCTATTTGCAACTCTTTAAAATATTTTATTTCTTTCAATATTAATTCCTGCACTTCTTACACTTATTGTGATACAGCTTTGTTGCAGCACATAGATAATATGTTAACAAACTCAAGTAACTTAGTTATCAGGGTTACTAGAATTCCCTTAGTCAAACATAATTTTCTAAACTTAAAATTAGCAGACCTCCAAAGCATGATTTTCTGTCCATGCCTTTATAAAACTACTTGTTTAGTGTACTTGTAAATAAAACTGACTTAAAATGAAATTTGAAAGCGGGTTAAGCTTTTACCCGTCCTTACATCCTCCCCTACTAGATTAGCTGCTTCTGTCAATGCAGTTCTACACCTTTGCACCTTCTCTTTCTTTTCTTCTGTGTCTGCTTTGTGATTGTCAAATGCTTCCCCAAAACTTCCTGTCTGCTTTCGTACATGGGATGGATCCACATGATGGAAAATTGGTAAAACTGTTTGTTCCATTTCTTTCCTACACTCCATGATCTTCAGGAGCTCATCCAAACAGCATCTTGAATGAGCATAGTTAGGGGAGAATATGATTATGGAAAACCTTGATTCTTCAATAGCCTTCAGGAGCTCAGATCCTATCTCTTCCCCTCTCTTTAGTTTATCATCCCTGAAGGTGCGAATACCTCTTCGAACCAAACTCGTATAGAGGTGATCAGTGAAACTGTAGCGAGTATCTTCACCTCTAAAACTCAAGAAAACATCGTGATTCCATCGGGGGATTGAAGTAGAAGAAAAAGAAACGATTTGGGTACTGGTGGAGGCCATTTTTGGGTTTTTTTTTTTTCTCTCCTTTGTGTTAAAACTACAAAATATCAAGCTTGGTTTCTCTTTGCAGTAGGATACAGCCAGGCAGGCCTAGCTTAATATTTAAACTGTTATTGAGAAGAAGGTAGGGAGGTGAGTGGCTTCCTAAGCAATTTAATCTCGGTAGTTAGGTAGGAAAGAAGCCTAAAACTTTTGGGAAGAAGGGCAGCATTCAAAGTCAAGAAAATATGGAAGAACAATTATTCTTTTCTAGTCTTTTACTGTTTTACATGATTGTCAACAATAGTGGGTCTTTAGGTGCTTTGACCCAGAGGTTGGTGGGTGTGAACGACAGATGGAATTTCTTAGAAAAATTTCCAGGGATTTCTGTAGAGGAAGAGTAGGACTAGAGGACTTGATGGTCAACAAAATTCTTGTGTGGTTAATATGAGTGAAGGCTAGACCTTAAGAATAGTGCTCACGCCTCACATTTTCCTCTTCTTTTACTTCTTACCTTTTTTTTTTCTTCATCATTTGACATGATTATGCTGTTGCATTGGTGCGATACCCTTTTACTTTTACTTGCATAATGACAAGAAACAAAACAAAAGGAATAATTAAGGTACTTATTATACTATTTGGTTGAAGCGTGAGGAGATCCACCCTCCTCGAGGTATCAATTGTTTGGTACAGTAGGGAACCGATATTGTAGCTTGAGGATTCATTAATAGCTAAGAAACCTTGTTGTACCCCCAAATTTGTCTCGTACCCATTCCTATTTTATTTATTTATTTTGTTTTTATTTACTATTATTTATTTATTTTTAGAGTTTATTGGCTTTTGTTTTGGACCAATTTGTTTTACTTTTTTATTTATATCCATTTTGGTATAAAATCCTATCCATCCATTTAAAAATTGCATATCCCCACTATCCATTTAAAAAAAAAAAAAAAAAAAAAAAACCTAAAGATCTCTCTCTTCCCTCATTTTCTTCTTTTTTTCTTTCTTCCTGACTTTCCCTCTTTTCATACCTATTTCTCCCTCACCCACACACACCACCTTCCATCACCAACAGTCACCACCACTGTTGCCGAAGACGTGATGTTGGCGCCACTACTGGCGACGACACACCACCTCCCGCCCAAGGATGAAAATGTCGTTATATATCGGCGATATATTGTGTATTGAAAGGTTTCGACACAATAAATCATGGTGATATATCGGAGATCAAAAATTTCCCCAGTCACCTACCTTCTGCCCTGGCTCCCCATTCCCCAGTCTGCTGCTCGGGCTCTATTCCCCACATTGCCCATATATAAGATCTTCTACAGCCTATGTCCACTAGGGCAATTATGCCCTTTGTTAATTTGAACCAAACGTGTATATATATATATATATATATTAAAAGTCAGCACAAAAGAATATTTTAAAAAATAAATAAATTATAATTATTACAAAAAATATAAAAATTATCATCATAATTTTTTTCATAGTATTTTTAATATCATTAATATATTAATTAAATATTAATTATTATACATATATTATTATTTATTTTATATTATTTAATATAATTAAATTAAATGGATCATAAATTTAATGTTAAATATATTTTAAAATTAGATATATTATAATTACTATTATAATATTATTATGAAATAATATTTGATATAATTTAATAATAAACGTACACTTATAAAATACATATTTTTTATTGATATATATAATATTATTATCAAATATAATAAATCATATTATACATATATTAAATTCTTTAATAAAGTAAATTTAAACTGTTTCTTATACTTCTAATTATATATATATATATATATATATATATATATATATATATATATATATATATATATATATATATATTTCCATGAATTTTGATCAATTTTAGGTTTATCGATATATTTTTTTTCAAAATATCCGCTGATATATCTTTGATATATCTGTAAAATTGAAGTACCGATATATCCGTGATTACCGATATTTTCATTCTTGCTCCTGCCCAATCATCCTTATTTTTTCTTTTTTTCTCCATTTCTCTCTTATGCCCATCGATCTCTTCCATAGTGCACCAATACCACACACCTTTCCATCTCCGACGACGATGATCTCCATCTCCATTCCCACTTTCCATGGCCACCACCTTTCCATATCTATCTGACAATGGCTACTGTTATCGTAGATACCTTCTCATTGCACCATCCTTTTTCAGTGTGTTGATTTGCATAGTGACCAGTTTTTGTGTTTGGGTTGTTTGTGAGTTTCGTCTATATTAGTTAGTGGGCTTTAGGAAATTATATTGAGCTTGCTATTACAATATTTTGGGTTTCTAAGAAGTCTGATATAAGTTTGGGCCCATAATATATTTATAATTTAATTTGAGTTTAGTCTTTAGATTTGCTTTGGGCCTACATTGCTGCTTTGAGGCTATTACTGTTTAGTTTTGGGTTGTGTTTGTTGCTATCTTATTCTATTCATTTGTTATTTTATTTTATTTTGCATGGGTTGATTGTTGTTGAGAGCGGGAAGAGAGGCGCAGTGTTGGTTGGCAGTAGTTAGAGCAATTGGAGATAGGGTATGGACATGGGATAAAAAGATCACTTAGAGCAGGAAGAAGGCTAAGGATGGCTTTCTGATTTTTCTTCTCTTTCTTTGAATTATAAAGGAATTTTCTTTCTTTCTATGTGAGGGTTGAGAGTTCTTGTATATTTTGGAGACTTGTTGGGGAAGCTGTAAAGAGATACTAGACTTGGGATTGCACTGTAAAGGGTATATTGATTATCCTACTTGTGTTGATTGTTTAAAATTTGAAGTGTTTTTAACTCATTTTTAAGTTTAAAGTTAATTATATGATTAATTTATCCATTGTGAAACATATAAGTGTTGTTGAAAGTTGAAATATGTGAATTTTTACATTTTTTTTTTGTTTTGCTTCCATACTATCCCATTCCACTCCCATGTCTTCCAATTGTGTTCTCAATTTGTTCAATTCCGCTCCCAAATAAGGAAATACAAGTAGTTGCAGAACTTTGTACCCGAGTTTCATTTCCTTTTACCTTAGGTTGAATATTTTTAAATACAAGGTGTTTTTTAAATTTATCTTGACCTTAAAGTTAATTATATGATTAATGTATTCATTTTGAAACATATATGTGTTATTGGAGGCTACAAAATGTAAATCTTGAACATTTTCTATGATTTTGCTCTCATAAGCTATGTTTGTTTTTTTAGAAATTTGAGGGAAAAATGTGAGAAAAAAAAAATAGAAAGAAAGAAAAAGTGACGGAAAATAAAATTCTTTGTATTGCATTGTATTTAATTAAATTTAAACCAAACAATTGAAAGTCAATAAGAATTTTCAAGAAAATTAAATCAACCAAATAGCTGGTTTCATAAATTATATGTAAGAACTCATCAAACAAAATTGTGTGATATTTCACATAGCAAAGTAAAAAAAAAAAAAGTGGGGTATGCATATAATCATGGCTTTTGTGGGCATGGAATATTTTGGTACATCCTATTTAATTTTAATAACATTTTAAAAAAAAAATTGTGTTGTCAGTTCAAGGATGAGATGACTAACTAAACTTTTGGATGGAATTCTTATCCGTTGATTGTTAACTATTCTCCAAAGTAGTTTTCTAATTTTTAGAATAAAAAGACAAATGCACAATTTGCTATTCTGAAAAATAGAAAATATGGTATTCTCTATAAACATATTTTGGTTATTTTTATTTATTTTTATTTTTTAAAAAAATATTTAGAAACATCATAGAACTATTTTTTAAAAATAATTTTTGAAAACATTTTCATACGGACCCTATATTTCCATTTTCAATATTTGAGAGAACAAAAAAGGCAAAAGAAAAAAACAATAGAAAACAAATCAAATTGTTGAAAATTTTAAATACTTTGTTACTATCTTTGTTTGATATTGCAAAAATTTATAATTTTTCAATACGCATATAGGCATGATATTAATATTTCTATACAAAAACTCATAATACACACTGAAACAAGGATGAAAATTTCAATAAGTAAGAGAATATCAATAATTAAATTTTAAATAAATTTTGAGAAATATTGAATAGAAATTTGGAAACAATATTGGTGGAATGAAATTGATCAAAACTTATAAAAATATTTAAAAAAAATTTCAATAAATGATATAACAGATAATAATATAAATAATAAAAATTGTCATAGAAAAAAAATTGTGAAGTTCGATAGCAATATAAGATACGTAAATTAAAAATAAGAATTTTAAAAGTATACATTTGAGGGTAAACATTTGATTTTATTAAATATAAATAAATTATATAATATTGGACCTAACATGAATAATATTGTTAGCAAGTATGAATATGCATGTATAGATCTTTTAAGAAAAATAATATATGCATAATAAAATTAATGATATTAGTCAAAAATAAAATTTGTGTTGATAACAAATAAAAATGAATATATTGAATATTAATGTGGAAATTAAAATATTTTCATTGAATTTTAATATTTTTAAGTATATTAAATTATATTTAATATAAAAAGATTATGAGCTTCAAATATATTTAAAATTATTTAAGATTGAATACTAAGAGGGTGTTTGTTTTTTTAACTTTTTGTTGAAAGTAATTTGTTTTCAAACTTTAAATGGTTTGTTTTCCTATTTTTTCATGATTTATTATAAATTTTTTGTTGGATAAAAAACCCTAAAATATTTGACATTTTCTAAAAGAAAAAGTAACATTTTAAATTTTTTTACCTTTTAATGTTTAATGAAAATAAAATATTATAAAAACAAACAATTTAATATTTAACACTATTAAGCATTAAACTTTTATTTAGAATTAAATAAAAAAAAACAAACACTACCTAAATACATTATTATTTTTTTTATCTTTTCTTTTATATATTAGTTTTTGAAAGTTTATACTTTAAAATTTAAAATATAAATAAGAACTTTTCCGAGGATATAATTATGGTAATTTTATATTTATAATAGGTAATTTAATGAAATTTGAATATGAATAAAAGTGTAATTATTCATTATTGTTGTTATTTTATTAATTAGATTTGGAAAACATTAATAATCATAACACTTGTATTGTGAGGGAATAATATTTTTGCCTTCCTTTGTATGGGAGGGCCACTTTGATTCCCAAATCCCAACCCACAAAATGTGGCCAAATAAATCGGAAATACGATCGGGAAGAATCGATGTAAAATCCAAAATATCGTGACAATCATGAACGAAATTACGGATTGGTTGAATACTCTCGAATATTGGTCCAAAAATTGCCGATATTTCCACGAAATTTGTGTGCCTGCATATAAATTCAAGAATAGGAAACATTTATATATATATATATATATATAAGTATATAGTTAGCATTACTTGCTTATCTCATTGTCATGGCAGTACGTGAAAAGAAGAGAGCCCAACATAGCCAAGAAATAAATTGCCGATCCATGGACAAAGCTGCCAACTTTCATTGCCGGCAATTCATCCTTGGCTTTGTTCCTCCCTCTTCCTATTCAAGCAAAGCCCGACAATGGTCACCCGGCCATGTTTGATCTGCATTCTTAGTGAAATATATATAGGTGGAGAAAGTAGATAAAAAAGGGGAAAAGAATGAACATATTCTGCAAGTCATGGCTCCCATACCTCCCAAAGGCCATAGATAAGTGCAACTGGCTCCACAACAAGAGATAACATTATCTCCCATTTGGTCTCTATCTTCAACTCAAGATTTGGAATGGTTGACATGTATTCTTGCAAGAATCAATACCCTCATTCTCGTAAAAAGTGTTGACATCCTTAATCAACACTTCATTATAGACTACTTTTGAATGATTCTTTGCCCGGCCAATTTGGACCTTGCATGTACGGTTTTTGCTATACAAAGTTCAAAGGGGACTAATTTCAACAAGAGCCGACCATTCTCCAACTTGACCTTTATTTTGAATGTTTAGAATATGATTACAAATTGAGTGGATTGGTCGGATGAGAATCCTATCCAATCTCACCAGTTCAGGCCTATAGATTTTCAGTCCGTGGTCAGTTTCATAAGATGCAAATGAGTTTTTAGATTGCTTGGGTTGGATATTTGTTTTTCATTTGATGGGTGGTAGCAGATGGGTTTTTGCATTGCTTGAATTGGATATTGATATATTCTCAAATCAAATGTAATGGTTCATATTGATTCACATGTGCAACAACTTACTACATTTATTATTATAATTATAATTATTATTATTATTATTATTTTATTTAGGTATGAAAATTATTATCAACATGCATTGTAAAGCAAAAGAAAAAGTGATATAAGTGTAAATAATAAGATCAAGTAATAAAAAAATGTACCTAAGGTTCAAAATATGTGATTAAATTGTGAAGGTAAGAAAAATGCATATTAATGTACAAATAAAGATATAACTAAGGACAAAAATATAGGTATGGTTACCAACAAGGATGAAAATATCGATAATTATGGATATATCGATACTTCGATTTTACGGATATATCAAATGTATCGAAGATATACTAATGGATATTTTGACATAAAATATCGGTGAACCTAAATTGTTTAAAATTTATAAAAATGTAAATATATATAATCTAATTTATCATATTTGATACTGATATTGTATGTGTCAATAAAAAATATAAATTTGATACGTGTACATTGATTATTAAATTATATTGAATATTATTCGATAATAATATTGTGATATTTGATTATAATATGTCTAATTTTAAAACATATTTAATATTAAAATTATGATATATTTAATTTAATTGAATTAAATGATATAAAATAAATAAATGTATAATTTTTAATATTTAATTAATATATTAATGATATGAAAAACACTATGAAGAAAATTATCATGATAATTTTTATATTTTTGATAATATTTTAAATGAAATGTTTTCATTTAATTATAAAATAATTATAATTAATTTGTTGTTTAAAATATTATTTTAATATTTTGTTTATATGATAATGTTTAATATATATATTTGGTGCATGATATATAATAAGGGGCAAACTTGCCCTATTGGTGCATGTAGGTGTTGACTAAACTTTTTGTTGGGGGTTTGAATCCCCTCAATAGTAGAAAAAAACATTTTTGAACTTTGACTGTGTTGACGGTCGATATATTCATGAAAAAAAACATTTTTGAGCTTTGATTGTGTCGACCGCCGATATGTCCATGGGATATATCGTTTTGAAGCCCATCCATACATGATATTTTAATCATTGGTTATAAAAAATATAATCAAGATATTAGAGTAAGGAAAATGTGATATATAGACATAAATAATGTGATCGATGTACAAAAAATGTTATTAAGGTACAAATACAAAAATATGATTAAGGTATGTAACTAAAGTATTAAAGTATTGAAATATAACTTAAGTACAAAAAATATGATCACGATATGAAGAATGTGATTAAGGTAGTAAAAAAAAATGTTACAAAGGTACTAAGGTACAAAAAAATATGACCAATATAGGTAAAAAAATGTGACCTATGTACGTAAAATGTGATTAAAATATAAAAGATGTGGTTGAGATACAAAAGATGTAACTAAGGTACTAATAATAGTATTGAGGTATGAAATTCGTAATCTAAGTACGAAACGTCTAACCAAGGTACAAAAAAATATAACCAAATTATAAAGTATGAAAGATATATATAATTTAAATAAAATAATTTATAATCAATTTGTTAGGTTAATTAGTTAAGTTGGTAGATTTCTAGATAATGTCCAAGTTCATTGGGGTTTATCTTGTATATACATGCATCATATTATCCTATTTCACTTTTATGTACCTAAACTTCACATCGTTAATCTTTGCTCTTAACTTGAAACTCTTAAAAGAATTCATCATTATTCATGAGTTCATAGTAGTAGGATCACATCTTCTCAAGTTCTTAAGGAGCCCACTAAGGAGCACTAAAGTACCAACAATGTAAGTCTTGGCAGGTAGACGTAAGTATTGACAGTGTAAGAACATCTAGAAAGTTTTTGGGAGGTTTTGTGAGTGGTTTTCCTCATAAATGTGTCAAATTGTGTATTTGAATGTTCTTTGTTTTTAATGATTAACTATATCCCAATCAAAGAACTTAGAAAAAAAAACAAAAGAATTTTTAGTTAAATATTTGAGGATTACCTATTCCATACCAGCCCTCCCCCACCCTAAAGTTAGTTTCACGATATAAGATCTTAAACTTTTAACTAGTATTAGAGTAGGAAAATTTTAAAAATCATTTTTTTCATACATTTCTAAGATCTTAAATCATGAAACTCCAAAGAGTGGGATTTTTTATAAATAATCCACCATATTTTGATAGTAACAATTATCCTAATTGGAAAAGCCCATATATATGAAATTCCTTTTAAGAGTGCAAGGGGAAAATGTTTGGAATACGGTGGAATTTAGTTGGGAACCGTCATTAAAACTAGGTTGAATTGGTGAATTAAAACCCAAATAAGAATGGGACAAAGTAGACAATGAGGGCAGTGAAGCTAATGTTTGGGTTTTCTCTAACATCTTTAATAGGGTGAGTCTTGACTAGTTTCACAGGATAACCACATTTAAGCATACTAAAGAAATCTAAATATTGTCTTAGTTACACATGAGGGAATTCAAAATTCAAATGCAAATTGCCAAATTTGAATCATTCAAATGTAAGAGAACGAAAGTTTTTATAAATTCTATTATGAATTAAGTGATATAGTCAATTCTAGATTTAACCTAGGTGAAAAAAAATTCCCAATTCAAAGGTTATTAGAAAATCATTGAGAAGTACTACTATTGAAGAAAGAAAGGACATTAACTCTATGGGGAATGATAAACTTGTTAGATCCCCACAAATATATGAGATATCACTTCCTATTTCTAAGAAGTCTAAGAAGATAACCTTAAAAGCCTCTTCAAAAGAAGGAAAAGAGTCTGAGATAAACAATGAGAATATTTTGACTTTTGATGATTTAATTTTGATAACTAAAAAATTTAAAAATACAATGAAAGTATACAAGAAGAATTTTCAAGAACTAAACTCTAAAAATGGAAAATGGTTGATAATAAGTTTAAGGAAAAAAAAGCCTTATCTAGGAGCAAGAAAATTGAAACCTTTAACAATGGTGGACTAAAATGCATGGCTCTAGACTATCCTAATCCCAAAAAGATTAAGAAAGCTATGCAAGTTTTACTTGGAGTGATTCTGAGATAAAGTGATGGTAAATCTTGAAATAAGGAAAAACAGGTATGAGGAAACTGAAAATACTACTGCATTTGTGGCATCTATAAATTCTAATTTTAACCCTTTGAGTAATATTGAATTTGATGATCATTCTTAATGAGAATTTGATAATTTACAAGATTCTTATAAAGCCCTACTTGAGGGAAGACTAAAAATCAAGGTCAAAACCTTATAAGTGAACAATAGAGCTTTGAAAATAAATGCTATAAATGATTTATTCAAACTTCAAAATGTAAATCTTCTTAATGAAATTTTAATTATCTTGAAACTTGATATATATATTTTTTTGAGAAGTAAATTTTTTAAAGAATGAACATAAAAATATCCTTGAGAACAAAAAAATCCTTATCTCTAGAAATCGCAAGAATGAGAAAAGACTTGGCTTCTAAAAATGAAAATTTTCTCCTAAGAACTAAGATGTTAAATGAAATTATTAGCATATGGAAGTTTGTTGGATATAAAGAGGCACATGTTATGTAAATAAAGATGTGACTCCTACTAGTGGGAAACCCATTTTTGTTAAGGCCTATGAAAGTGTTTCATCCTTTGAAGCCTCCACTAGTACTATTCCCTACAACACTATTTCTAACAAACTTGGACACACTTAAAGAAAATATTATAGTAGGCTTTTTAGCATATTTAAGTCACATGTAGCTAGGCTAGTGAAGAAGTTCAACTTCTTAAAAAATCAAATCTTAAACATTAAGAATGGAAAAAGTCTCATACTAATTTTAAGAATATGAAGAGTTAGGTATGCATGCATGCCTCCTAAGGTTAAATAGGTTTGGGTTAGTAAAGATCAACTTAGGTTTCGTATTATGTTTATTACACTTATGGCTACAACATCTAGTAAGTGGTATTTTGATAGTGAATACTCTAGGCACATGGTAAAAGATAAGTCTTTCTTACCGTTTTTGTAGAAAATCTTGGATTACTTCGTTCTTTGGCCTTATATCTCATTAGGTGCATGTAACTTTCTTAGGTCTACTAGATCCTAACAACAAAGGGAAACACAAGCATAAAAAACTTTATAGGATCTAGACATAAGGGTTTAGATGTGCTTAACTTAGACATGGATCTTCCTAGATTGATTTTTTTAGTGAAGAGTGTAACAAAAACCATAAAAGATCTCATAGACTCAAAAGTATTCCACTTGATGACCATTTTTGAAGCTTAGCACTTAGATGGTGGGAATCTAGGAGGCTAGAGGCTAGGGTTCTCTTTTTCTATAGGTGGACATGAATGTGAGACTGATAAAAAAGTGAAGCCTTAATCCCTAAAAAGGGTATTTATAAGCTTCCCATAGGCTTAAGTTACTTGAGTCCACTTTGGCCTTGGGTCACTTAATCTAGCCCAAAAAGGGACTTAATTAATTAATTAGCCTAATTAGGCTTCGATTAATCAATTAGCCCAATCTAGAGAGATCATTCACTTACACTTGTGTAACCTTATGTAATTACCAAAACACTTTTATGCATAAAAGTGAACTAAGAACCAATCCAACCCTTATAAACTATGTTGTCAAGGCATATGAACTTAAGAAAAGACCATTGGGACCCATAGAACAATACTAGCTCCCTCATATTATAAGCCAAAAGGTTTTCTTTGTTGTTATAAAAACAACAAAAACCACTTAGAGTATACACATACTTAGAAGTAGACTTGCAAAATCCTTATCAAACTGTAAGTCTAACTCCCGGTAAAAAAAGAGTACCAACTCATTGCAAAGACTCACAAACATATGATCTGTTATTCTCCAAAGATACTTAAGTATATGCTTAACATTTGCCCAAAATTTTAATCTTGAAATGGACTAATATCCACTCACTATTCCTATAGCAAAACAAATATTTGGTTTACCATATGGCATTACATACTTAAGGTTACCTATTGCAAAAGCATAGGATACCACTTCAATTGAATTTTTTTCCTTAGATGTCTGAGGACATTGATATTAAGAAAAACAAATTCAAACCCAAAGGGCAACAAACCCTTCTTGGATTTTTGTATCATGTACTTGACCAAATGCTCATCAATGTAGTTGACATGGTGCAATTATCCTATTCTTGCAGTCTTAAAGGACCTTAACCCTAAGAATATATTGCGTATTCCTTTAGATTTTTATCTAAAGCTGAGTAGACTACTAGATCTTGACTGATGACAATATCTCCACATCATATCCAATGAGCAAGTTGTCATCTACCTACAAGATTATAGAACATCACCACTCTTCCTTGTACCTTTTTGTACACATAAGGCCTTTGCTATGAAAATTCTTAGTTGTTGTGTCTCATAAATGAGATACATCATAATAGATAGGAGTAATATGATGGATTTGAGTATAGCCACTGTTGAAAAGGTTTTCTATAGTTGAAACAAAGTTTCAAACTATAACCTTTAACTACAAACTAGCCATATAAAACTCAAGCTTTCCATCTACTTCTTAGTTCTTCTTGTGGATCAACTTACACCTATGAATTTTATCCCTTCAAGTGTTTCTATAGAAACCCAAACTATGTTGAAATACAAAGATTCTAACTATCCTTGCATAGCTCCTTGCTAGGGATGAGCACAAAATCTACTCACTACTTCATCATAATCTGTGGAATATAGACCTCCCACTATGATGAGGTATTGGTGTACTAGAAATCATAGGAATGGTATGTCTTTAATCCTTTAAATCCATAGTATCCTGTGCAATGATGACATTATCTTCTAATGTATCCTCCAATATATACCAATCTTTGCCTCATCCCTTATTATATAGTTTCATCAGAAATGTGACATTTGTATCAACAAATATCTTTTGATGATTCGGACTATAAAGGTAATGACCTCTAAAAGCCTCTTGGATATCTTATAAACCAATATACCTCTTAAGAAATAAGGGTATACACAGTTCATAAGACATATCTCTAAAAAAATCTAGGAAAATATGAGAAACATATCCACTATCTCACTATGTCCATCAAAGTTTGATATTTTTTTTCTACCTCTCCATTTTACAATGGAGATGTTGGTGCACATAACCGGGCAATAATCCCATGCTCCAATGGAAAGAATCAAACTTACTAGACATTTCACTTTGATCTAATCGAACTGCCTTGATATTTATACCCAATATGTTATCCGATTCTTCCTTCAATTCAATGAATTTATCTAAGGCATTAGATTTCCTATACACATCCAAACTTAGAGTAATCATCACTAAAATTGATGCAGTACCCATACCCTCTCCATGCATGAACACTAAAAGGTTCATGCATGTAAGTATGCACTAACTCCAAACATTCCTTGATTCTATATCATCTCGATCATTCTACCATTTATACAGGATTCGTAGATTGGAAGATCCTCTAGAATCAAAGAGTTCAAACTTGACCAGTCTTTGGATCCTATTTAGATTAACATTACTTAGATCTAGATATCAAATGTTTAATCAGTGCTATGTTCATTTTGAGATCTAACTATTATCATAATTTAACATAGTGATAATGACATGCAAATAAAAAATAAAGATATTACCTCCCACTAACCTGCACAACCATCCTTCTAATTGAAGCTAAGGCAAGTATAATTCCATCATTTAACCTTCTCACTTGTTGAATATCCTATAAGGACTTATAAATAGTGGGCTTGGAATCTATCCACCATAAATGGTGGAATCCACTACTAAATATTCAATAATGAGAAAAGAATGTATACTTTCCTTTTTTCTTAGTTAATTTGGGCATTCCTTTTCTAGTGTCCTAAAAGATCATAAGGGAGTTATCTGCTCTTCAACTTGCTCTTTTATTCTTTTCTTGAACTTTCCTTGTTTGGTGTTATTATTCTTCTTCTTAGTATAAGAACTTGAAGAACCCTTGACTCTGATATGAACACCCCTATGTTCTTTGAGAACCCTTTAACCATCTTGAAGGAAAATGACAAGGTCTCTAAAATCATATCAAATTTGGTGTTCATAATAGTCTTAAGGGCAACTTTTCAAGGCCGACTTACCCTTATTACCAAATAACCCTTGTAAACTAGAAAAAGAATATCAAAGTTTATGGAAATAAACATGTGTTGCTATTGCAACACATTATTCACAAATCCAAGTGTTAGCCCAAGGGTTCTCCTAATTGTGTTTTGATGATAACAAACCATGGTTAAGTTGTTAATTAGTTTGAATTATAAAGAATTTCAAGTGTTAGTTTGGAAATTCATCAAATGACCCAATGGATGCAAGATCAAGATAATTGGAAGACTCCTTTAATCATAGGAAACATATGTAAGATGAATGCATTGGTGCACTTAGGATTTTCATATATTTTCATGCATCATTAAAAACTCGTTTTATACATTAAAGTTACATTTCCATCAAAACCCCGAGTTTTATCAAATAAACCTTAGCCAAATCATTTCAAAATTGGCATATTAATTTACCTAAAGACCTTGCCTAAGTGTTAGAGGCAAAAAGAATGAAAAAAGATAGGTTTTTAGTCAAAAATGGTGAACTGGTTGAGGCATTGGCCAATCGGCTCAATTGGTCATAGTATCGGTCGACCGGTTATACCTTCTCGGTTGAGGTCCGGTCGAGAGATGAAAAAAATCTTCTTTCTTTTCTAGTAACCTTGCATTCCTAGTCAAGAGATATGCCTTCCCGATAGAGGTCTGGTCAAGGATTGGTTGAGGCCTAAAAGTCACCTGCCACACATTTATTGCCCAATGGCTAGCCAACCGGTCGACCCCCAACTCGACTGGTGGAGATTGTTTTTTGAAATTTTGGCTCTCAAGTCTAGAAACCTATAATTTGAGAGTTCCACTTCATTTATGAGTAAAATAATACCTACATTTATTTGTCTACCTACTTGTTCTTGCCTCAAAAGCTCTCATTCTTTCCTTGGTGCATTAAATCTCTATTTGCATATTCTTTAGTGCACCCTTGTGATTAATCTTAGCATTTAAGTTGTATTTGAGCCATTGTTGAGCTAGGTTGAAAGATTTGAATTTGTTATATGAGTGTTAGAAACTTCAAGTGAATAGAGACTTAAAGGGATTGTGTAAGAGCCCATTGGAGTCGGAATCCAAGTATAAAGGTGTTGAAAACTTGGTTGAAGCTTCAAGTATAGTGGAACCCTCACTTGGTTAGGAGCTTGAGGAGAGTGGATGTAAGCAAGGGGTGTCAAGCCACTATAAATATGAGTTTTCTTCCTTTAACCTTATCTCTTTATATTTGTGCTTCCTTGTGTTTGAAAAAGGAATTTTTTTTTTTTTAAAACCCAATTTACCCTTCTCTTTGGTGTTTTCTCTATTAAGATTAGCCTTTATTTTTTCACAAAGTATAAGACACTTGGTCTTCTGATCTATTTAATGTCACATTTGATATACCAATCTTTCTTTCTACTAGGTTAGTTCATAAGGAATAGCTACCTCTACCTAAATTAGTTTCTATGTAATTAGTTACCATATCCATAATAAAATTAATCCAAATGATTAGTTGGGCTTGGTCTATTGTGAGAAACAGAGTATTGATAATAAATAATTGACATTATATTTGTAACAAAGAATACAACCATTCATATGACATAATTAAGCGTTCAGGGCTTTCAATAATTAATTTAACAAAAATGTTGTGCTCTCAAACTACATGTCATTTTGTAAGGTATCCTAGTATCATAAGAATCAAGCCTACGTGGGGTAGGTCATAACCTTATTACTAGTTAAAGACCCTCTTAGATTGATTTTCCTACCTTAACAATAAAGGTATTTAAAGACAAGATTAACATACCTTTTATTTGACCCATAGACTATGCAAGTGGGGGCGATTCTACCACTTCATAGCCAATGTCAAGTGTATAAACATTGTCCTTGAACTATCAATGTCACCAAGTAAAGAACCCCACCGTGGGAGTGGTCGCTCCCACTACAAACATTTAGTCTCCTCCATGTGGAGAATCCATATCTCTTAATTCTTGGAGTTAACCCACTGTGGGGGCGGTGATGAACCTAAATCAATATGAGCTTGACAATGGAGGCCATTAGCTTGTCTAAGGCCCTCTCCCACTTAGTCTTTTGAGATAAATAAGAGCATTTTAAATCCTTAGTAATTATCTTGATGAATAAATTATCTACTTTGAGAATTTCCAAAAATATTTATTTTCTAATTGGAAACCTAGCGTAATAGGAGAATATCAATATGAAAAATTTAAAATTTTCATGAGAGTATTTTTCGAAATGAATTTTGATAAAATATTTATTCAAAATTTTAAAAACTATTTTAATAAAATTCTCCTTATACACACAATTAATCCAATTAATAAATATTTTATCTGGGAAATGTTTTCAAAAAAATTTAAATCCATCAAAATACTAAGGCATTTGGTAATAATATTTTAATGATAAATTATCTTTAATGAAAATTTTCATAATATTTATTTTCCAAATTGAAACACTAGTGTAATAAGAAAATTACCAATTTATGAGATTTTGAAAATCTTGAGAACACTTTATCCAAGAAAGGAATTTTAGGGCATGTTTGATTGTTGTTTCCAAAACTTGTTTTATACTCTTGAGAACATAAAAAACACTCAAAAACACGTTTGGTAATTGTTCCTTGTGTTTTCAAATTTGTTCTTAGTGTTCTCAATTTGATGTTTTTGGAGAATAATGTCACGGACTAAGTCGTTCACTAAGCTCGTGCGGCACTTAGACAAGCCAAGACGCTTGATCTTGCTAAGTCAGCCTTGCTCTCCAATGCTTAGCTCGCTCGGCTAAGATACTCGCGACTCAAAAGCTTAAGAAGCTTGGTAGGCAACTCTTGAAAGAATGGAAGCTTTCACTAACTTAAGGAAACCTTTACAAGTGCTTGGATACTCACTTGCTTGGTTAGAAAGTGATTTGGGTGGTGCCTTGGCCAAATGAGGCCCTCACCTATTTATAGGCACCAAGAGAACTCTCTGAAACCTTGGAGGGTTATTCTAGAACATCCTACCCTATTCTATGTACAACCCTATGTACAAGAATATACAAGAGATTCCTAGAAGTCTCTAGAAAGCCTTGGATTCCTCTCATGCCTTCCACCATAGTGTAGAGATGTGTGGACATCTCTAGGCATTTCTAGAACCTTCCACACTCTTCCCACCAATGGCTTAGTGTAGATGGCTCTAGGAGTCTCCAGAAGCTTCCCTTCTCCTATATAAGCCTATGAGGAGGGTCATTTGAAGCATCCTGTGACACTCTCCCCCACCGATGCCGTCGACGTCCTCGTCGTTGCCTCATTCTGAAACCTCTCGATGTGTTTCCAGAACTTTCTCAAGGCATCTGCATGTTCCCAGCTTACCTGCTTCTTAGGTAGTCCTTTCCATCGGACTAGATACTCTATCATAGGAGGGACCCCTTGTCTCCTGGTGACCCGTTCAGCCAGGATATTCTTCACCTCCTTCTCCCGTGAGGCTTCAGATGGATGCAGACCCGTGCGCTTTCGATGCTTAGAGTTCTGCTTCCTCTTACCCATTGAGTTCACCTTTCCCTTGGTGACCTCTTCCATGTGTGTGCAGGCTACCTCAGCTCGCTCCCCTTTTTCCTCCTTTACTTGCACCCCTGCTAGTAAGGAGGTCTTAGGCGTACTAGGCTTCGGGTTGAATTGGAGGGCACCTAGTAGCTACATTGAGCCCATATGTGCTTCGTCCTCCTGCTCTCTCTCCTCGATCATGGCACTAAGCGCCTTCCTCTTTGAACAATCCCGTGCCCAATGTGGTCCGTCACATAGGAAGCATTTGATTTTAGGCGTGAACTCCTTCCTTTCCGCCTTACCCCTTCCTTCTTGGATGTTAGGCATCTTGCCTGATCCCTTTTTAGGAGCATTGTGGTCCCTTGGAACCTCGTCTCCCCCACCCATGGCGTGGCTATCCTCTAAAGACTCATCCTTGGAGGAGTCTCCCCTTTTATAATCAGTTAAAGACTCTGCTACTGCCATGGCAGTGGCTAAGTCTTGAACACCTCGACGCCTCAATTCCTACTCAGCCCACCCTTGCAGGTTATCCATGAAGTTGAATAACAACTCCTCCTCAGTCATGTTAGGAATCTCAAGCATGAGCGAAGAGAATTCCTTGACATAGTCGCGTATCGAGCCTGTGTGCTTGAGACGCCTCATGTTTTTCCTAGCCAGGTAAGCCACGTCCTCGGGGTAGAACTGCCTCTTAGTCTCCCTCTTGAAATCCTCCCACGTCTCTATGGTGCAAATGCCTTTCTCCATATCGGCAAACCTTCGACGCCACCATAGAGTAGTCGTGTCAGTAAGGTAGAGGGTCGCAGTTCTTACCTTAGCCGCCTCATCCGTCAATGCGATAGCCTCGAAGTATCGCTCCATATGCCATAAGAAGTTGTCCAACTCCTTGGCATCCCTCTTGCCACTAAACCCTTGTGGCTTCGGCACCTCCACCCTAGATGCCTCATGTGTGGCCATAACCCGTGCCGACACAGCAGCCTTGTAGATGGCCAACTCCTGTCGAATCTCCTGGTCTCGGGCCTCCATGCGCGCAGCCAAGGCCTCCATCCTTGACTCCACATTAACGAACATGCTCATGACCTTGTCTTGGAAGGACATGAACTCCTCGTACGACACCGGTTGAACTTGTGAGCCTAGCACCCCCTCGCGAAGGTCTTGGATCTGCTCCCTTAGATCCTCTAAGCCCTTCTCCATGCCTTACTCGATCAAGTCCACCCCTTCCCGGGTGTCCGCCATGGCTAGCTTCACCTTGGCTAACCTTGCCTCCATGTTGGCAACGACATCACGAGATTTATCCTTCTTGCCCCTGCCCCGTGCAGTAGGCTCGGTCTCCCTCCCACGGGTTTGCTCGCTAGTTTCCTCCACGTTAGAGCTCGACATGCTTCCTTTGCTATGCCCACCTCGTAACCGTGCTCTGATACCACTTGTCACGGACTTAGTCATTCACTAAGCTCGTGCGGCACTTAGACAAGCCAAGACGCTTGATCTTGCTAAGTCAGCCTTGCTCCCCAATGCTTAGCTCGCTCGGCTAAGACACTCGCGACTCAAAAGCTTAAGAAGCTTGGTAGGCAACTCTTGAAAGAATGGAAGCTTTCACTAACTCAAGGAAACCTTTACAAGTGCTTGGATACTCACTTGCTTGGTTAGAAAGTGATTTGGGTGGTGCCTTGGCCAAATGAGGCCTTCACCTATTTATAGGCACCAAGGGAACTCTTTGGAACCTTGGAGGGTTCCTTACAAATCAAGAATATTTTAGAACATCCTACCCTATTCTATGTACAACCCTATGTACAAGAATATACAAGAGATTCCTAGAAGTCTCTAGAAAGCCTTGGACTCCTCTCATGCTTTCCACCATAGTGTAGAGATGTGTGGACATCTCTAGGCATTTCTAGAACATTCCACACTCTTCCCACCAATGGCTTAGTGTAGATGGCTCTAGGAGTCTCCAGAAGCTTCCCTTCTCCTATATAAGCCCATGGGGAGGGTCATTTGAAGCATCCTGTGACACTAATCTCAAGTTGTTTTCCTTGTTTTCCACACTATGAACTGAAAAAAAAAAAATCACAGGGAACAAAAAAGAAAAAAGAAAAAAAAAAGAACACTCATTGAAAAAAAAAAGAAGACATTCACAGAACAAACCACAAACCCTCAAACCCTAAAAAAATGCATCATACAACAAATTGAACCAAATCCTAAATCCACACACAAAGAATAGATCGTGAGAGAGATCTTAAAGAATAAAGAAGGTGAAGATGAAAAAATGATTTAGGGGTAAGTTGTCCTTATGCAAAAGGTTTTATTTATTTATTTATTTTTATTTTTATTTTTGTTAAAAGAAAAATAAAAAATGATTAAAAAATAGCTTTTATATTAGAAATGCACACATTTAAAAAAAATTAAAATTATAAAAATTAATTTTAAAATGGATATATTTTTTTTATCTAAAATTATTATATTTAAAATATTAAGTTGATCAAAGAAGATATAATTTTTTAAAATTATTTAAAAATAAATAAACATGTTGAAAAGACTTTACATTTATAGATTAATTTAATAGTCAAATTATTTTTATGTTTAAAACATATTGATTATTTTTATTTTAAAAATTAGAATAATTGGAATGGACGTTCGAGGGAAAAGATTTGGTAGAAAATAGGAGAAAAAAGACAAATAATTAAGAACATTTCAGATAAATATATCCTTATAAATCATAAATCCTTGAGTTAATAATATTTCACACCAATATTTAAAATAATAAAATATACCTGATTTTACATAATTGTAAGTATTTTCTTTAAATATTTGCATGCAATGTTTCTACGATCAATTTAGAGTGCTAATAAAAGTTTTAAATTTGAATTATAACTTTTTATCATTTTTTCTTTTTATTAAAAATCTAACCATTTATTGAAGGGGATCACCTTCATTTAGTATGATATTTAACCGTTTATTATTAAAATACTTCATTTTCTTATTTATTATAATTAAAATAAAATAAAAAACAAAATCAAAATTTAAACTAAAATAAAAACTAAAAATGTAATTTGTTTTTCCATTCAAATCCATCACCCTCTTATTATTATCTTTTGTTGATTTTTTTTATTTATATCTTTTTTCATTAATAGAGAAGAGTTACGAAGAAAACATTAAATTAAAAAAAACCAACTTCCAAACATGTTTTTTGTTTTACTTGTTTTAAAAAACTTTTTTTATTAACTCAATCAAACTTTTTTTTTTTTTTTTTTTTTTTTTTAAGAATAAAAACTGTTTTTCAGAATTCAGTTCCCAAACACAATTTTGTTTATGAAAACACCAAAAATTGTTCTCACAAATTTATTTTTAGTAAACATTCCTTAACTTCCATATCAAAATTTCTCACAAATTTATTTTCCTTATCCTTACAACTTTCCAATCTAATAAATATTTTCATGAAAATTTCATAATAATTTATTCCATTAAATACTACCAAGAACATATCTTTTTAGTAATTCCTTAATGGATAAAATATTCTTTATGAAAAACATCCAAAAATATTTATTTTCTTAAAAGGAATTAAGCAATCCATTTTGGAAAGTCCTTTTGAAATATTTTATATCTCTATTAAATTAGTAACTTTTTTCAAAAATATTTTGATGACCTTTCTTATCATAAATTTTCTTTCATGAGATTTTCCAAATTCATTATTTATCTTTTAAATTAGGACTCATGTGTTAAAAGAATTGCTCTTTTATTTCTTATCCTTGAACTATGTATATCCAAACAGAATGGTTTCTTCATTCTCTTAGGAGAGAAGAGCTTGGAGGACCATATAGGTGCAGTTCTGTTTCTCTCAAGGAGAGAGAGCATGGAGAACCATCTATACCAAAATCAAAATGATAGTTCCAAAAAGGAATAACATTCTTTTCGCATCAACCAATTTAAATAAATAATTTTGGAAAATATCTTCCCATGAAAATTTATTAAGAATACCAAAATACTTTTCTTTTTGTTTTAATACTTACTTTGATAGCTATTCTTAATTATAAATAATCTATCATGAATTTCTAAAATTAACTTATTTTCTTTAAATCAGAATCTTGTGCAAAATAGGAAAAATATTATTTTATGAAGATTTGGCAAAAATAAAAGCTTTGCCTCTAAAGGAAAAGATTTTATTCTTGGAGATTTTAAATATTTGAGAAAATTTCATAAAAAAAATTAAATCTCAAATAATTAATTTTTAAAAGGAAGGAAAACTCTTAATCCTTTCCCAACTTATCTTTTACTTTAAAATAAATTTTTTAACCATGCACATTCTAATTTAAATAAGTTTTCCCATTTTAAAAAATTCATGAACATTTATTTTCAATTAAGAATATCAAAATATCTTATTTTAGGCTATGTATGCAATTAAACAAAAATAGTAGATAATAAAAATAAGAGAATAGTTAAATAGAAATATTTCTCATAGCTTTTAGGGATCCTATTGCATATTTTGTAATTAAAATCTCAAATTACAAAAATAGCCCTACAACCTAGTAAAAATTTAAAAACCCTAAAAGGCCTAATTGCCACAAAAAATGGGCCCAAGTAGAGGCCCAAAAGAGAGCCCAAAAAACCAAAGGAATTGGACTTGTATGTAATCCCGTAACAACATACACTTCGTGTAGCCTTGCTTCAATTCAACATATTTCCCTCGTTTCAACTTCGAATTGTGAACTGTTTGAAGCATTGAATTTGTAACTTCCTAATCTTCAAATCCATATGTGATTTACATCAAGAAACTTACTATAAGTAGTCCCGATTTTGACTCAAATTTGACATTATTGTATTGTCATGATTTTTGCGTAGCCTTGCTTCAATCGACCATATCTCCCTCGTTTTAACTCCGAATCGTGATCCGTTTGAAGTGTTGGATTGCTGACTTTCTATGCTTCAAAATCATATATGTCTTGTACCAAGAAATTCATGGGACATAGTCCCAATTTTGAGTTGAAGATAACATCATATTTCTTAAATTTTTTTAAATGTAGATATTATTCTTGAGGACCCATAGGTGGATTAGTCCAGAATGTCCTAGAAGGTTCAAGAACTACTTTAAAATATTAGTATTTGTTTTTGTTAAACTATCAGACAAAATTAGTTTGGTGAATTTGAATATATGTAATTTGGTTTTACTTTAGTTGATTGTGAATAAACAATATTAGGAGCTTTTGATGTATAAATGATGGAGTTTGTGGTCAAAGTAACATTTTTTTTTTAAATCTCAATCTAAACTTGTGCTGAAAATATCTGTCAAAGTAATGCGTCTATATCATTTTGTTATTTTTTATTTTATTTTATTTTATCGTTTTAAAACCATAGTTGGTAACTATGGTTTTATCTTTAAGATTAAAACCACAATCACCAATTAACTATGGTTTTAAAAACCATTGTTAGTAACTATGATTTTAAACTTAAAGATAAAATTATAGTTATTAATTGTGGTTTTTAAGACAAAAAAATTAAAAAAAAATATAACAAAGTGGAAGTGTACATGGTTGAAAGATTAGATTGGTAAATATTTTGAAAACCAACTAGATGTGAGATTTTTTTTCTTCAAAAAGAATTATTTTTCCAAAACCCTAAATGATGGTAATGACTTTGATAATTATTTAAAGTTAGACATTAATGACATTTATGAGTCGGTGACAACTAGTGGTACGAAAAAATTTTCATTTTGTTAAAATTTAGTTTAGAGAATTTTATTTAAATTAAATTTTGATTTATTAAAAAAAAATCAAGGTCTTCAAGGTTGACTCCCAATTTAGATTAAGTGTAACCTTTAAGGTCAAAACCTTAATTTGTAGTGATGGATCAAGTTTTGGGTTGCCCAAAATTTAGGTTATGACAAGAATGATATAATATCTTAAACTTTCACATTCAATATATTGATATTTGTATCAAGTAAAAGAATATTACCTCAAAGCGATGACTTTCAACTAGGTTATATTTTCTTTATTGTGAAAAAGAAATCCATTTGTAAGAAAATCTTTAACTTTTCATTCTTTTTTTTTTGCCAAAATAATTCAATAACAAAAAATAAATAGATTTTAGTTTTTATACTTACTAGAGTATATTAAATTAGGTAATTAAGTGTTAGATATAATATATTTAATTAATCTTTTCTTAATTGATTGGTTCATTAATTTATTAAATTATAAAATTATATAAAAATTATCTTCAAAATAATAATTGATCAATTAAAAAAGACTTGAAAAGTTTTTATATATCTGAAATGTACGTACGTAATCCAAATTTACTTAACTTTTCCTCTAGCTGCATTTATTTTTTAGTTAGTTTAGTTTATTTTTCTTTTCGGCATTTTATCTACTGATATACACGTCACAACAAATTATTGGTACAACCATATGGCATGTATGGCATGTATGGCATGTATTGAACAACTACGCTTGGGTATCGAAGTTTGATCGCAAAAAAAAAATATTGATATATAACCTTTAAAAATACATTTATATAATTAATGTTAAACATATACAAAATGATTATATTAATATTTTGGTTGGATTATGTGTTGAGCTCATGTTGGTAAAATATCGATAAAAGTTCTTGTCAAACTTAGTGGGGGTTTGGTAAACTAATTTAATAACTTAAAGTCACCTAATAACTTAATTTAAGTCATTAAGTAAATTAAGTGTATTTGGTAAAATAACTTAATTGTATGACTTAAATAAAAAACAACTTTAAGTAATAAGTGAAAATAATTAACTTATTTTTGAATTGACATATTCATATTACCTTTTTTATCTTCATTTACTTCACTTATTTCCATTATCTCATTTATTACTCTACAACCTTCGTTATTACTCAACCTCCTTTACTTTAGTTATCATTTATGGCAATAAATATGTCAATTTGATTATTTAAAATAAATTTTAAGTTAATTTTATTAAATAATTTTAATATTTAAATTAAAAATTAAGTAATAAGTTTTAAATTAATAATTTAAGTATAATTTAACTTAAAGTCAATTTAAGTAATTAAGTAATAAGTATTAAGTTTTATTAAACACCCTCTAGATTGGGTCGATAAATTTTTAATTAAAGTTTGAAAGTTTTTGGGTTGGATTTAGGTGGAATGAGCCAGCTCAATTAACATCATGTTGCAATCATAATTTAAAAGAAAGTTTTTATTTGTATGATAATGAATACCTCACTTTATTTTCGTTCATGGAGAAGTATGGAAAATTAGAATATTCCACTCACCAAACAAAGTTTTTTCTTTATTTATTATTTACATTCTATTTGAATCATGTGAATACCAGGCTCACAAGTTCATGAACCAACTCAATTTTAAAGTTTATTATTTATAAATGAATTGCCAGAGAAAGTTTGAGAAATCCTGGAAAATACTTTGATGAAGTTTCCAATAGCTAAACACTAGTTTGGATATACTTTGTATTTTCTATTTTTTAAAAATAAAAAATAGTATTGACTTTTATGTGAAATATGGTAAGACTGTTATTAAAAATTAATTTTAAAATTTTTAAAATTTAATATAATAATTTTTTTTTAATATCTCAAATTTTTAATAGCTTTTAAAGTCATTATCTTTTTAAAATAAGTCTCAAAGTGTTGGTATTTTTTTAAGACTTAGTATGATTTTCTATTTTAAAAATAAAAAATAAAAAGTACATTCAAAAGGACACCTAAATATGCAAGGAAAAAAAAGATGTGAAAAAGTTTGAATAAAAAATAAAAAATAAAAAATAAAATTGAAAAACAGAGGTGTATGACAGTTTATGGTTATTTTTTATGCTCCATTGATGTTCTTCTCCGATGAAAGTTGTAAGGTGGAGGGGTCTTCAGAGGCTCACATGAAAAGAAGAGAGCAAAATGTAGCCAGGAACAACTTGCCGGGAAGATGATCGATGGTGCCTAATGGCAAGTGCCGGCAAGTCATCCTTGGCTGCAATCCACTTTCTACTTCTTCATGCAAAACTCATAGACGAAGCAGCATTGGGAGGTATGCATACTGTACTATATACTCTCTGAACTCTCTATATTTCTTTTGATATTCTTTATCACATGTATATATAGGACTGGTTATGGCATCATATATTCTGCATGACCGACTTTCCTATAGGGGCAAGCGACTCTCATGTCACCCAAAGGGCATGACTGCATTTAGGATCCAGAAAAGTAAGCATGCGAATTCGATTTTCTTCAAAAACAACTGCAGGTTAGTACAACTTTAGGCACAAAAGAGAGGAGCTTTTGGTCAAAATGCTTGATTAATTACTTGGTCGGTTTGTGGGAATAGAATCTTACTTTTGAGGGTGATATGGACTTGTGTAGTGGTGGCCATGCTTTACTGTCAGTTTCATATTGACCCATCTTTAGGCATATCCCTTATGGGGAAAAGGTGCTGCAGTCCTCTTCAGGCATTTATTTTAGGATCAATCACACTTTTCTATGCTTTTAACTTTGAATTATACTGTGCTTGCCTTGAAAGCTCTGAAATTTTCAATTTTTGATGTTGGGTGAGTACAAAAAACAGTTGCCTTTGAAGTAATTTGGAATTTGAGAGTTTGGAAAGAAGAAATTGGAAATAATTTGAAGAAAATACATATATGCCGGCCTTTTTTTGGCACATATTTTTAGAATTCAAGGTATTCTTAGATTGATTTGTATATGATTTCTTTTGCTGAATGGAAGATGACAGTAACTTAAAAAACCAGGAGAATAGTTAGGGACTTTCTCAAGTAGTTGGAATCTATAGATATGGCTTAGAAAAAAAGAGTAAAAAATTAGTAATGGAGTATAAACAAGATATGATATCTATTGACGTGAGCAATGCCGTATCAAGTGTGTATGAGAAAGCAGCAACCCTTAATTCTTTTGGTTATGTGATAAGCTCATCATGTACAGTGAAAGCAGGATCATTTTAACTAGAACTTGCCAAAGATAACAAGTTAGAAGTGCCATGCACAACTCCAGGGCAGGATCGGGGGCAATGACTCGAAATCAAGTTGATGCAACATTTTATGATCTTGTTTCGGGTCCATTTTCTCCGCTTGGTGCTGCCAAGTTGTTAGTCTAATGCTACATATATATATTCAACATTTGACGTCCAAGTGCCCCACTAAAGAGTGAATTAATACCAAGAACGATAAACAAAGACCTAATAATATTTAAACTTTGCTGCTATTTTAACATATGCTCTTTGACTTGCATATTGATCATTAACGTATTGCAGCATTGGCATCTTTTGATTCAAAAACTTCTTTATCACGTGTGTTGATGCAATGATAACCCTATGTGAATTGATTATGTGAAAGCCGGGACTTTATAACATTCCCCTTTCCAGCGAAATCTGTGTGCTAATCATCTTCAAAATCAAGGAATGCTTTCCATTTTCTCCCTCTGATCGAATCTAGAATTGCCTTTCCAAATCATTCTCTGATAAATAATTCTTAAATGATTCTATTATACATAATCGTTTCTTTTGTGATTCTCAGAATTAATTATTAATTAGAAAGGACCTGCATTATTATACATGCATATGCATCCTAATTTGGCATGTGTGAAACACGCAAACTCAAGCTAAACTAAAAGAAGGTAGGAAACCATATTCTTCATGCACATCTGTGATTAAAGAGTTTGCTTCTCTTACTCTCAGCAGCATACTACAATCAGAAGAAGTAGCAAATTCAAGAAGATGGAATTAAGTTTGGTACAAATAATATTTTCTTTAGAACTCATCATTGTTCGAAAGTGTCTCAAATTATATTTTGAGTTAATTGGAAAGTTATTGATAGTTTTCTAATAGAAGATATTCTTGTAAGCGGGTCTTCTATTATTATAAAGGAAATATCCTATAAAGAGATCTTCTTTTAGGAAAAGACATCTTTGATACTTATACACTTAGTTTCCTATATGGAATCTTTCTTTGTAATTAGGAAAAAAAAAATATAGGAAGAGATTTTGACCAAAATATTGAGTCCCTTTTTGGGTAAAAATTGGGCCTTTGGGATTTGAGAGCTCTAAGGTTATAATCTCCTTCAACAATAGTGGAAGTTCTTTGTCTTCGCTTGTGGATGTAGGCTTGAGGTAAAACCACGTAAATCGTTGTGTGTTTTGTTTTTGTTTTTTATTCTTTTCCCCTTATTATTATTCTTTGTTGTGGTTTTTCACAACAAATTGGTATCAGAGCCTAGGTTATTAGACATGGAATGGTGACAAAGTTGGAGGTTGAGAAGTTTGATGGAAGAAACGATTTTAGTTTATGGTGCATTAAGATGCATGCCTTATTGGTTCAATAGGGGTTGTCTAAAGCACTAAAAGGTAAAGAGGTTCTACCAACAATGATGTCTAATGAAGAGAATGATGAACTTATAGAGAAAGCGCAAGTGCTATTCTATTGTGCTTGGGTAATAAGGTGTTTCGTGAGGTTGAAAAAGAGGATACGACTATTAAGTTATGATTGAAGTTAGAAAGTTTGTATATGACAAAGTCTTTTACAAATCTCTTGTATATAAAAAAGTGGTTGTATACACTCCAGAAGAAACAAGGTACGTCCATTAAAGACCTAAACTCATCAAGGATTTGAGGAATCTTGATTTAGAATTGATGATGAAGACCAAACCATAATTTTGATGTGTTCCCTACTGAATTCTTTTGAGCACTTTGTAGATACCATGATGTATGGTAGAGATACTCTCTCCGTAGAGGATGTTAGAGTAGCCTTGAACTCAAAGAAATTGAAGAAGATGGTGTTTGAGAGTAGAGAAGATGACTTAGGTGAAGGTTTGGTGGCTAGAGAGAGAACAAGAAAGAAAAATAATAGCAGAAAAGGTTGTTCTAAATCAAAGTCTAAAGGAAACAACAAATGTTTCAATTGCAAGAAAGAAGGGCACTATGTGAAATATAGTCCAGACTGTAAAAGAAAAGAAAAGAAAAACTTCTAATTCTAGGGATGCAACAGTTGTAGAAGAAAATTCAGATAATGCATATGTTTTTTCAGTTACTATTAATAACTTAGGTGATGAGTGGATTCTTGATTCAGGGTGCTCCTATCATGTTTCCCAATAAGGATTGGTGTTGAACCAATCCTTAATGGTAGGAAGGTTCTCATGGGAAACGATGTAGCTTGTAAGGCTATTGGGATAGACACAATTCAAATTAAGATGCATGATGGCCTTGTAAGGACATTAATTGATGTAAGGCATGTTCCAGAGTTGAAGAAAAAATTAATTTCTTTAAGGACATTTTACTCAAATGGATGCATATATAAGGCAGGAGATGAAGTTTTGAAAATTTCTAAGGGTCCTTTTGTTATGATGAAATGAAAGAAAATTAATGGTCTTTCTACATTGAAGGTAGCATGGTTACAGGTGCAGTTGGAGTTTCAACTTCAGAATCAATTTCAAAGACTACTATATTGTGGCATATGTGGCTTGGGCATATGAGTGAGAGAAGATTGGCAATTTTGAGCAAACGAGGTTTTCTGTATGGACAGAAAACAAGAGAATTGGATTTTTGTAGGGCAAGGAAGTGCATATTCTTAGGATATGCAGATGAAGTGTGAAATATCGAAAATCCAATAAGAAACACTCGGAGGGGGGAGGGGGTGAATGGGTGATTTAAATATTTTTAATAAAGATTTATATTTTATACCCAATTTTTTTACCTTGTGAGATGTTAGGGATGATCTATTTTATCAATTATAGACAATTCAAATATAAAAGATATAAACAATGAGGCACAAGATTTCTTATGTGGAAAACCCCTAAACTAACTGTGTAGATAAAAAACAATGAGATCTAAGACCTATTAATCTAAATCCACTATACAGAATCAAGTTACATAGATTTAGTTGACTGCTTTACCCTAAATTACTCTCTAGTACTTACAACTTGATTCATGTATGCGGTGTAATAACCCTCGATTACTCCAATGGATTGCTTCAATCTCGCCAAAGGGATGAAGGTTTTCAAACCAAGATTCAAAGATCTAATCCTCGAATGAGAGATCGGGAATGGTGTGACACTTTAGGCTTTCTCTCTCGGAGATCCTCTCTAAAGAGTATAAGGTCTTTCAATGACCTTTATCTCTAATTTCTACAATCTTTGACCTTGAAGGGGCTAATTGGAAGGTATTTAAAGGCAAAACCCGAAGAATTTTGGTTCTGAAAGAGCTCCAAATCAAATTTATGTGAAAATCTCGGCAGAATCAGCATGATCACTCCAGCCAACTCACCTATCACTTAAGCGTCTCAGGCGCTTGAGTACTAAGGCTCGCTTGAGCGGTCCTGTCCTTTTTCAAAAGTCAATTTTAAATCATTTAAGTTTTAAAAAAACCGATCCTCTTAATACCTTAACGTAGCCTAATTTGCCATAAGCTAAACCTCTTTAGATGTGCCTGTGACTTCTTAATTGGATGAAGAACAATTATTGATCTTCAATGGGGAGTAAGTCACTATCTAAAAAGGCTTTTATGGAAAACATAAAAAGAAACAAAATTGCTAACATATAAATAAGACTCAATGTCCTACTAGAGTGAAAATGTATAGGTTATGATGCTTAGATTCAAAATTCTCCAAATTCCTTATTAGCAAGGATGTGACTTTCAATGAGTCTGCAATGTTGAGTCCTAAGAAAGAGCAACTTGATTCATGCCCACTTGGTGTATCAGCTGATTCATGTCCAGCTGGTGTTCCTTGATTGAGGTAGTAATCAATAAAATTTATAACCTATTACACCATGAACTAGGGTAGCAAAGACAAAGCTACTATAGCATAGTGGCTCTAGGATCGTTCACTGGGATGGGTTTTCACTCCATAATCGATATTAATTCAAAGCTAAATTGATGCCTTTTCATTTCAAGGTTAGCTCTAAAAGAAAGCATAAAGATGTTTAAATGAAAAAGGTTTGGTTTTAAACTAACCAAAAATAAAGTAATGGAAATTACTTACTAAGAAAAGTGTTTCTTGGAGTTTAGATCACTAGGCTCAGGTTCTTCATACAAAAAGGAGAGTTCCAGTCACTTGTTTCTTTTCCTCGCATTAGAGAATTAACATATAGTTAATTCTCTAACCGGTGTGGTACAGATGCTTCCCCTTAATGGGTTCAAACACTAAATCCCTCTCACTGATGCAACTTGCAATGGCTCGTGCCTCTCACCTAGCATTTGCCATTCAAGGTGATCTTTAACCTTGGATTACCCTTCACAAGCTCGTAAGAGATAACTAATGGATGTCTCATTAGAGTCCAAAAGCTTACCAAGTGTTGGCTATTCTAGAAAATCCTACCTTCAAACCACCTCCCAAAGGCTCGCAAGAGATAAATAAGTGCATCTCAATGGATGGAGATCACTAGCCTTATCAAGTGTTGGCCCAGGTGAATTAAAGGCGTTTTAAGTTAACTACAAAGATAAAAACCATTAACGGGTCACACTTTCTCTTCATTAAAAACTAAAACAACAAAACTTCCAATTTATGCATGAAGAAACTTACCCGGCTTTCTTCACTCCAAGAGACGAAGAGCCTAGCCACTCATCCTCTGAGGAAAAATCCTCAGAGTTTGGTTGGCTAGAAAGAAAACTAACAAGAAAACAAATATATATGAAAAGCAGAGCAAGTGCTCTGTATTTTACTTCCTTCCAAAACTGTACAAAAGGATGGATCCTGATGGATCGATCTCTCCTCTTTACATTGGTTCAAAGATATATATAGAGAAGATATTTTCTAAGAAATATCCCAATAATATCTTTGACTGATTACAAGGAGAAAATACAAAATATCTTGAGAGAAAAAATCTAACTTAGTCGGTGGCAAATATCTCAAGATGTCGGTCACAACAAATATCTAAGCAAAATATCCCAAGATGTCGGTCGGAAATATCAGGAAGCTTTAGGAGAATACCGTGGCACTATATACTGAGAGAAAAACTCTTCGAGTAAGCGCTGTCTGAGGATTCGAATATGTATATCCAGAGAAGTTGAAATGTCTTCCTCTCCCATCCGGATGTGAGATATCTGGATGTAAAATGTCGTCGCACTGCTCACATCCAGATGTAAAATGTCGGCGCACGGAACGTCCTCCTTTCCCATCCGGATGTGAGATATCCGGATGAGGTGGAATGCCAGCCGGATAGAATTCTTCCTTGTGTACAAGGTGTAGGGACCCCTCTCCCGGATGACAGGGAGCGCGCAAGGCTATCCGGATCAGCTCCATCCGGATTCCCAAAGAAGACATGTGGCGCGCTCTCCTATCAGGACTCTCTTAGGGAGAAGTACACGACACTCTTGAACATCACACCCGGATGATAGCATATCCTATTCGGATGTGTTGTTCAGATCATTGTTCCGCCGCCATCCTATCCGGACGCCCTGTCCGAACATCTTTTACTCCTTGCATTCCGGATTTGCTTATGGCAAAGGACTTCAAAGCTTCGGCTCTACATGTTTCTGAGCTTTCCATTGCCTTGCCATGGATTCCAAAGAACTCTCCTTAATCTCTGATTGCTTTGGTGATAAAAAAACTATCAAAACACCAAAACTTAACACAATTTGATTATAATTGATTGCAAGAGTCCTTAATATGTTAAATGGGTTAAAAGGTGATAACTACTACTCAAAAGTGTTTATAAGAGTTAATTACAAGCTATGAAATAGCACTTTTTGAGTAGTAATCACTCCCCCTAACCGACATATTGCTAGTCTCTTAGCAATGAAGGAGAGAAAGATAAAAATAACCAGTACTATAATTTACAACATCATGCTGATCAAAAAACAATTTTCAAGTGGCATGATGATCTAACTCTCACATGGAACATTGAAGAAATAAAACTTAAACTTCAACAAGAGTTATCAAATAACTTGTTTAATCACAATTCTTAAAGAGAAGGCATTATGCAAATTTAAGCTTTAAAAGAGTTTCCACTCCCAAAGGGTCAAACCTTACTCTTCCACAAAAATCTAAGTGTTATTTATTAGCTTCCGAATATCGTATGTTGAACTAATCTCTCCCCTAAACCTAGTTCTTTTTCAAAGCTTAGCAAACTGATCAACCTCCAATAGGCTAAGAACGCACCTCTTTTTTCACAATTTTTTTCATTGAAGGAGTACAAGGCTTAAAGGTATTCTTTTCTAACTTGTCCATGTAACGGGGGTCCATCGATGACTCCCAACCAATTAAGGTTTAGGGCATCAAGCTTTAAGGATCTTTCAACCACTAACTCCTCGGATTTTCCCCAGACTTTTTGAGAATAAATTTTAATACCCAAGCACCTACAGTATGTTAAACTCCACCTATTCACCCTTGTAACGAGCATTGAGGTCGGTGACTCCCAACCAATGAAGGCTTAGGGCACCAGGTTTTAAAGATTTTCATCATATACCCCTCAGACCTTGCTTGGGTTTCAAGGCAAGTAAACATTTTTCTTTTTCTTTCTTTATTCCTCAAAGGCTCATTGTCCTTTTATAAGGTGTCCCAACACTATTAAATGAGGTCAAAGGTACCAAGTCTAAAATTTTCCTAAGTCAAGAGGGAAATAGTTCTTCATCTTATAATCGGAATCTATTGTGCACAATGTGTGAATAACTTAAAGTGGAAGAACTAAGCTTGAATTCAATAGAAGTTTCAACAATTCATCAACTTTAGTAAGCATAATACAAAATCTAAGTCAAGTAAAAAGACAAAAATTCAATTTCTCCCTTTTCATTTTTGAGAATTTTTCCTTAATAACCATGGAGAGTAGAAAAAAAACTTAAAAAATTTTAAAATTAAGCAAAAAACAACTAAATTACCAAAATAACTTAGCATTTAATAACAAAAACTTCCTTCCTCAACCTTCCCCCCAACGAAGCTGAACATTGTCCTCAATGTGACAAAAGCGATTGAAAAATAGGGAGGAAGTGGTACCTCCTTAGTGACATGGAGTCTGAGTCATATAGGAGAAACCACATGTTTAAAAAAAAAAAAACAAAAGAGTTAGTGAGTAGAGAAAATAGAAAAATGCCAAGTTTAAAATGATGTCTATATATGATGTATCATCAGTAATACATCCAATCCCAGAATATAAGACATCAAAATATGGAATTATTTATACTAATATGTAAATAAAAAAAATTGAAGAGATGATCAAGTGATGGTATGGTCCTGTGGAGTTGATGCATCTGTGGTGGCCTCTTGAGTGGGTTGGACCAGAACTTTGGCCTTTGTTCTGATAGTCTCCTTAAGTGGCATAGTCTCCTCAACTGGAGCTTTCAGTTGGAGCTATTTGATCTGATGGTTTAAGGAGGTCTGAAATGGAGTGAGAGGCTTTGTGTGTGTGATCTCAGTGAGAGGGCTCTCCTGCAACAAAATGGGAATTTTGCAGCCTATTTCGCAGCTGCGAAAATCCCGTTGGTGCTGAAAAATGATCATCTTCAAACGGCCATAACTTCTTTGTTTCAACTCCAAATTGAGCACCGTTTGAAGCTCTGGACTCCTAACTTCCCAAGATTCAAAAAGAGATATAGTATGCATAATTTGAGCTCCATGAAGTCCTTCAAAAATGTGTCCAACAGTAGCGAAATGCAACATTTCCGTTCTGATTTTGATCATCCAAAAACCTATATTACATCAAAACAAATTAGAATTAAAGCATTGAAATCAAAATTAAAGCATTTGAAATCAAAATTAAAACAAGTAATAAATAAAAGAAAAAGGTATGGACTAGCTAGTCTTTAAAAAGACTAAGTCTATCAAAAAATTTGATCCTTATTTAGCTTGCCGGGATCCCATATGAAGTTTGCATCCCTCACTTGAGATATGCTTTGTATGATTTTGCCATACAAAGTTTGGGGGAAAGGTGGAGGGATGTAATTCTTCATCATTCTTTCTTGATGACTATCCTCTGTGGTTTTCCTTGTATATTAACATCATAGCCATATTTCTCAATCCTTTTTCCATTTTTCTTTCCTTTGATTTCCTCCCTCTTTTCTTTCTCTGTTTCACTTTCTACCATATGTTGTAGCTTGGACATGAACAGATCAACCTCTTCACCACTCCTCAAAGTGATAACCGTTTTAACTTCCTTCACCATTGAAGATTCTCCCTTTTGAGCCTCCACTTTATGGATACCCTCGGAATTTTGATGAGGTTGAGAAGGAAAATTTTCTTTCTCTTGCACTGTGTTGAGGTTGGCAAACCTTGAGATTGCATATTGGAGATTATCTATCTTCTGAGATAGATCATTTTGCACTCCATCCATCTTTTTTGTTCAATGAACTCTCTACACTGTCAATTCTTTGACTGAGCTGAGCATTGATGGATTTTTGAGCTCCAACAAAGTCTCCCACGACCTTGCTAAGATTCACCATAGCTTGTTCAAGGTTCGAGGCTTGCGTAAATGCTTGAACAGGTTGCTTGTACTGAGGTGGCTGTGGTTTCCAAGAGAAATTTGGATGGTCCCTGCAATTGGAATTGTAGGTGTTGCAATCACCAAACATTTCCCTCACTGTTGGAATGGTAGGACACTCTTCCACCAAGTGCTTATAAGATAGACAAATGACACAAGGCATAGCTTGCAATGGTGTGTGAGAGATGACTTGCACTTTTTGCATCTTTTTCATTTCTAGTTCTTCCAATCTCCTTGCCATAGCTGCAATCTTTGCCTTTATGTCTATGTCGTCATTCAAAATATACATCTCGTCCTTAGCATTAGGTTGAGACGTCATTCTTCCCATATCTCTAGCATTTGGTTCATCCCATCTTCTTGAAACTTCAGCCACATAACTCATGAAGTTCATGGCTTCCTCTGCTATCTCGTATTCAATATGGCATGTACAACTAGCAATTTGTGAATTAAAAACAGAGAAAACAAAAGAAAAACAATTCTAAGAAAAAAAATTAAGGTAAACTAAAAACTAAATAGAAGGTATACTAAAATATGAACAAAGAAAAATAAACAAATAAAAAGAGTTAGTAAAAGGAAAAGAAAAGTCACCAAACTTGTGATGAAGATCACAAGTACTCTGAAAAGGTGATATCACTGTAAAGTGGCACCATCCCCGGCAATGACGCCATTTGATTCGTGCCCACTTGGTGTATCAGCTGATTCATGTCCAGTTGGTGCTCCTTGATTGAGGTAGTAATCAACAAAATTTATAACCTATTACACCATGAACTAGGGTAGCAAAGACAAAGCTACTATAGCATAGTGGCTCTAGGATCGTTCACTGGGATGGGTTTTCACTCCACAATTGATATTAATTCAAAGCTGAATTGATGCATTTTCATTTCAAGGTTAGCTCTAAAAGAAAGCATAAAGATGTTTAAATGAAAAAGGTTTGGTTTTAAACTAACCAAAAATAAAGTAATGGAAATTACTTACTAAGAAAAGTGTTTCTTGGAGTTTAGATCACTAGGCTCAGGTTTCTCATACAAAAAGGAGAGTTCCGGTCACTTGTTTCTTTTCCTCGCATTAGAGAATAAACATATTGTTAATTCTCTAACCGGTGTGGTACAGATGCTTCCCCTGAATGGGTTCAAACATTAAATCCCTCTCATTGATGCAACTTGCAATGGCTTGTGCCTCTCACATAGCATTTGCCATTCAAGGTGATCTTTAAACTTGGATTACCCTTCACAAGCCCGCAAGAGATAACTAATGGATGTCTCCTTAGAGTCTAAAAGCTTACCAAGTGTTGGCTATTCTAGAAAATCCTACCTTCAAACCACCTCCCAAAGGCTCGCAAGAGATAAATAAGTGCATCTCAATGGATGGAGATCACTAGCCTTATCAAGTGTTGGCCCAGGTGAATTAAAGGCGTTTTAAGTTAACTACAAAGATAAAAACCATTAACGGGTCACACTTTCTCTTCATTAAAAACTAAAACAACAAAACTTCCAATTTATGCATGAAGAAACTTACCCGACTTTCTTCACTCCAAGAGACGAAGAGCCTAGCCACTCATCCTTTGAGGAAAAATCCTCAGAGTTTGGTTGGCTAGAAAGAAAACTAACAAGAAAACAAATATATATGAAAAGCAGAGCAAGTGCTCTGTATTTTACTTCCTTCCAAAACTGTATAAAAGGATGGTCCTGATGGATCGATCTCTCCTCTTTACATTGGTTCAAAGATATATATAGAGAAGATATTTTCTAAGAAATATCCCAATAATATCTTTGACCGATTACAAGGAGAAAATACAAAATATCTTGAGAGAAAAAATCTAACTTAGTCGATGGCAAATATCTCAAGATGTCAGTCACAACAAATATCTAAGCAAAATATCCCAAGATGTCGGTCGAAAATATCAGGAAGCTTCAGGAGAATACCGCGACACTGTATACTGAGAGAAAAACTCTTCGGGTAAGCGCTGTCTGAGGATCTGAATATGTATATCCGGAGAAGTTGAAACGTCTTCCTCTCCCATCCGGATATGAGATATCCGGATGTAAAATGTCGTCGCACTGCTCACATCCGGATGTAAAATGTCTGCGCACGGAACGTCCTCCTTTCCCATCCGGATGTGAGATATCCGGATGAGGTGGAATGCCAACCGGATAGAATTCTTCCCCGTGTACAAGGTGTAGGGACCCTTCTCCCAGATGATAGGGAGCGCGCAAGGCTATCCGGATCAACTCCATCCGGATTCCCAAAGAAGACATGTGGTGCGCTCTCCTATCTGGACTCCGTCAGGGAGAAGCACACGACACTCTTGAACATCACACCAGGACGATAGCATATCCTATATGGATGTGTTGTCCGGATCCTTGTTCCGCCGCCATCCTGTCCGGACGCCCTGTCCAGACATCTTTTACTCCTTGCATTCCAGATTTGCTTATGGCAAAGGACTTCAAAGCTTCGGCTCTACATGTTTATGATCTTTCCATTGCCTTGCCATGGATTCCAAAGAACTCTCCTCAATCTCTGATTGCTTTGGTGATAAAAAAACTATCAAAACACCAAAACTTAACACAATTTGATTAGAATTGATTGCAAGAGTCCTTAATATGTTAATTGGGTTAAAAGGTGATAACTACTACTCAAAAGTGTTTATAAGAGTTAATTATAAGCTATGAAATAACACTTTTTGAGTAGTAATCACAACTTCATATAGGAAACGACTTTGGTGTGAGAGAAAATGTGAAGTTTGTGCTTAAAACTTTAGAAATCATAGAAAAAACTATTTCAATAAAGCCAAAGTAGGAAGAAGTGTAACATCTTAATGATAAGAAAATGCACCACAAGAGCAATGATATTGTTTGGCTAAAGATAGAACAAAGAGGCAAATTAAACCACCACAAAGGTATACTTATGCATATTTGGTTGCTTATGCACTTAGTGTGACAGAGAACACTAAAAAAGAGGAACCTCATACTTATCATAAAGCCATGACTAGTAGAGAGTCTACACAATGGATTGTTGCTATGAATGAGGAGATTGAATATCTTAAAAAGAACCACACTTGAAAACTAGTTGAGAAACCTAAAAATCAAAAGATTGTTGGTTGCAAATGGGTCTTCAAAATAAAGGAAGGAATTCTAAGAGTGGAAAATGCTAAGTTCAAAGTACATTTGGTGGAAAAGGGCTACACACAAAAGAAGGGTGTGAACTTTATTGAAGTGTTTTCTCCAGTTGTGAAACATAGATCAATAAGGGTGTTACTTGCTATGGTTGCTTTATTGGATTTAGAGTTAGAGCAACTTGATTTCAAGACTACTTTTCCACATGGTGAGTTTGAAGAGAAGATTTATATGCATCAACTTAAGGGATTCATTATTTCGGGAAATGAAGACCATGTTTGTTTGTTGAAGGAATCTCTTTATGGTTTGAACCAATCTCCTAGGCAGTGGTATAAAAGGTTTGATACTTTTATGATTGGTAATGACTACCATAGGAGTGAGTATGATAACTCTGTTTATCACAAGGAATTGTTTGATGGTTCTTTAATTTATTTATTGTTATATATTGATGACATGTTAATTACATGCAAGAATATGCTTGAGATCAACAAGTTGAAAACTTAACTTCAAGGAGAGTTTGACATGAAAGATCTTGGAACTATGAAGAAAATATTAGGTATGGAGAATCATAGAGACCGAAAAGTAAGGAAATTATACTTATCATAGAAAAAGTATATTGAGAAAATGTTGGAACACTTTGGAATGCAAGGATCAAAACTAGTGAGTACTCCATTTGCAACTCACTTCAAACTTTGAAGTGCTTTATCATCATATACTAAAGAAGAGAGAGACTACATGTCACATGTTCCTTATGCTAGTGTAGTTGGAAACATTATGTATGCCATGGTCTAGGCTAGGCTAGACATTTCACATGTAGTTAGTGTGGTGAGTAGATATATGGATTGCCCTAGAAAGATCCATTGACAAACAATGGAATGAATACTTCGATACTTGAGAGGAACATCCAATGTTGACTTAGTATATGATAAATTTAGTGACATTTTTGGGGAAATTCTTGGTTATGTTGATTTTAATTATGTTGGAGATTTGGATAGAAGAAGATTTCTAACTTGTATGTATTCACTTTATGTGGTAGTGTTATTAGTTGGAAAACAACTTTGTAATCTATAGTTTCATTGTCAATCACTAAAGTAGAATACATGGTGGCCACAAAAGCATTGAAAGAAGCTATTTGGCTTAAGGGTTTGGTTGGCGATTTAGGCTTACAACAAGAATTGATTGTTGTGTATTGTAATAGCCAAAGTAACATACATTTGACTAAAAATTAGATGTTCCATGAGAGGACCAAACATATTGATGTCATAATGCATTTTATTAGGGATGTGATCGCATAAGGTGCTATTGTAGTGAAAAAATCCCTACAGTGGACAATCCTATAGATATGATGACTAAGTCCATCTTTACAATTAAGTTTAAGTATTGTTTGGACTTAATTGGTGTTAGTAATATCTGAAGGCCCCTTTGGGGTGTGAGAGCGAAGTAACTTGGAAGACTTTTGAGTTTGTTTAAATCTTGGGAATTTAAGCCAAGGTGGAAATTATTGGAAAGTGTCTCAAATTGTATTTTGAGTAAATTGGAAAGTTATTGATAGTTTTCTCATAAAAGATATTCTTGTAAGTGGGTCTCCTATTATTATAAAGGAAATATCCTATTATGAAATCTTCTTTTGGGAAAAGACATCTTTGACAATTATACATTTAGTTTCCTATATGGAATCTTCCTTTGTAATTAGGAAAAAATATAAGAAGAGATTTTGACCAAAATAGTGAAAGTTTTTTTCTAGGTATAAATTGGGGTTTTGGGATTTGAGAGCTCTAAGGTTGCAATCTCCTTAAATAATAATGGAAATTCATTTTCGTTTTTGCTTGTGGATGTAGGCTTGAGGCCAAACCACTAAATTGTTGTGTTTTGTTTTTGATTTCTTATTTTTTTTTTCTCCCTATTATTATTCTGTCATGTTTTTTCACAACAATTATGATGCATAAAGACTAAGAAATAAGAACATGAGTTTTTTGGTACAAATAATTTTTTTTTTTTTTTTGGTACAAATCCTAGAATTGTGGTAACAAATCAACATATCTAATTGGTATTATATAGATTGTGCTTGACTATTATTGTTATTATGCTCCTATAAGATGGTGTTCTCTTTCTTAACATGAGGTTCTTTAAGGATGTAACTACAATAATGATGCAAATCCTAGAATTGTAGTAACAAATCAAAAAATCTCATTGGTATTATATAGGTTGTACAAGGCTATTATTGCTATTATGCCCCTACAAAATGGTGTTTTCCTTGGTAACATCACTCTTGGACCAAATTTGTTAAGAACGTTGTAGGAAACCTCATATTACTTTATTCTTAAGTCTTGGATCATTAGAGTGCATGCAATCCTATCCTGCACTTTTTAGATCTAAGTATGGAAACATGATATTAAAAAAATTAATAATAAAACCTAAATTTAGAGATATAGATATATACTTGCAATTTTGATGTTCCTAGATCGATTCTTGTCAGTATAGAAAGCTCTGAAATTGTAAAAGATCTCATAAACATAGTAGTCTTCCACTTGACGACTCTTTTTAAGTCTAGGCATTGAGATAGTGGAAATCTCTAGGTTGAAGGCTAAGACTTCTTTTTTGAACTTGAGGGAGAGAATGACAAAAGTCTAAAGCTTTAACACTTAAGGGGGTAGACTTATAGGCTTCTTATTGGCTTTAAGTGACTCAAGCTCACATTCGACTTAGGTCACTTAATTTAACACAAAAGGGTGTCCTAATTGATTAATTAGCTAAATTAAGTTCCAATTAATCAACTAGTCCAATCTAGAGGTATTGTTCACTTACACTTATGGAACCTTGCGTAGTTACTAAAACACCTTTATGCATATAAGGAAACCAAGAACTAATCCAACAATCATAAACTATGTCATTAATGCATATGAGCTTAAATAGGAACCACTGGGATGCATAAGATAGTATTGAATTCTTCAAAATCCAATTCTAAAGTTGACTCAACATCCTACTATAGAGAGTCAATGACATTCCAATGCCATATGTATATTACAACAAGATACTAAGTGTTCAGGTCTTTGACCTGTTATCCACTATATATAGTCTCCCCATGAACTAGTGTCCGTAATCTAACAAGGTAAAAGCTATCAACTTCTTAAGATTACCTCTAGCATCCTTGATTTATAGATCATCTTATTATGTGATCAAATGACATATTCTAGCTCATGAAGAGTATATGTCAAATTCAACTAAAGGAAATAGTACAACGCCATAGATTTCATTATCACACATCCTTAGTATCACCTAAGGGGACACACTGTCTCAAAATGTATGAGATGTCATGGTGTTTCCATTGAGAATACCTATTGCTATTAGCTTCCATTAATAATGATTCAATCCATAAGGAATATATGATCACTTTAGGATTTCACTTGTAGATCAAAACTACCATAAACTTTGACACAAGCTTAGTATTCTCTCAAGTTTGAGAGACAATATAATATAGTAGCTTGGTAAAGTCATGACTACTCGATGGTCTTACACCATGACTCACCATAATTCATATCCAACATGTAATTGCAAGTGCACTCACCATGGGAAACCCATCCCGATGGACAAGATTAGCCATTTTTCCACTTAGAAGGTAGTACACTACAACCTCAAATGGATTGCTTAAGTCCATGAATCGATTACGAACAAATCATCTGCTTGTAAGAAACCTATGAGTTAGATTTTTTATGCAACTCCTAATGTACCCAAGTCATGTACAATGTAAGACTTGCTAGGTGAGAATGCTCATAAATTATAATGTATGGAATGATGATAAATGAAAGTGAAATTGGAACATCCTTAAATAAATGATAAATTCCAAATCTGTTATACCATATCATGCTTTTAAGGGCTCCCTCCAAACAGATGTGCCCATACCAAGAACTTGGTAGGATATACATAGTTATTACAATGGTTATGGGCATAGAGAATTGTATAAAATGAGCAACCCTTTCATTGATGTGATTTAGTGTATATATATATATATATATATATATAAAGGAGCTAAAGAGTCTAAGTACAATAATAGTATAAATCCTCGAATTGTGGTTGTATAGGGCTGTTATTTCTATTATGCCCCTACAAGATGGTGTTCTCATTAGTAACATCAAGCTTGGACCAAAGTTTTTGAAGACTTGACCACGCCAAAGGCTTGGTAGTGTGTCAATGAGCTGATTTGAAGAGAAGACATGAGCTACTTGTAACTTAACACTTTAGACTTCATCATGAACAAATGAAAGTCAATAGTGATACGCTTCATTTGTGAATAAAAAACAAGGTTTGTATAGAGGTATGTGGGTGCCAACATTATCACTGCAAATAATTGGTTACTATAGTAGAGAAACTCCTAATTCTTGAAATAATGAACTATCCAAGGGGCCTTGGAGGTAGTGGAAGCACTTTCATGGTAGTTAACTTCAATTAAGGAGCATACACCCAAAATGTTGCTTTGATGTACTTATGAGATGACATTGTCTTAAGAAAGAGAACATAAGAATTGGTGGAGGTTAGATTATCAGTGTTTCTAGCCTAATTAGCATAAAAAGACATGCAATAAGAGAGGAAATCCATGATATAGGGACAAACTATTATATACTATGTTGTGTAGATAGAGAAAAAGCCATTTCAGAGTTGCCTAATGTTTTGTTATTAGTTAATGCATGCATTGACAATGATTTTTTTGTTATAGTGAAGGCAGTGTCAAGAAGAGTTAATGAGAGGTATTAGAGATTTCCAACAATCTTGTAATACTAAATTACATCATTAAGTAATGAATTTGCAAATTGGAAGAATGAAGGACAAAATTATTGTTGCGTGCTTTTTTATTCAATGTTTTGACAATCTTTATGTACATATGTTGCAACAGATAAAAAAAAGACAAGAATGAAGGAAATGATATGATTCTTTAGATCATATCATGATTTTAAGAGAATGGTAGACTATCCTAATTGGAATGATATAATTAAGGATAGTCAAATACGCTAGTTGGTTGCAATTAATGGTCTTGCAATAAATAGTACTTGATTTTCTCCTTGACGTGATGGTTTACATCAACCCTCAAGCATGGTAGTGAGATAGAATGAATGTCAAGCCTATGTCGAAAGCCAATAAACAAGTGATTGACAAGTTTTTATGGAGGGATATTTAATGGCTGATGTCATCAAGGATCTCTAAGTTGAAAAGACTATAATTGTCCACTTGATGTTCATAAAAACCATTTATCAAGGTTAGGAAAAGTTGTAATTGAAAGATTATGAGAAAGAAAAAAAGAGATTGAGGGTCTGTTTGGTTACTATTTTCAAGAACAGTTTTATGTTCTTGAAAACAAAAAACACTGAAAACTTGTTTGGGAAATGAGGTGATTTTTGTTTTTTGTGTTTCCTGTATTCTCAAAAGGTCATTTTTTAAAGAAAAAAAAGGTGATTTTGTAGTTTTTTTTCACTATTTAGAGAACAACTGTACTCTATGTTTTCTTTTCCTTGGTTTTTTTTTGGGTGTTTCTCTACTTGTGATTTCTCCTTCAACACATTGAGTGCATCTCTAGCATTACAAAATGAAAGTCTCCAGCATGGTGAGATGGACAATGAAGATGACAACCATGTTTGTGGGTGTGATCGAGACCATGGAGGTCTCGGTGTGAGTGAATGGTTGTGGGTGTGAACGGTGTTGGCGATGGAATGGTGCCTTGAGGGGCAAGACCATGGGGGGAGATGTCGTGAGCAACGATGTGTGGCGGTAGGGTGAAAATGAGTGATGTTGTAGGGTTTCTAAAGATGGTGCCAATAATGATGTTGCCATGGCAATGCCATGCATGGGTGTTAGTTGATTGACGATGAGGGGCATTGACAGTAATTGTGGACTGGAATAGGAGAGTAGAAAAAAGAAAAGAAAAAAATATATATTTGATTAAAAGGGATGAGAAAAAGAAAATGATGTTTGGATGGAGAGAAAATAAGGAAATTATAGAGGAAAATGACGAAAAAATGGTGTGACAGGCTGGGTATGGAAAGAAGAAGGAAAATGTTGTGTTTTATGTTGTCTGTGCTAGATACCAGATCATAAACTATGTTTCTTAAATGAGATTTTCCATGGAACACAAAAATGATATGAATTGAGTAATTTTTCTTCCTAGTAATTATATTTATTTATGTCACTATTGTTCATATTTATTTGCTAAAAGTTAACAAAATTTATGTATTTCAAAATGGAATAATTTTTTAATTTAAATGAAGTGTAAATTTAAAAATTATTTATATATTTTCAATATCAAGTTAATTGAAGAAAACACTTAGTAATTTAAAAAAAAAAACAACTTTCAAACATATTTTTTTATTTTACTTGTTCTAAAAAACTCTTTTTTTTTTATTAATTTAATCGAATATTTTTTTTTGAGAAAAATAATTGTTTTATAGAATTTAGTTTCCAAACACATTTTTTTTTTAAACACTAAAAATTGTTCTTAAAATTTGTTTTCTAGAACAATTTTTAAAAACAACAACCAAACTGGCCTTGAGTTTTTGATAAAAAGAAAACATGCCCCATTAAAAACTACATGTCAAGAAATGTAAACCCAATTTGATATGGGATCAAGATATCTATAACTTTTATGTAAAGGCCTATATCTAAGAAAGCATAAGTTAAAGTTTTTTTGTTTTAAAAAATTTGTGCATGCTAGAATTTTTTAAATATGGAAAGCAAAGAGAACCAAAGATGCGTAAACTGGAATAATTAGGGTGTTGACCAAATAATTATAAATATGGAGAATTCTTACCAATAGAGTAGCAAGGTAGTATGTTGATAAGGTAAGTAGCAGTTAAGAATGCATCTACCTAAAATTTGAGAGGAACAATAGCATAAAAAAGAAGAGTTGGGCTTATCTCAACAATATGTTGAGGTTTCCTTTCAATTAATCCATTTTGTTCAAGGGTATGAGGATAGGATACTTGTTGTTTTATCACACATTGAAGTAAATGATTTGTGAAATTATTTGAAGTAACCTCACTTCCTCTATCACATTAGAAGGTTTTGATTTTTCTATCAAAATGTTTTTCAACAAATACTTCAAACTTTAGAAACACATGTATAAAAATAAGATTTAGGCCTTATAAGATACAACCATGTGTATTGAGTAAAATCATTAATAAAAATTACATAGTATTGAAACTTTTGTGTAGAAGTAAAAGGTGTTGAGCCTCATAAATCAGTATAAATTGTTTTAAGAGAAAAATTTGTAGTTTATGATTTATTAAAGGAAAGTTTATAACATTTTCCAAGTTGACAACTAGTGCAAGGAGGGTCCTTAGTTAGCCAATTAGAAACATTCATAACTTTCTTATTTTCTATTTTTTTTTAAAAAAAGTAGAATTAGGATGCCTTAAATGAACATGCCAAATTTTTGAAGGTGCTCCTCATGCTTTGACACTAGTGAAAGCTTTAATTATCTGTCTTCAAAGGTGAAAAGTTTCCCTTGCTTATGACCTTTTTCTATTATATGTTGTTCGGAGACCTTGATGACAAAACCAGAAGAGTTAAATTCAAATAAACAAACATTATCATCAATAAGTTGACTAATAAATGGTAAGTTACTTTTTATCTTAGAAACAACTAGATTATTCTTTAAGGCTAGTTTACCACATGGAATATTAAGAGAATCATTGTCAGTATGTGTAATTGGCAAGGCATATCCATTTCCAACAAGAATGTGGTCAGTACCAAAATAAGGTCTTAAAGTTTTTAATTTACCTTCTTAGTTTTTCATGTGAGCCATTGCCCCTAAGTTAACTTGAAACTATTTAGGTTCATTTTTACTAATGCCCTTGTGTATTTTCTTCTTCAGTAGTATAATTATATTTGTAGTAGCATGTTATTGTTCTACAACAAATTTGACAAGTTTCCTTGCCATAAATTTGTTGCTTTATTTGTCCTTTTGAATCATTGTTGAACTTTCAGTGGAATCTTAGGTTTGAGGTTTTGTTGTTACCATTATTGTAGAGAGGACAACTTAAGTTAAGGCCCTATCCACGCCCTATTCCTCTTACCCCATGCATATTTCTTCCTCTTCCTCATTGTCAATTGATGGTCTTTCTTCTACATGATAACTTGTTCACAATTTTGTATAGACATGATCAATTGATTAAATGAAGGATAAGGTGATTTTGTTAAAATAACAATTTGAAACTCTTTATATTTGTTTCCTAGTCCCTTTAAGACTTGAAACACTTTTATCCATATCTAAAAGAGATTTTCCAATGGTTGCTAATTTGTCACAAATTGCCTTGAATTTCTTAATGTATTCATCTAATAAAAGAGTCCCTTTTGTAAAGGCTACTTTTGAGTTGAGCCTCACTATCCTTGGTGTTGGAAAACAACTGGTCATGAATTTCAATCCATATTGAATATGTTGTATTCCTTATGTGGCTCAAACTAATAGTCTCCTCCTTCATGTTTGCAAGAAGCTATGATATAAGTAAGCTATTATTCAAACTCTATTGTTCCTCATTTGGATTTTTTAACATAGTTCCAGTATAATTAATGACTTTATTGGATGGTTGTAAATGATTGTTGATATGGTGTTCCAAGATAAGACTTTGAATAAATGGTAGAATTTGTGCCTTCTAGAGGAGAAAGTTTGAGATGGACAATTGAATGGAAATTAGGCTGAAGCGTTAATGAAAGAATTGAATGGAGAGTTTGGGAAAGACAAGGTCTTTGAAAAGGCAAGCTCTGATACCATAATAAATTTGCAAATTTGAAGAATGAATGAGAGAATTGTTGCTACTTGATTTTTTATTCAATGTTTTTCCAATCTTTATACACATATGTTGCAACAAATAGAAAATAAAAATGAAGAAAATGATATGATTCTTGAGCTGAAAAATCATATCTATGATTTTTAGAGAATGGTAGACTATCCTAACTATAATGAGATAATTAAGGATAGTCAAATATGATAGCCGGTTGCAACGATCTTGCAATAGCTAGTACTTGATTTTCTCCTTGATGTGTTGGTTTACATTAGCATCACTAAGAGAGTTTTCATTAGTTAGAGTAAGAACTTGATTGACTGGTAGTGAAGTATGTTTTGCTTTGGTGTTGAGCATATTTGCTTAAGCTAGCAAGTTGGTAATGTACTTTTGTTTAAAATAAATAACCCGTGTGAAGTAGAAATAACTTCAATGCCAAGGAAGTATTAAAGTGGCCTAAGGTATTTAATTGAAGAATGATTAGCAAGCTAAGTAATAAACTTGTTAAGAAACCTCTCATCATTTTTAGTAAGGATTAAACCATTTACATAGTTAAGAAGATAAAGAGTAAAGCTATCATAGTTGAAGAAGAAGAGAGAAGTAACTGAGTTAGAATTTACAAAACCTATGGAGACAATTAATTATTATAGTTTGGCGTACTAGGCTTGTAGGGTTTATTTAAGCCTATATGGTGCCTTGTGAAGTTTGTAGACATGGGTATGATTATTGGCATTGACGACGCCTGGTGGCTTATACATAAAAATGTCTTAACAACTAATTGTCGAAGCAACCCACTATGAGACAAAGAAATACTAAAATAAAGACAAATTATGGTCTAGTTGACAACAAGACTCATTATATCATGGTAGTTGATGCCAAGCCTTTAATGAAATCCTTAATTTGGTCACCAATGGAGCCTTATAGCACTCAATAACTTCGTCATATATACTTAGACCATAAAATTATTAGAGTGTGAAACTTTTGCTTTATTATCATTAAAATTGAGATTAACTAATCCTTCTTGATCATGACAAAACCAAGGTTACTAAAGTTCTCCCCCTCAACATATGTTATTTATTTATTTATTTAAGAAAACATTCAACCTAAAGAATGCTGAGGAGTATATTAAGGGTGCTAAGAAAAAATATAATCAATAAACGCAACTTAAGAGAAAATAGAAATAGGAAAATGTCAAGATATTGATGTCAATCAAGATACATACATACATATGATCATTAAAGCACAAAGCATCAATATGTAAGATTGCTAAAACAAAATTATCATTTTAGTACAAGAGTAAACTATTAAACAATAGGAATATCATCAATTTAACAAAGAAGAAAAGCAAATTTAAATCATTTTTCCTTTTTCATTTAAAATCATTTTCCAAGTAAAAAATTAATTCAACCTTTTATGTCAAGATCTTAGAGATTAACTTAAACCACAAAAAACATTTTTCAATTTAAAGCATGATTTTAAAGAATATAGGAGAATAGACAATATATGCAAAGTATTTCGTAAAAAATGAAACACATAACATGCATAAGATAATATCATTGAATCATGCAAGTACATGAGCATTCTATTTAACCTAAAGTTTTCATAGTTTATGTCTTCTTCTTGATACAAACCTTGGGCTAGTGAATATACAAATTTTATCAAAATGATTGATCAATTTTTCTTTCTATGACCATAATCCAAAAATTATCAATTTTGCCTTATTATATTGTTATTATTATTATTATTATTATTTTATTTCAATAAGATTATAAGAGCAAAATATATTGCAAGCATTTCTAAGCTCAAAGCAAAAACTTTGACCCCTCTTTAGATGATGAGTGGTGTTATCCCCATTTCTTTGAAGATTCTTAGTTTGCTTGCTTTCTTTTTATAGAGTTTTCTTCAATTTGTTTTGACCTTACATCATTCTCCACTTTTTCTTGTTGTTGGGCTAAGCTTCATTAATATTCTTCTTCAATTCATATATATAGCTCATCATCATCTTTATACATGCTCAATAAAGAGGATTAGATTGATAAAAAAAAAAACTAAGAGACACTTTTTCATTGATAAAAATAAAGTTTTCTTGAAAAATTTCTTTTACTTTGAGGATTAAAGCACTTGCATACAAATTTTGTGGAATGACAAATGATAAATCAAATGACATTTTGAAAGCATTTCACTCAAAGAAGATTTATTGTTACCAAAATGGTATTTCAATTTAAAACATTTTAACTTTAGGAAAGGTAACATTACTTGAAATTACCAATGCCAATGATCTCTTTTTTTGCATTGTGTCTAAGGTAAACATATCCTCATTTCTTCTTGGTTGAATCCTTGCAAAACAAATTAAGTAACCTTTAGTAACTATATTTTCTTAGGTCCTAAAGCGTTAGCACTTCTCTTAAATTTAAAATTGGATGCAATATGAGAGGATTTTCTCAAAAGATAATTATCACTAATGAGACCTCATCTCCTATAAAAATTTGAATTGCTAATTTGATTATTGCTTGAAGTCTTTTTCACAAAATTGTTTTTCCTTTTTTTTTTTAAATACTTTTCGTTTTTATGAAGCTTGAAACCTAATGCTTTTTATTATTATTATTATTATCAAAAATGCATTTTTAACTTGCTAAAATCATAATAATTTTTTTCCCATTTAAAATTTTTTCAAGAGAGGTTGTCAACCATTTGTTTGTCTTTTTCAAAACTTCATTTTCTTTTTTAGAATCATTTTAGCCTTCTCAATACTTTAAAAATATTCTTTGAGCTCATTGAGCTCTTTCTCAAGAGAAGAAACTATTTTCATGAGAAAGACATTCTTTAAAGCAACTTTTCAAAATCAAGTTATTATTCTTCAAAAGTATCTTACAATTCATCATTATTTGAAGAATATACCTCATTTTCACGTTCCTCCAAATCTATGAAGCATATGTTGACAACTTCATTTGTGCACTCTTCTTCCTAGAATCTTTATCACTCTCACTCCATGTTGACACCATTGCTTTCTTCTTTTTGGCATTTGAGGATTCCTTATTTGGATGAAGTCTTCTTTTCATATGAACTTCTATGAGATGAGATCAAAGTCTTCATCTTCACTTTCCTCCTCTTTATGATGAATTATTGAAGCTTTGAATGTAATACCATTTTTCATCTTTTCATCAACTTCTTAATGGTTGTTCATGTGTATCTCATGATTTACTTCCCACTTGTTTGGTATATACCTCAATATCATCATGACCTTTTCAACCTTGGTGTAGGTCTTACCCAAAGCTTGAATTTGTTTATTATCTCCATGAACCTAGTTAACATCTCATCAATCAATTCAATTTTTTCATTGAAAGTAATTTATAGTTATGCATAAGGATGTTTATCTTAGATTTTTTAGTTCTGTTTGGTGTCTTCACGAGTAATTTTTAGGAGTTTATATATCTATCTTTGATTAATTCACATTGGGAGACCCTATTACATTCATTTCTATATAAGGTATAATGGGGACAACATATATTTTAATATTTAATTGAGCATTTCTCTTTTCTAGCTCATCCCAATCATGGCTTGGTTTTGAAACGATCACTCACCCCATTTTCAATTTTAGTAGAAGCATAATATCCATTTTAAATGATTGCCCATAAATAGAAATCAATAGAGATTAAAATCCAGTCTTTCTTGTTTTATAGTAAGAATAATTAAATTTTTTTTATATACGAACTAGATTCTATCTAGTCGTTAGAGACATTTTCTAGAATATCTGATCAACTGTCCAATTGATCACTTAGCTAACTGTTGGATATTTAATGCATTGTAGGTGACCATTAGGAGAGTTACTACATAGACAGTCAATCGTCTGGTTGAACCATTTTACTCTCTACAACTCATTGCCTTTGAGCGCACTTTTGTTACTTTAGACTTCATTGTATCTCCTTCTTAAATATTGCTCTTTTTCTTGCTTCTTGGAATGGGAGAGAACTTGAGTTTTGACATATAGAATGGGATGATCTTTTTGAACTGATGCACTTAATAAAATCATTAGTGTGTTTAACCTTTGCTTTATTATATTCAAAAATGAAATTAACCAAACCTTGGTCTAATAATCTTATATACAAATGGTGATCAGTTCTACCCCAAGTGCCAAGATTTGGTTGCAGAAAAAAAAAAAAAAGAAAAAAGAAAAAAACCAATGAGCCAAGTGTCAATCCACAGGGAAAAAGAAGAAATGAGACTATCAAGGAGAAGTTTAGAGGTAAATGAAAATGAAATGGATAGAAATTAGTAGATTGTTTGGTTAGAGGTTTTCCAAAACATTGGAGAAATTGAACCACATGAAAGCAAAAATCAATATAAAACACACTAGGGAATAAATAACATCCTTTTAGAGTTCCCTCCCAAGTTCTTATGTGCCAAAAACCAAATACAATATGGGAAGGGAGTGACTAAAATTGGAAGATATAACTTTAAAATCACTTGTTCATTTTCACAAACATGTTCTCTGCATGATGGTTTTGCCTCTGACAATAAACACACACAAACTCCTCACCAGCTCAAGATCTAAAATTATGAAAAGAAGTCATGACAAAGCCAAATGATTAACAATACAAACACCCAAAGTGTCCACAAGTATTCCATAATTTAAAATAAAGTTTCAAGGAAGAAGATTAATCACACTCTAAATTCCAACTCAAACCCTAAAATTATAAAATGAAGATAGAGCAACCGTAAGTCAAGAGATGTGAAACTCAAGCACCTAAAGTATTTCTTAAACACTTCATAATCTAAAACAAGGTTGAAAACAAGGGATAAACCATAAATGCAAAACCAAAATGTAGATTTCAACATTAAACTCATTATGTTTTATACAAAACAACCATTGAAGTTCACTCCTTATAAGTGGACATCACCGTAGCACAAGGAAGCTAGTTAAAACAAAGAAAGAATAAAGCAAATAGCTCCATGAATGAAAGCAAACAGCCAAAATACATATGAAAATGTGGAGTAATACTACATAAATGGAGTCCCAAAGTTAGATGGATGGTGCACAAAGCAAGAATAATCCAAAATAGAGCTAAACCCTAAACTAATCTAGGTTAATCCATGAAGAAGAATGGGAAAATTTAATTGAAGTGACAAAGGACAAGAGGCCTCCAAACTGGAGAAAAAACCAAGTTCTTCGTCTGGAAATTGGGTATTTAACCCCATGCCTGGGATCAATAACCTCTACAATGTTCCTCCATCTTAAAGCATAAGTGGAGATCTAATGATCCAAAACAGTCCAAAATTCACACACCTCAAATTTCAGGGCAAAGTGTGTGGATTTGAGTTGCAAAATTAAGCCGAGGGCCTCAAAAGATGGTACTTCAGGAAGGCTTTTGGCAAGAAAATGCTCATGGCTGAGGGTGGGAATTTAGGGTGCAATTTTTCTGATTTTCAACCTTTGCTTTCTGATATGCCCAAGTTCTGCACATCGTTCGGACTTTTAAATTCGCCAAATTTAAGTGATTCAAAAACGCATGGGAAACATAAACAAGCTTGGCATTCCAGGGTAGCTCCAAATTGGGTGATCATGGGGTGTGAATTGCACAAAAATACTTCAAAAATCAAGCCAGTAACGAGGTGTTCATTGCCCTACCATAAGTCAAGAATCGTGTTCATTACCATTTCTCATTAAATTTACATTGGACATACAACCATTCTACTAAGGAGGGGAATTGAACACAACAAAGATACATCTTTTTATAATTTACTGTTAATTAATCCAACATATGTGTAGCCTTTTGACTTGCATACTAAATCATTACAACATTTCATCCCTTTCTTTATGTTTCCAAAATTCTGTCAGCATTGTTGATAGATGCTCATACACTAACAGTCGTACATCAATTGATTGACATTCTGGGATTTAGAACAGAGCTCTGCAAATGATATCCGTGCGCTGATAAGCTCCAAAGTCAAGAGGTGCCTCTTTTTTCTTTCTGCTGGTCCAATCTAGAAATGCTTTCTGAATAATGTTCTTGAATGAAAATTTAATGATTTTGAATTTATAGAAAACAACTCTTTTTGGTGGCACTTGGTTCATGACTGAAGAATCAGGATTCAATCTCCTGGTTAATAAAGAACCTGCATGTGCATGCATGACATCTTATTTTGGTTTCTGTAAAACATACATGGTTGAGAAAAAGGATGTCTGAAAGAGAAGGAAATAATTTCCTGCTCGCCTTTGCGTGATGAAGAGTTTAATCACTATTCTCCTAACATCTTAGAAAAAAAAAAGGGAAAATTATTAGCAATAATAATGTAAATAAACAAACGAAAAGGAGAAAAGAAGAAATGAAAAAAGATTTGGTTTAGCTCTTTTTTAGTGATGGTTTGCATCCTACTAGTGTTAAACTTTCTTGGCTGTAGCTTTCTGGCAGCTCTGATAGTCCACAGAGCTTCACATGAGAAGAAGAGGGCCAAACTGAGTCAAGTCAACTTGCCGGTTACACATAGCTAAAGGCCCCTGCATGCCTTCTGCAAATATATATCGGCAAGTCATCCTTGACTCGATTCCACCCTCTCTACCTCTTCATGCAAAACTCTTAGGACACAAAACAAAGCATCAAGAACCAGGCAACTATTTGAAATTAATTTCCGCACCTGCAAAATGTGGAGTAGCTAGCTAGCACTAATTTGATGTTGTATCCTAGCTTCTCAAATCCTTGTCTTGTAATGCAACATTGTTAACGTTTATATAGGCAGAGGAGTGCCGACATCCAAATTATTCTCTATACTGGTTGACTGGCTAAAGCAAGTGCTATAGTGCGACCTAAAGGGAATCATTCATATTCTCATTTTATCCATACGCCTTTTCTTATACTTGTGGCAATTTCTTGCTCAACATGAGAAATATGAACCCCCTGTATGGTGGAGAGAGAGTGTTTGATCGGCTGAAATGCTAGATTATGAATATGGGAATAGAATCTCTTGGATTTGCGTCTGCTTGAAAGAGGAGGATCGTTCATGGTTGGAATTTAATTTGTGGTATATGTGTCGTGTCGATATTTTTGTAGCTATCTTATGAGAAAAAGAATAATCATCAAGGAAACTTGTATATGCCTTTGGATAATTAAAGTGGTTTTTTATTTTTTTTCACGTCCACTTGTTGATAGACCACATAAACTGCCAGCAATGTAAGCATGTCGACAAATGGTGTTTGAACTGTTCAAAGTAAGAAGCTGTGTATGCGAAGTGACTAGTCCATTTGAGTAAGAAAGCCTTAATACTCCGTATTCTGATAATCATGCATCTTTACATAATGAATGATTAATCTTGGACTATTATCGAGTCCCTGAGAAGCACTAAACTATTTAGTTTAAATATTTAACTTTTAATATGAGTAGTTTAAGCATAATTAGCCTTGTGTGGGATTGTTTCTTGTTTCTGGCTTTAATTGAAGGTTGAATGTAACGACCCGCTCCCAACTGTATAGATATTGTCCGCTTTGGACTCAAATGGGCCATCACGGCTTTAAACGCGTCTACTTGGTTAAGAGGAGCCTCTACATATATAGCGTTATGATCTTTCTCCCCTATTCGATGTGGGACATCACACCCACACCCATATAGACACAACGTCCTCGTTGTGTCCCATAGGATTGGGGGGCCAAACAGACAAATACCCCTTACGGAACCAAACAAACCCTCACACCGGGGTCAGGGATCGACTTTGATACCATTTGTAACAACCCGCTCCCAACAGTGTAAATATTGTCCGCTTTGGATCCAAATGGGCCATTACGGCTTTAAAACGCGTCTACTTGGTTAAGAGGAGCCTCTACATATATAGCGTTAGGATCTTTCTCCCCTATCCGATGTGGGACATCACATTGAAAGTGAAGCCAAAGCAAGGTTGGACCGAGATTCACTGCAAGAAGGACATTTACCTTATGTTCCTGATATAAGGGAGAGCAATACAAGCATTGTGCTGCTTGGAAAAATATGTGAAAGTTTGTTCTTAATTGACAGATTGATCTACCTATGCAATGGATAAGAGATATATATACAAGAAAGAACTACCTATACAAAAACTCTATAGATTGAAAAGTCATAGGTCAAACAATCACAAAATATTAACTCCATTAAATCTAAATAGAAGGACATAATTTTATTTGATTTGGATGCACCATTCCTAAGGCTATGTTTGATTCCTAGAAAATTTGAGGGAAAATGTGAGAAAAAGAAAATAGAAAGGAAAAGTGGAGGGAAAGAAAAAAAGAAGGAAAATAAAAAATAGATTTAAAATTAATAAATTATTTTTATATACTACTTCATACTCATTTCACTTATTTTAACGGTTCCAAGTAAAAAATTAAATAATTTGAAGATATATAAATTTATTATATTTGATTTTCTTTTATATTTTTCATAGGACAACCAAACATGAGGAAATCATTTTCCTTATCATTTTTTTTTCTTAGTATTTTATGGGAATAAAAAATAGCATAATGGTCTTATACTAGTTAGTACCTATGCTCTTTATCACATCTACGATATAGTACCTTGTGCTCCTTAGCAAAACACCTCAAAGCTTGTATTGAGTAGCTTATAGATTTATGCATCATCTTGCCTTTCTACCCGAAGGACTTTCAAGTTACATTCTTGGAAGCTTTTGAGAGTTACGCGTTTGAGGGCAAAGTAATTGACTATCTTTGCAATATATGTATTAACTCCAATAAAGTCTAAAGAGTATAACCTTGTTTGGTCACTGTTTTTTAAAATAGTTCTGAAAAATAATTTTCAAAAATAGTTTTTGAAACTTTTCTTTGATGTTTTGTAGAACAAAGTCTGTTTAGGAACTTCAAATGTTTTTTTACATATTTTTAATATTTTTAAATATGTTTTAAAAATAATTTTTATATCTACAACTTTATTTTTAATCATTATATGTTTGTATAATTATTTTTTAAAACAGCTCTCAAAAAACAAGTCAAAACAACTAAAAGATGTTTTCTGAAAATACCCTATTTTCTGATTGCCAAACGCGTTTTCCAATTTTTTTGTTCTAGAAAACAGTTCCCAAACATGCCCTATGTTTTTCAAGAAAAACCTTATAGTTTAATTATTTAGAGTCATTTTAGGTAAGATAAATTTACCAAAATGGGCATTTGAAAATATTAAATGTTGTAAAATAGGGAAAAAATCACCTAGCCAAGTAAAGTTCAAATTGTTGTAGATATTTGAATACTGATGGAATATTTGAACATCCCCATATAGAATGTCTAAATGTCTATGGGACATTGAACGTACGTTCCCTAAGAGGCATTTGAACATCCCACCCGCCCACATTTTTTTTTCTTTCTTTTTGTTGTTTGCAAGTACATTTTGCCATAAATTTTCATTTTATTTAGTTGTAAATAACCATTGCATTGTTGTAGTACTCCAAACACCTAGTTACCATGACCAATAAGCATCTTGAAGTTGATTACAACAATGTAGATTGAAGACAGTAAGTTGAGTCGAACTAGTACATGAATGAAAAAGAAAAATACTAACCTAATTTAAAGCACTAAAATATGGTCTTGGGATCTCTGCTGTCCAAGAAGGGCTTTAAGACAGAGATTGAAACAGGTAAATGTCTCATCACCAAAAATGGGCCTTTGTAGGAATGTGTTTTGTTATATATATCTATATTAAAAAACCTTTTAAAAATATTAAAAAATATATACCTAATTACCACTAAAATTAATATACTCAAATGTATGTGATCTTAAATATATTCCAATTAGAAGAGATAAAAAATATTTTGTTACTTTAGTTAATGATTATACAAGATATTGCATGATTTATCTTCTTGCTTCTATGGATGAAACTTTTGATGAATTTAAATATTGAAAAAATGAAGTAGAAAACCAATTATATTGAAACCTCTAATAAATTAATAACCCGTTTAACTAATTTTCGTGAACAAAATGGTATCATCCAACAAACGATAGTACCTTATACACCACAACACAATGGTGTAGTAGAAAGGAGAAACAAAACTTTAAAAAATATGATTAGTGTGAAGTTAATTCTAATAATCTTATATACAAATGGTGATCACTTCTACCTTAAGTGCAAGGATTTGGTTGCAAAAGAAAGAAAGAAAAAGAAAGAAAAAACAAACAATGAGCCAAGTGTCGATCCACGGGGAAAAAGAAGAAGAGAGAGTATCAAGAGGACGTTAGAGGTAAATGAAAGTGAAATGGATAGAAATTAGTAGAATGCTTGGTGTCGGCGTTTTCCAAAAGATAGGAGAAATTGAGGCATATTGAAGTAAAAAAAGTATAAAACACACTAGGGAATGAACATCCTTTTAGAGTTCCCTCCCAAGTTCTTATGCACTAAGCACCAAATACAATAAGGGAAGCGATTGGCTAAAATTCTAAGATATGACTTTAAATTCACTTGTTCATTTTCAGAAACGTTGTTCTCTACAAGATGTTTTGCCTCTGATAATAAACACACACAAACTCCAAAATCACCAACTCAGGATCTAAAATTATAAGAAGTCATGACAAAACCAAGTGACTAACAACACAATTAAGCACCCATAGTGTCCACAAGTATTCCATAATTTAAAATAAGGCTTCAAGGAAGAAGAATACTCACACTCTAAATCCCAGCTCAAACTCTAAAATTCTAAAATCAAGATATAGCAACCATAGTCAAGAGACGTGGAACTCAAACACCTAAAGTATGTCTTAAGCACTTCATAATCTAAAACAAGGTTGCAAACAAGGGATAAACCATAAATGCAAAAACAAAATGTAGATTTCAACCTTAAACTCATAATGTTTGATACAAAACATGCAACCATTGGAGTTCACGCCTTATGTGGCCATCACCCTATCACAAGGAAGCTAGTTAAATAAAGAAAGAATAAATATCTCCATTAATGAAACCAAACTACCAAAATACAAATGAAAATTTGGAGTAATACTACATAAATGGAGTCCCATAGTTAGACGGATGATGCACAAAGCAAGAATAATCCAAACTAGAGCTAAACCATAAACTAATCTGGGTTAATCCATGAAGAAGAATGAGAAAATTTAAACCCTAGAAGTGATGAAGGACAAGAGGCCTCCAAAATGGAGAAAAAACTGAGTCGGTTCTTCATCTGGAAATTTGGTCATGCCCAGTATCAATAAACACCTCCATCTTAAAGAATAAGTGGAGATCTAATGATCCAAACAATCCAAAATTCACACACCTCAAATTTCAGGGCAAGGGTGTGGATTCGAGTTGTGAAATTAAGCTGAGGGCATCAAAAGATAATACTTCAGGAAGGCATTTGGAAAGCAAATCCTTATGGCTGAAGGTGGGAATCTAGGGTTTCCAACCTTTGCTTTCTGATATGCCCCAGTTCTGCACACTAGTTGGACTTTTAAACTCACTAAATTTAAATGAAAGCAGATTAAAAAACATCTCCAAAAACACATAGTAAACATAAAAAAGCTCGGCATTCTAGGGTAGCTCCAAATTGGACGATCATGGGGTGTGAAACACACGAAAATACTTCGAAAATCACTTGAAACCCACTGACGAGGTGTTCATCACCCAAGACATACTGTAAGTCAAGAATCGTGTTCATTACCATTTCTTATTAAATTTACATTTGACATACAGCTATTCTTCTAAGGAGGGGGAATTGAACACAACAAAGATACATCTTTATAATTTACTGTTAATTAATCCAACATTTATGTAGTTTTTGACTTACATAGTAAATCATTTTTACATTCCATCCCTTTCTATATGCCTTCAAAATTCTGTCAGCATGGTTGATACATGCTCATGCACTAACAGCCATGTGTCAATTGATTGGCTTTCTGGGATTTAGTTCATAGCTCTCCAAATCATATCTGTGCGCTGATGAGCTCCAAAGTCAAGAGGTGCTTCATTTTTTTCTGCTGGTCCAATCTAGAAATGCTTTCTGAACAATGTTCTTGAATGAAAATTTAATGATTTTGAATTTATAGTAAACAACTCTTTTTGGTGGCACTTGGATCATGACTGAAGAATCGGGATCCAATCTCCCGGTTAATAAAGGACCTGCATGTGCATGCATGACAGCTTATTTTGGTATATGTAAAACATATATAGTTGAGAAAAAAGAGGTATGAAAGAGAAGAAAATATTTTCATGCTCACCTTTGCATGATCAAGAGTCTAATCACTATATTCTCCTAACACGTTACCAAAAAAAAAAAGAAGGAAAATTAATAACAATAATAATGTAAATAAACAAAGGAAAAGGAGAAAAGAAGAAACGAAAAAAAGATTTGTTTTAGCTCTTGTTTTAGCCATGGTTTGGACCCTACTAGTGTTACACTTTCTTGGTGATAGCTTTCTGGCAGAACCGATCGATAGTCCACAGAGCTTCACATGAGAAGAAGAGGGCCAAACAGAGTCAAGCCAACTTGCCGGTAACACATAGCTAAAGGCCCCTGCGTGCCCTTCTGCAAATATATATCGGCAAGTCATCCTTGACTCAATTCCACCCTCTCTACTTCTTCATGCAAAACTCTTCGGACACAAAACCAGGTAATCAAGCACCTGGCAACTTTTTGAAATTAATTTCCACATCTGAAAAAAGTGGAGGAGCTAGGACTAATTTGATGTTGTATCCCTAGCTTCTCAAATCCTTGCCTTGTAGTGCAACATTGCTGGCATTTATATAGGCAGAGAAGGAGTGTTGACATCCAAATTATTCTCTATACGGGTTGACTGCCTAAGGCAAGTGCTCGTAGTGCGACCTAAAGGGAATCATTCATATTCTCATTTTATCCATAAGCTTTTTCTTATACTTGTGTGCCAATTTCTTGCTCAACATGAGAAATATGGACCCCTGTATGGTGGAGAGAGGGTTGGCTGAAATGCTAGATTATGAATATGGGAATAGAATATCTTGGATTTGCGTCTGCTTGAAAGAGGAGGATCGTTCATGTTGGAATTTAATTTGTGGTATACGTGTCGATATTTTTGTAGCTATCTTATGAGAAAAAGAATAATCATCAACGAAATTTGTAAATGCCTTCAGATAATTAAAGTGGTTTTTGAATTTTCTTTTCACGTCCGCTTGTTGATAGACCGCATAAACTGCCAGCAATGTAACCAAGTAGACAAATGGTGTTTGAGCTGTCCAAAGTAAGAAGTTGCGCATGCAAAGTGACTAATCCATTTGAGTAGATGATATTGTTGAAAAATTCAAAATCAAGTGTAAGCTACCTTCAGTCAAAATGGCTGAGAAAGCCTTAATTCTCAGTATTCTGATAATCATACATCGTGACTTAATGAATGATTAGTCGTGGAGTATTATTGAGTGCCTGAACACTAAACTATTTAGTTTAAATATTTAACTTTTAATATAAGTAGTTTAAGCTTAATGAGCCTTGTTTGGGATAGCTTCTTGTTCTTGGCTTTAATTGGAAGTTGAAATTGAAGCCAAAGTTACAATTTTTAAAGGAAAATATTAGCATTATAAATGTATGATTAGATATGAAAGAACTTTTGAATGAGTGAAAATAGAGCTTTTATGATAAGTAACAAGAATCATTACCAATGGCCCGCTGTGCGCCTAAGTGCGAAAAGACAGTGCAAGCTTTGTTATGCCGAAACCTAAATGTTAAGTCAGCAACACTTCCAAATGCCACTTCTTCCCGTCGCATCCGTCTTCAGGACGATCTAGTCACAGGTTTTCACTTCTCAGTGAGTGAAAGATTTGTCCCCGGGTGTACGTTGAAAGCTTCTATAGTAGAACTCATTCGAGAGGGCTTGGCGGTCTTAAGAATGGTTCGGGTGGGGGGTTCTCTTAAGAATAAAGAAGACGAATAGAATCTAATTCATGTTCATGCTAATAGAAGAGCGGATCCAATACCACAATTTTTTTACTTTCATATTAAGATTTTTTTATGAGCTATCAATATTTTAAACAAAATTACTCAAATAAACATAGAGACTTTTATTCTGTTTAAAAAAGAATTTTCAGCTTTTGAAAAGTTGAACCAAATGAACCCTAAAAGTCTTTCATTAAAACTTAAAACATGTGTATAATTAAGTTAAAATTTATTTATTTCAATTTTGAATTTTATTTTCTTAAATTTTTGAGACATATTGAGTTTGAAAATTATTTAAAAGGGTTAAAGAGTTGTGACTCTACCAAGTAAGAGCTTAAAATGGATGTGTGCATTTGAAAGTGATTAGTCCATTGGAGTAGATGATTTGATTGAAAAATAAAAGATGAAAAGTATGCTACCTTTAGATGAAAAAGGCGAAATGCTTAATCTTCTGATAATCATGCTTAGTCATTGCACAATGAATTGTTAACCTCTGATGACTCTAATTCTAAGACGATTACACATCCTAGAAGGAAAATGAAAAAGTGAAAAAATTCTCTCTATGGTCCTAAAGGGAAACACCATAAATTCAAAGGCAACTCTTATGTCTGTGGGAAAACTAGACATTGTGCAAATGTTTGTGGCCACAAGAAGTACTCTAAAGTGAGGAGAGTTCAGATAGTTAGAAAAAGGTCAAGCAAATATGACTAAAATAGAAAATCTTTCTGCTGTTGTCTCACAAAAATGTCAAGCAAATGGTAAGCAACTCTAAGGATTGGTGGATTGATATTGAGGCCATCAAATACACATGCTCAGAAAGAGGTAGATTGTCCTCTTACACTAGAGATGAAAAGTTAAGTATTTATCGTGAATTCATCCACATTTCAAGGAATTGGGAAAGGCAAGGCTCGACTGAGATTCACTGCAAGAAGGACAATTATGCCATGTTCTGCATGTTCCTGATATAAGAGAGAGCAATACAAGCATTGAGCTGCTAGGAAAAATATGTGAAAGTCTGTTCATAATTGACAAATTGATCTACCTAGGGGAGAGTCAATGGTTAGTCCAAGCTTTATGTATCCCAATATTTTTAATTCAAATTTTATTAGATGTAAATTAATTCAAATTGGAATACAAGACTATTCTATCTATGCAATGGATAAGAGATATACAAGAGAGAACCACCTGTAAAAAAACTCTACATATTGAAAAAAAAAAAAAGGTCATAGGTCAAACGATCACAAAATATTAACTCTATTAAATCTAAACAAAAAGTACATAATTTTATTTGATTTGGATGCACCGTTCCTAAGGCTATATTTGATTCATAGAAAACTTGAGGAAAAATGTGGGGGAAAGAAAATAGAGAGGAAAAGTGGAATTAAAGAAAAAGGGAAGGAAAATACAAAATAAATTTTAAATCAATAAATTATTTTTATATATTACTTCAAATTCATTTTACTTATTTTAACTCTTTGATATAAAAATTAAATAATTTGAAAATGTAAAAATTTCTAATTAATTTTAATTATATTTGAGTTTTTTTATATTTTCCAAAATGACAACTAAGTATGAGAAAATCATTTTCTTTATCTTTTTTTCTTTCCTTAATATTTTTTGGGAATCAAATATTACCTAATGGTTTTATACTAGTCAGCACCTTTACTCTTTATTACATCTACGATATAATACCTTGTGCTCCTTAGCAAAACACCTCAAAGTTGTATTGAGTAGCTTGTAGATTTATGCATCATCATGCCTTTCTACCAAAAAAGACTAAGTTTTTAGGAAAAACCTTAGGGTTGAGTGGAACTAGTACATGAATGAAACAAAAATACTAGCCTAATTTAAAGCACTAAAATATGGTCTTGGGATCTTTGTTGTCCAAGAAGGGTTTTAGGATAGAGCTTGAATCAAGTAAATGTGTCATCACCAAAAATGTGGTCTTCATAGGAAAATGATATATATATATATATATATATATATGTTTTTTGTTATTTAAACATGATATATCTCATAATTATATTAATACATAATGTTTCTTTTGCTTGTATTTTTTTAATGTTAAGTCTTTATGGCATACTAAATTAATGAATTTAAATTTCATTCCTAAAGCAAAAATTGATGGATTATATAAGTGTGAAACTTGCATTGAAATTTGTTGAAAACCTTTTAAAAATATTGAAATATATACCTAATTACCACTAAAATTAATGTACTCAAATGTATGCGATCTTAAATATATTCCAACTAGAGGAGGTAAAAAATATTTTGTTACTTTTGTTAATGATTATACAAGATATTGCATGATTTCTCTTCTTGCTTCTATGGATGAAACTTTAAATAAATTTAAACCTTACAAAAATGAAGTAGAAAACCAATTAGATTGAGACTTTTGATAACTAACCTCTTTAACTAATTTTTGTGAACAAAATGGTACATCCAACAAACGATAACACCTTATACACCGCAACACAATGGTGTAGTAGAGAGGAGAAACAAAACTTTAAAAAATATGATTAATGTGAAGTTAGTTCTAGACTACCTAAGGAAATTTATTTGCAAAGAAAAGGTACTAAAATCACCAAAAAGTTTACTTGATGATCAATCAAGTAATAAAATTCTAATAACACTAGTATAGATATTAGAAGTAAATTAGTGGTATAAAGATTTTTTAATAAATGAAAGAAAGTGAAATAGAGGTTAGGGTTTTTAAAAAATGAAGAGAGAAATCACTAGGAGAGATGTAGCTTTGATGGTCATTCCATGGGATCTAATGCATAACTTATTGAAAAACAAAAATGAACCCCATTATGATGAGCCAATTAGAATATTTGGATTTGAAAATCCTTTTAGACATTTTATCAAATATGTTGCATTCAACCCATGTCAAATGATTAGTGAAGACTTGAATCGGTATTTTTTCTTAAATGAAAAATGAAAGAATTGTTGTGATTCTCATTCTCTCTGAAAAAATCTATTTCATTTCTCAAAGGAGGTGAAATCAAAGGATATCTTAACCCTAAGCATTTGATGTTTCAAGAAAACACCAAATATACATAAGAGATCATGAACCCTAGGCATTGGATGTTTTGAAAAAGAAACAAAGTCAAGAGAACAATGGATCTACAAGCATTCAACAACAATTAATTAAGTAAAAAATAAAGATTAGTAAATATACAAATCAAATATGGATTAAGCACATAAGCATTAAAGAGCAAAGAAAACTTAAAGATTGTACCCATAGAGTTTACATCAAAAGGTTCCCTTAGTTAGAGAATCTAGCTAAGAATGACTTCTCGGGAATCCTCCATTGATGGATCTTCAAGCTTTACAATCCTTAAATATCACCAAGAAAAAATAAAGAAGAAAACCAAGCCTAAAACTATCTAAAGTTCTTAATTCTGTGGGAAGAGGTGAGAGAGAGAGAGATCCCTTTGTTGCCAAAAATAAGGGCTTTTATACCCTCCAAAATGGAGCATTAGAAAAGGTGGCGATGTGGTAGGGTTTGGAAGTAGTTGAAATGATTTAATGATTGAGATATAACAAGGGACACTCGATCTAGTATATGTATGGTTGAGTGTGGAATATGTGGGTGTAGTTGTAAATCTATGAGCATAGCTTGTGTGCAGTTGCACCTTTCAACAATTTTGTTTTTCTTTCTTTTTTCTTTTTTTTTTCTTTTCTTTTTTTTTTTTTTATAAATTTCATGGGGAAAAAGAAGATAGATTATCAAGGGGAAGGTAGAGGTAAATGAAAGTGAAATGGATTAGAAATTAGTACAATGTTTGGTGTAGAGGCTTTTCCAAATTAAGCATAGGAGAAATTGAAGCATATTGAAGTATATATATATATATATATATATATATATATATATATATATATATATATATATATATATATATATATATATAACACACTAGGGAATGAACATCCTTTAAGAGTTCCCTCCTAAGTTCTTCTGCACCAAACACCAAATACAGTAAGTGAAGGGAGTGAGCAAAATTGGAGATATTACTTCAAAATCACTTGTTTATTTTCAGAAACATGTTCTCTACAAGATGGTTTTAACCTGATAATAAACACGCCCAAACTCCAAAATCACCCACTCAAGATCTAAAATTATGAAAAGAAGTCATGACAACGCCAAGTGATTAACAACACAATTAAGCACCCAAAGTGTCCACAAGCATTCCATAATTTAAAATAAGGTTTCAAGGAAGAAGAATAATCACACTCTAAATCCCAACTCAAACCCTAAAATTCTAAAATCAAGATGGAGCAACCATAAGTCAGGAGATGTGAAACTCAAAACACCTAAAGTATTTCTTAAGCACTTAATAGTCTAAAACAAGGTTGAAAATTAAACCAAAATGTAGATTTCAACACTAAACTCATAATGTTTGATACAAAACAACCATTGGAGTTCATGCCTTATGTGGCCATCACCCTAGCACAAGGAAGCTAGTTAAATAGGGTATAAATATCTCCATGAATGACACCAAGCTACCAAAATACACATGAAAAATGTGGAGTAATACTACATAAATGGAGTCCCAGAGTTGGATGATGCAAAAAGCAAGAATAATCCAAAATATAGCTAAACCATAAACTAATCTAGGTTAATCCATGAAGAAGAATGAGAAAATTTAAACCCTAGAAGTGACAAAGGACAAGAGGCCTCCAAAATGGAGAAAAAACTGAGTCAGTTCTTCATCTGGAAATTTGATCATGCCCAGTATCAATAACCTCTAGAACGCCTGCATCTTAAAGCAGAGGTGGAGATCTAATGATCCAGACAATCCAAAATTCACACACCTCAAATTTCAGAGCAAGGGTGTGGATTCGAGTTGCAAAATTAAGCTGAGGGCATCAAAAGATAATACTTCAGGAAGGCATTTGGAAAGCAAATCCTCATGGCTGAGAGTGGGAATTTAGGGTTTCCAATCTTTGCTTTCTGATATGCCCCAGTTCTGCACACTAATTGGACTCTTAAATTCACCAAATTTAAATGAAAGCAGATTCAAAAACATCTCCAAAAACACATAGTAAACATAAAAAAGCTCGGCTTTCTGGGGTAGCTCCAAATTGGGCGATCATGGGGTGTGAATCGCGCGAAAATACTTCCAAAATCACTTGAAAACCACTAACGAGGTGTTCATCACCCAAGACATACTTTAAGTCAAGAATCGTGTTCATTACCATTTCTTATTAAATTTACATTTGACATACAGCTATTCTACTAAGGAGGGGGAATTGAACACAACAAAGATACATCTTTATAATTTACTGTTAATTAATCCAACATTTATGTAGTTTTTTGACTTACATAGTAAATCATTTTTACATTCCATCCCTTTCTATATGTTTTCAAAATTCTGTCAGAATGTTTGATACATGCTCAAGCACTACCAGCCATATGTGAATTGATTGATTTTCTGGCATCGAGTTCATAGCTCTCCAAATGATTTCTGTGCGCCTGATGAGCTCCAAAGTCAAGAGGTGCCTCAAATTTTTTCTGCAGGTCCAATCTAGAAATGCTTTCTGAACAATATTCTTGAATGAAATTTAATGATTTTGAATTTCTAGCAAACAACTCTTTTCGGTGGCAGTTGGATCATTTCTGAAGAATCAGGATCCAATCTCCCAGTTAATAAAGAACCTGCATGTGCATGCATGACATCTTTTTTTGGTATATGTAAAACATATATGGTTGAGAAAAAAGAGGTATGAAAGAGAAGAAAATATTTTCATGCTCACCTTTGCATGATCAAGAGTTTAATCACTATATTCTCCTAACATGTTACCAAAAAAAAAAAACGGAAAAGTAATAACAATAATAATGTAAATAAACAAAGGAAAAGGAAAAAAGAAGAAATGAAAAAAAGATTTGTTTTAGCTCTTCTTTTAGCCATGGTTTGGACCCTACTAGTGTTATACTTTCTTGGTGATAGCTTTCTGGCAGAACCGATCGATAGTCCACAGAGCTTCACATGAGAAGAAGAGGGCCAAACTGAGTCAAGTCAACTTGCCGGTAACACAGCTAAAGGCCCCTGCAAGCCCTTCTGCAAATATATATCGGCAAGTCATCCTTGACTCAATTCCACCCTCTCTACCTCTTCATGCAAAACTCTTAGGACACAAAGCAATCAAGAACCTGGCAACTTTTTGAAATTAATTTCCACATCTGGAAAATGTGGAGGAGCTAGGACTAATTTGATGTTGTATCCCTAGCTTCTCAAATCCTTGTCTTGTAATGCAACATTGTTGACATTTATATAGGCAGAGAAGGAGTGCTGACATCCAAATTATTCTCTATACAGGTTGACTGGCTAAGGCAAGTGCTCAGTGTGACCTAAAGGGAATCGTTCATATTCTCATTTTATCCCTAAGTTTTTTCTTATACTTGTGCCAATTTCTTGCTCAACATGAGAAATATGGACCCCTGTATGGTGGAGAGAGAATTTTTGATTGGCTGAAATGCTAGATTATGAATATAGGAATAGAATCTCTTGGATTTGTGTCTGCTTGAAAGAGGAGGATCATTCATGACTGGAATTTAATATGTGATATATGTGTCAATATTTTTGTAGCTATCTTATGAGGAAAAGAATAATCATCAAGGAAATTTGTAAATGCCTTTGGATAATTCAAGTGGTTTTTGATTTTTTTTGGCGCCCACTTGTTGATAGACCACAGAAACTGCCAGCAGTCTAACCATGTCGACAAATGGTATTTGAACTGTTCAAAGTAAGAAGTTGTGCACGCCAAGTGACTAGTCCATTTGAATAGATGATATTGTTGAAAAATTCAAAAGCAAGTATAAGCTACCTTCAGTTAAAGACTTAATACTCAATATTCTGAAAATCATGCATCTTTACATAATGAATAATTAATCGTGCAGTATTACAGAGTTCATGAAAATCACTAAACTACTTTTTAGTAGGTGTTTGGTAAATCAACTTAATAATTTAAAGTAATTTAATAACTTAATTTAAATTACCAAGTAAATTAAGTATGTTTGGTAAAATAACTTAATAGTATGACTTACAGTAAAAACAATAATTTTAAATAATAAGTAAAAACAATTGACTTATTCTTAAGTTTACATCTTCATTTTATCTTTTTACCTTTATTTACCCTAATTACTTCTATGATCTCCTTTGCTACTTTATGACCTCAACTATTACTGGACTTCATTTACCCTAATTATAATTTATGAGAATAAATATGTCAATTTGATGATTTAGAATAAATTTTAAATTAAATTATCAAACAACCTTAATACTTATAACAAGAATTAAGTAATAAGTTTTAAGTTAACAACTTAAGTATGATTTAAGTTAAAACCAATTTAAGTCATTAAGTAATAAGTATTGAGTTTTTACCAAACACTCCTTAGTTTAAATATTTAGCTTTTAATACAAGTAGTTTAAGCCTAATGAGCCTTGTTTGGGATAGCTTCTTGTTTTTGGCTTTAATTGAAAGTTGAAATTGAAGTCAAAGTCATAATTTTTAAAGGATAATTTTAATATTGTAAATGTTTTATTAAATATGAAAGGACTTTTTAAATGAGTGAAAATAGAGTTTTCATAAGAAGTAACAATTTTTTAGCTTTCATATTAAGACTTTCTTTTATGAGGTATCAACATTTTAAACAAAATTAGTCAAATAGTTATAAAGGCTCTCAATAAAAAAAATATTAAAAAAAAAATTAGCTTTTGAAAAGTTGAACCAAATCAAGCCTAAAAATTTTTCATTAAGAATTATAACATGTGTATAATTAAGTTGAATATTATTTATTTATATATTTATTTATTTATTTCAATGATTTGAATTTTATTTTCTTAAAATTTTGAGACACCTCGAGTTTGAAAGTTGCTAAAGAGTTGTGACTCTACAAAGTAAGAGCTTGAAATGGATGTGTGCAATTGTAAGTGATTAATTCATTGGAGTTGATGATTTTGTTGAAAAATAAAAGATAAAAAGTACGCTACCATTAGGTGAAAAAGTTTTAATGCTTAATCTTTTGATAATCATGCTCAATCATTGCACAATGAACCGTTAATCTTTTAGTATTATTGAGTGAATGAAAAATACCTTGGTTTAAATATTTATTTTTTATTAAAATAGTTTAAGCCTAATAGGTATCTTTGGGGAAGGCTTATAACATATGTATGATTAAGTTGTAATTTATTTTTCTTTAGAGATTTGTTTTCTAAAAATTTTTAGGGACCCAGATTTTGAAATTTATTTAGAAAAAGCTCTGACTCTTCTAAGCAGAGAGGCTTAAAGATAAAGATATTTTTAAAGAGTTATGACTTTTCTAAGAGTTTAAAATGGAGGTAATTGTTCTTATTCATATCCAGCCATTGTAAACATTGGAAGATCACTGATTTGTAAGGTAAATTTTTATCCTCCTTGATTGTATCTTTTGAATTTTTTCGATGTTCTTGATCTCTTTCATACCAATATCACTATCCATATTCTACAAGCATATGTTGTTACCAAGATCATTGTGTTAAGGAGCATGCTATGCATATTGAACCTAAATCGTTATTTTTCAATTATTCTAATATTTGATTTCATATTCATTTGTTAGATATGAATCTAAATTCTGTTTCTCTCTATTTGTTGGATATGAATCTAAATTCAGTCTAGCTTTGGTTGTTAGATATAAAGCTAAATTCTGTTTGTTTCTGTATGTTGGATATGAATCCAAATTGTATTGACTTCTATAGTTTGTTGGATATGAATTCAAATTATGTTTGACTCTATTTGTTGGATATGAATTTAAATTTTGTCTGACTTTGTTTATTGGATATAAATTCAAATTCTGTCTGTTTCTTTTTACTGGATATGAATCCAAATTCTATCTGACTCTTAACTATTGAATGTAAATCCAGATTTTGTCTTTTTCCTTTTCTTTTATTTCTCTATCCTCTTTGGGAGCAGGCTATGATCGAGGAACTTTTTGCTTTGTATAGGGTTGATACTTGCTATTTGGTACTTCGATTAAGCAGTATAAAGCTTAATTGGTTACTAAGGGATTTTCTTAACAATACGATTGCAAAATTGTTTACCAAGTCACACTCACTTTCACATTTTTTGTTTTTAGTGGTAAATTCTCGATACTTCTTGCAATCGCATCATGAGTTTGTTGGGGTGTTAAAGAGTTATTTATTTAATAGTTTTATTTAATTACTAATTAGATTTATTTAGTTACTATTTATCTTTCTTATTTAGTTACTATATTAGAATTATTCTTTTTTCTTTTTTAAGTTTTATTCGGTCTATTTAAATCCTAATAGTGTTGTATCTTTTTTTTCTAAAGAGAAAATTCATAATGAAAAATCCTAAATTTTCTTTTCTTTTCTCTCTTTTTTCTCTTTGAATCTTTTTTGGATTTCAACAAAGGAAATTTTTTTGCTTTAAGACATTGTGTTTAATGAATGCCTTAGCTTTCCTAATATTTAAGAGATAATAATCCACTTCTTTAGTCTTTCTATTGCACTCAAACTCCTTCTTGAGGTTATTTTTCTTTACAAAATTTGTAAAAAGACCTTTTTAATTCTTGAGGTATTTATTTAATTTTACAAAACTCATTTTTTAAACTAAAACTTCCTGTTTGGTATTGCTTTCTTTGAAATGTATTATGTTAGTGTCAATTTTCATACTTCTGTTCAAACTGAAAAACCTAAGGAATTAATGGTCAAAATTTTAAATTTTAGCAAAAAAATAAAAATGTTTAATCTGGCACCATTATGCCTAACCCATGTTGTAAAGGATGAGAATTTTGATTTTATGTATGGAAATTAAATTTTAAATGGACTATACAATGTGCTTTAAAAAGTTTATTTTCTTTTGACACTACAAACAAACTCTGCCCATACAAAGAAATTTGTTGTTAGCCTTCTTGATCTTAAGATGTGGAGGATTCCAAGTGTTACCACCAATGAAGGAGTTGTACATACTTTTCCATGATATTCATAAACATGTATGAAGGAATCAATGTTAGACTTATTGGATCCTTAGTAGTTCAAGTGAGGATTGATAATTGGGGATGTCTAAAAAACCCATTTTATGAAATTTTTGAGAGAGAAAAAGGTATGAATGCTTTATTTATCATCAAATAGAGATTAATACTATATGATAATGACAGGAAATTCTTTGACACTGAATTAGGGTATTCAAGAAGAATAGATTGTTCCAGCTCGATACCGTCAAGAATTCCTTAGTCATGTCTCTTAGTGAAGATTTCCAAGTTGGCAATTATTGACAATTAATTTCCACCATCTTTTAGGTACTTCAAGCTTTTTTTTTCCTTCTATTCTTGAAATAACACAACGAAAATATGGGGCTTGATGACCTTGTGATAAGATTGAGAATACAACATGAAAATAATGAAAGTGAAAAGAAAAAAAAAAAGTGTTAGAAGAAGACATCTCTGATAAGTCCAATTCTAATATAATTACACATCCTAGAAGGAAAATGAAAAGGTGAAAAATTCTCTCTATGATCCTAAAAGGAAACACCATAAATTCAAAGGCAACTATTATGCCTATGCGAAAACTAGACATTGTGCAAACGTTCTTGGCCACAAGAAGTACTACTCTAAAGTGAGGAGACTTTAAATACTTAAAACATGTCAAGCATCCCTTATGTCATGTTCTGCACGTTCCTGATACAAGGGAGAGCAATAGAAGCATTGTGCTGCTAGGAAAAATATTTGGAATCAGTGGATCTACCTAGAGGAGAGTCAATAGTTAGTCCAAGCTTTATGTATCCCAATAAAAAAAATATTCAATTCAATTTGGAATATAAGACTAATCTATCTATGTAATGGATAACGGATATGCAAGAAAGAACCATCTATATAAAAATTCTATCGATGTAAGAAAAAAAAGTCATGGATCAAACAATCACAAAATATCAACTCCATCAAATCTAAAGAGAAGGTACATAATCTTATTTGATTTAGATCCACTATTCCTAAGGTTCTTATATTAGCAAGTACCTATACTCTTTATCACATCTATGAGACAATACCTTGTGCTCCTTGATATAACACCTCAAAACTATATTGAGTAGCTTCCATATTTATGCACCATCATGCCTTTCTACCTATAGAACTTTCAAGTTACAATCTTGAAAGCTTTTAAGAGTTACGAGTTTTAGGGTATGTAGAGAAATAGACTATCTTTGCAATATATGGGTCAACACCAATAAGGTCTAAAAACTAGGTTTTTATGGAAAAAACTTAGGGTTTAATTATTTAGAGTCACTTCAAGTAAGGTAAATTTGCCTAAAAGTGCATTTTAAAATATTAAAAGTTGAAAAATAGGGGAAAAAAAAAACTCAGACAAGTAATTAATGTTCAAATTGTTGTAGACATTTGAATGGTATTGGAACATTTGAATATCATATGCAATGTTTGAATGTCCACATGACATTGAATGTTCCCTAAGGGACATTCGGACATCCATTCCCCTTTCTTTTTTCCCTTCTTGTTATTTGGAAGTACATTTTGCCACAAATTTTCTTTCTTTTATTCTTTTGGTTTTAAATAACTATTCGCATTGTCATAATGCTCCAAACACACACTTACCATAACCAACATAGTCTTTTAAGCATTTTGACGTTGATCACAGCAATATAGATCGAAGAGAGTAAGTTGAGCTGGAATTAGTACATTAATGAAACAAAAATACCAACCTAATTTAAAGCACTAAAATATGGTCTTCCGATCTAATATGTTGTTCAAGAAGAGCTTTAAGACGGTGTTTGAATCATGTAAATGTGCCATCACCAAAAATGGGGTCCTTGTAGGAAAAGGATATACATGTGATGTGTTATTTAAACATGATACATCTTATGAGAATACCAATAAATAATGTTTCTTTTGCTTATGTTCTTCTAATGTTACTCTTTATGGCATGCTAAATTAATGAATTTAAATTTAATTCCTAAAGGACCATATAAGTGTGACACCTGCATTGAAATAAATTCATTAAAAACCTTTTAAAAATATTGAAATATATACCTTACCACTAAAATTAATGTACTCAAATGTATGCCATCTTAAATATATTCCAACCAGAGAAGGAGGTAAAAAATATTTTGTTACTTTAGTTAATGATTATACAAGATATTGCATGATTTATCTTCTTGCTTCTATGGATGAAATATTTAAACCTTACAAAAATGAAGTGGAAAACCAATTTGATTGAGATTTTTGATAAATAACCACTTTAACTAATTTTTATACACAAAAATGATATCATCCAACAAACCATGACATCTTATGGGCTTGGCTTCATCTCTTATTAACTGAAAGCTACTAAATAATGCAATAAAATCTATTACCCATAATCATAAATGAATTAGTAAATTTATCTCCTACGAATAAACCTTTTGGATGGAAATGGATTTAAAAAATAAACTTAAAACTTGATGATACTTTAGATAAATATAAAGCTAGCTTGGTTGGTAGCTAAAGGGTATAAAGAAAAAGAGGGTTTGGATTTTTTTGACATTCATTCCCTTGCATGTCACTAGAATTACATCAACTAGACTCCTTATTACTATTGCTTGTCTTGGACCACAATCACGTTTCTACTCGCTTTTAAATTATATAGAAAATTGAATTTTAGAAAAAGGCTTGGATTAATTTACATTTACTAATGCATTGCTATTTATAAATACCCAATTTTCATGTAGTTCGGTTGGTGAAAAAGAAGATCAGTCAGCACTACAGAAATGAGGAGGAAGAAGACCAATGCCTCTTCGTTTGCCTTTCCACCTCTACTTTCACTGTTTTTGCCTTCAAATCAAGGGGCCAGGACCCTGTCTGGTGCTTTGAGAGCATTCCATCTTCTCTCTCATCAAGTTTCAGACTCTCCTTGGTTGCAGAGACAAGCTTCTTCCCCTCAAACTACTTCAATTGATCCACTGCACACTCGTCAATGGAATCAACCATGAACCGAACCTCATTACCCTTCTTTTGTTTGGTGAGCAAAACCCGATGAAGAGAGCCTTATTCTTTTAGAATCAAAGCAACTTTCACCACCTGAGGGAACTTCATTCACCCTCAACACCCACGAGCTATCGTTTTCTTTCAGCAATACCCACAACCCAAAGAACCCAGAAACTAATCTAAGAGGAGACAAACCCAACCATCCAATCTCAAACTCAACAATGCCTCAAAACATCACAAAATCCTCTCTTCCACCAACAATTTCACATTTCACTAAATCTCCAGCCTTGGACTTGACCATTGATGACATCATTCCATCATACATAAGAAGCAGAACAGTAAACAGAAAATAAAAAAGCAAAAACAGAAGCAGAGCATAAAACGAACAAAAGATTAGTGAACTTAGCTCCATTTCATGGGGTTATCAATGAGCTAGGAACAGGGGAAACCAACATAAAGCAAGAGCATGATTCTCAAGCATCAAGTTCAAAGATGGACCCATACACAAATTATACAAATTATTTTCAGATGGAATCAAAGATATCAGAATAAAAACCAAAACAGAGCAAACATGCAAACAATCAGATTCAGCAAAACAACCCTGTGGCCCTGGATGTCCACAGCAAACAACAGACAACGTCCAAAAACCAGTAGAAAAGACAGAAGCAGAGCATGATAGTTGAAATGAACCGGAAACCCACGACAGCCATACCTGGAATAACTCCTCCCAAGTAGTGTTGGCTTGGCTTCAGGCAAGTTGTGTCCTCTCCCCAAGATCTGCAAGAGCTCAACAAGCTATCCTTCTTCTTCCTCTCCTGGTTTTCCTCCCCTCTGTTACTCCTTTCTCCCTCTGGTTTTTCTTTTTCCAGCTCTATCCAACTTTCCCTGTCTTTAACAGGTCACTTTAGAGACGTGCTCTATCTCCTGTAGAAAATGTCTCCCACGGTTGGCAAAAAAGTGTCCCGGAGCTTCCCCTAGGTGGTCAAAAAGTGGCCTCTCACAAAAGGTCAAAAGACCTTTAAAAGATAACAAAAAGTAAAAAAGAGAGGGAACGCTAAGATGAGGACGCATGTCTTCATCTCCACACTAGCTGTCAAAGGGAGTTCCAAAACCCTAAAAGCTTCTCTAAGATCGGTCCCAACTCAAAAACCAAACCAAGGTCTAGGCTAAGTCACCCAAACAAGCCCTCTCCCCTGGACTAAACCTAGGGGGCCTCTAAAAATCAAGTGAGGACCTAAAATAACCCCCTCAATGGCCTCCAAAATATAACTCAAAAATCAATAATGAGTCGACCAAACGTGAACCAACAAAGGACAATGAATGATCAAGAAAAATGACCCTAGACATGCACTAAAAATGGACATAAGATGAGAGGAAAAAAAAAAACCAAACAAAAACACAAGAATATATGTGCCATTGACAAAATAGGGGGTTCACACTTGTATACATAATTTGCATATTTATGGGATGGATGTTAAAACAACATTTCTTAAGAAGGAATTTGAGGAATATATATATATATATATATATATATGTGGAATGATATTAAAGGATAAGAAAGCAAGAGCGTTTGATAAAGGGTTTTTAAAGACAAATGTTCCAATTGGCTCACATGATGGAATACATTTGTGTTTTTAATTAAACTATGAAATGACCATCAAGGGTACCTCTCCACCAGTTATTAATCCAAAAATCTTTCTACCACCAATTTTCTTCATCACTGTAGCATTTTCAAATTTTATTTTCTATTTCGGTGAATTGGTTGTATAAAGATTTTTTAATAAATAAAAGAGAATTGAAATAAATGTTTGGATTTTTAAAAATGAAGAATTAATTCACTAAGAGAGATGTACCCTTGATGGTCATTCCATGGGATACAATGCATAACTTGTTGAAAAACACAAATGAACCCCACTATGGTGAGCCAATTGAAATATTTGGATTTGAAAACCCTTTGAGACATTTTATTAAATTTATTGTGTTCAACCCATGCTTTCTCATTCTCTTTGAAAAAATATATTTCATTCCTAGACATTTTATGTTTTAAGAAAGCAACAAATTCAAGAGAATAATTCTTAAGTATTTAATGGATCTATAACAAGAATTAATTAAGTAAAAAAAATAAAGGTTAGTAGTACAAATCAAGCATGCATTAAACACATAAGCATTAAAGAGCAAAGAAAGCTTAAACATTGTACCCATATAGTTTACATCAAAAGATTCCCTTAGTTAGAGAATCTAGCCAAGAATGACTTCTTGAAAATCTTCCAGGGTCTTCTTACAATCCTAAAAATCACCAAGAAAAAATAAAGAAGAAACCTAGCTTAAAACTATCTAAAGTTTTAAATTCTTAAGGAAGAGGTGAACGAGAAAGAGAGATCTCTTTGTTACCAAAAATAAGGGCTTTTATACCCTCCACAATGGAACCTTAAAAAAGATGGCAATGTGGTCGGATTTGAAAGCAATTGAAATGATTTAATGATTGAGATATGACAAGGGATACTCAGGCTAGGATGCATATGGTTTAGTGTGGAATGTGTGGGCATGGTTGTAAATATATGTACATAGCTTGTTTGTGTATTGAGGAGGCACAACTTTGATTCCTCGCAGTATGTATAACTTGTGCCCACACTAGGTATGTGCACTCTAAGGGCAAAAAAATGTGCCCACCCTAGGGAATGTGCACTTTGTGAGGGCACAAAAGTGTGTTCACCCTAAGTATGCCCAACTTATGGTGTGCGTACTATGTGAGGGCAAAGTTTTATTGCTTGCATTGGATTATTATATACTCTAATACTTGAATAATAACTAGGAATCTTGAAAAAGAAATTTCCAAACAAAAACAAACATATAGAGAGGAAACCACTATTTTTATGACAACGGCGGGGTGGTGGCACTATTTAAAGAACCAAGAAACCACTAGAAAGGTAAATATATAAAAGCAAAGTATCACTTGATATGTGAGATAATTTCGAGAAGAGATGTTGTGGAAGAAATGCCTTGTGTGAAGAACCTGATGGATCGCATTTGTGGAGAACTTGGCAAATCCCTTCACCAAGACTTTTTGTAGCGAAGTTAGTCATAGAGATAGCATAGGTGCTAGATGTATACCCAACATACTTTAAGGGCTAGTGGTGTTAGAATAAATCCCTTGAAAACATGACATGATGTAACATAATATGATTTCATTAATATATTTACATGTTATGATTTTTGGTCTCTGTTTTATTTTTTATAGAATTATTTATTGTCTAAGAATTCATGCTTGTATCACTTTCCTTGTACACAACTTGAGTACATTATGAGTTACATAAAATATCTAAGTCATGGGTACATTGTAAGATGATAAATTGTTCGCAACCAAGTGATCATTATTCACCAAATGACCATATCACATGGGTTCTCAACCTTAAGAGAATATTGAGCTAATGTTAAACTCTATAGTAGATTTGGCCTATGGGTGAGATTCTAAGGTGGTCATATATCCCTTATAAATAGAGTCACTATTTATCAATGCAAGCAGCAATAAATATTCTTAAGATAGACACCATGATATCTCATAGGATATAGACAACGTGTCCCCTTGAGTGATCCTAAAAACATGTTATCATGAAATCTATGGTCATAGTAATCCGTAAGTGGAATTTAACATATGCTCTTGGAGAGTTAGAGTTATTAGTTGATCACATATTAGAAGGATATAAGACTCAAGGATGGTAGATATAATCTTGAGAGGTTGATAGAATCTACCTCATAAGAGTATGAACATTTGTTCATAAGGAGTTTGCATCTAGTGGGTACTAGGTCACAAACTTGAGAAATTAATTAAATTAGATTTAATCAATTTTCATCTCAATGTAATTTCATAGGGTATTTATGTCCAATTAACTCTCGTTGTGGAGTGTTAAATTAACTTCATAATTAGATTTTGAGACAACCAATATTTTCTTCTAGGTCCTAATTAATAGTTTCCATTTGAGTTCATATCCTTTGTTGATACAAAGTCTTGAGATTTTATGGAGAATTAATCATTTATGTGTATAAAGGTATTTTGGTAAAAGCATGAGGTTGTATAGGATTTATGATTAACTAATTTGGGTCTTTTTAGATTGAGCTAATTAAAAAATACCTCTATTCATGCTCGAAACCTCCACAAAAAATAAAATGAAATAAAATAAAAATAAATTATTACTATTATAACATTTTCTCAACACCGAATATTTATTTTTAGAATGTTTAGTTGAGACATGAGTGATATTGAGTGATTTGTAAGTTCCGTTTTAGAGTATTAAGAGGGTTTATGCCATCATTATTTTGTCACAAAATGACCAAACAAGGAGATCATTAGTGCACTAATTTGATAAGATTAAGTTGACAATTTTGTTCCATTCATCCCGGTTTATGACTTTTTCATTTTCATGAGACTTACACTCCATTGATGGTTCAAAGTTGTTGCAAAGTTGACCAAGGATATCATATGTAAATATATTAGAGATATAAAAAAATGGTAATGACTTTTGATAAGTGGCAAAAGTGGACTTAGGGAATAAAAGTTTGAGCAATTTTAAACTTAATTAATTGAAAAATATTTTTGATATCAAGTGCTCAAGTGTTGAAACACACTTATCCAACACTCGAGTATTCAAAGGCTGATTTATCAAAATTCTCAATTTGCAAAGTTTCTATTTTTATTTTATTTATTTATGAATTTTTGCATATTTTGGAAAACTCCTTTTGGAAAATTGAGATTTTTAAAGTAGTCTAAGTTGACTAGGGTTTCACCCATATATATATATATATATATATATATATATATATATATATATATATGTACCTTAAAAATTAGGCTTGTGTTGACGCATAAATAACCTAAAAGTCATTATTCTTTGCGTTTATCTAAAATTCTCAAAACTAGCTCTTGTTTCATTTTTAGGTTCGTAAGAGAGATTTACATCCCCTTAAGGAATTGAGGAATCTACTAAGGAATATAGTGATGTTGTGTCTATTAGGTGCAGGGTTATGAGGTGTAAATGAGTATGCGTGTGTGATTGGAATCCTTGGATTAATTAATAATTATCAATCTAATTGAAGAATTTTAAAAACAAAAATTTGTAATCTTTGAGTTAAATTAAAAGGCATTACCTATTCCTCTCTAGGTAGTTCCATGATACAGTATCATAACTTTCAATTGGTATATATTCTTGCTAAAGATTTGCATACCCTAACATAGGTACTTTTCAATATACCAGAGTATGGAGTACTTAGGGTCTCAAACAGTTTTGTCATCTTAACTTGTTTATGCTTTGTTTATTTATTTCTTGTGTTGTTGTGTTGTCTATTTTGAGCTGCCAACTTTCTGTGTTAAATTGATGCTGTACATAAATTACGGAACATCCAGACACCTCATTAAGGAGCAGAACTAATCCAAATTAACAAGGAATAAAGAAGAGAATAGATCTTTATGTTTTGCTGGTTAATTATTTAACAAATATTCTTGGACTAGCCAGATGCCAGACACCTCAACCTTGAGTGAAGTTCCAGTGCTGAATCATTAAAAGTTTTCATAATTGGCATCGTTTGATTCATTTATATTCAAAATTTTAAAAATATACTCAGTCCCACTATAAGTGCTTCACATTTCCCTGCTGACAAAATCTAGCTAGTAATTTTTTTTCCAATTCAATCAATGAAAATAACTCTAGTGATTCTGATACTGCTGTAACCAATTGTTTTAGGGCACTTGCAGCCAAGGATGATTCTCTTGGGTAAGAATTGGTATGCAATATTAGACATGCATAACTGTCTAAATTTGGCATGTATTTTACAGACTACAACTTAATAAATAAAAAAAGAAAATAGTCATCTTCATCCTCATATGTGATTTAGATCTCCAACCAGCATAGTCAAAGAAACATGAAGAATTAATGAACTAGGACAGAAGGGGAAAGGTGAATAATTAGGTTACCATCTCTCTTGTGGCAGTGATCATTTGATGCAAGTGTTGTTTTGTTGATGGTAGCTGTCTGGTATGACGACAAGGTCTACACAACTTCACATGAGAAGAAGAGGACCAAATAGAGCCAGGATTACATGCCGGCTGTACCAGTTAATATAGACTTACTGCAAATGCCGGCAAGTCATCCTTGGCTCTATTCCACCCTCTCTACCTCTCCATGCAAAACCCGTAGACATTTAAATAACTTCTTTCATCCGTATTTTACTGAATTCACACCATTGTATACCTTTAAATACACAGAGAAGGAAGGCACATGGAAATGTTGATGCTTTCATTATTCTCTATTTTGGTTGACTACCTATACATCCGATAAGGGCAAGTGATACACGATGATGTATGCCACCTAGATGGAATCTTCCACGTTATCAACCATATCCTATAGTAGGTCTTAACTTTAGCTCACATATGAACTATGGACCCCTTGGTAATGGCGTAAAGAGGCTAATTGGTTGATTGAGATGCAAGACTTCAGGAACATGCATGGGAATAGAATCTTTTGTATGTCTGTGAAAGAGATGGCCATGAATGGGATATATATGCTATAGAGTTTTTTAGTTTTGGCAGATGCATGTCATTGGAGAAAAGAAACAATAATCATCTAGGAATAAATTTGTGAATGCATTTTTTTATATGTAGTGTGCTTTTAATTTGATACCTTTTCAACCACCTGCTGATCACATAAATTTCTAGCATATACGCATGTTGACAAATTGTGTTCGAATTTTTCAAAGTCGCAAGGTGTGGGCATGTTGGGAAGTAATTTGATACCTCTCTCTGGTTGATTCCTGGCTCTGCCAGCAATTTGCAAGGTTAGGTTAATCATCATCGTAGGGATGAGAAGCTAGGCTTCAGTGACCATCGAGTATATATGAGTTCATTTTTTATTGGAAGTATTATGATATACAAATCAATTAATATAAAGATTGCCTTGAAATTAACCACTAAATTCATTCTAACTTAAAACCAATCAATGGGATTTGTCAAACTTCAACTTTCACCCCCTACCATTTTCTATAGCTTATTTGAGATGATATCTCTTAGCTAAGATGCTTTTTTTAATGCGCTTTCTATTTTTTTTTTTGTTTTAAAAAATAAAAATTAATAATAACTTTTATATAAAAAGGTTCACTTTACTCATCTCCCTCAAGATTTTGCTAAATACATTTAAAGTGCGTTTAACATTGATTATAAGAAGTGTTTTTAGTCTTTTTATGCTTGAAAAATAAAATATTTTAAGTATTAAAAAGACTATAAACACTTCCTAAAATCACTATCAAATACACTCTTAGTCTCAAATCAAATATTTTTTTTTTATTATTATTATTTTCTCTCATCTCCCATCATATTCAAAATAAGCGAGATATTTGATGAAATTTCAATTTAATGACAGTTAAGTGAATTTGATCAAAATTTAAATAAAAAAGTGAATAAATTTAACTTTTATATAAAATTTAATAACTTTTGAAACTTAAAAAGATAATGAATTTAATTTTTTTTTTTTTTTTACTATCTCAACTTTAAAAAAAATTTGAAGTAATTTTTTAAGACATGGGATAAGTTATATTTTTATCTCACATTTTACATAAAAATTATTACTATTTTTCATTTTTTAAGATATAAAACAAAAAGTGTATATACTCAAATAACATTTAGTTCCTGGAAAATATTAAGGAAAGAAAAAAAAATATAAAGGAAAATGATTTTTTATGTTTGGTTGTCCTATGAAAAATATCAAAGAAAATAAAAAATAATTAAAACTAATTAAAAACTAATATATATTTAAATTATTTAATCTTTATATTGATGAGTTAAAATAAATAAAATGAGTTTAAAGTAACAAAATTTTTTTTCACTTTTTCTTTCATTCTACTTTTCCTTTATATTTTCTTTCCCTTGCATTTTTCTTCAAATTTTATGGGAACCAAACAGAGCCTTGAGTTATGAAGATTCTCAATAATTAACTATAGAAGCTAATATTATTTTACAGAAACTAGAAAAAGAATGAAGAAATTTAATTGAAGGTGAAAATAATTAGAAACTAAATACAGATTCAATGGGCTTTATTTAATTTCACTTCTGAAGTCGATATGCTTGAGAAATTGAAGATTTAATCCATCATAAGATATGAAATTTGATTGAATAATCTTATAATAATAATAAGTTGGATTTAATTTTCGTAAGTTGTAATTGAATACTTAAGGGAGTCTTTTTAGCTTTACAACGATTAAATGGGTTGTGAACTTCTTCAAAAGATATTGAGATATTGAGATGTTGCATATTATAAAGCATTTTGGGCTTGAACTTTACCATTGAGAAAATGGCTGTTTAATGAATAAAGAGAAGGAAATTGGACTTTGAACCCAGGCTTAAAGGGGTTTTGAATTATTTGATGAGAAAAATGGGCTATGGAGTAGAAAGGCTTTTAAAATCTCTCTCTCTCTCTCTCTCTCTCTCTCTCTCTCTCTCTCTCTCTCACAGAGAGAGTCTAAGAAAATGTTTTACCACACATATTTGAAAACCCTGAAATTAATCAAAATAAGACTTTATTAGACCATAATGCTTTATTATAGAAAAAAGGAAGAAAAAAAAAAAAAAGAATCTTACTTTTGTATAGGATTTATCTATTCCTTGAATTCACCCATCCTCATTCACAATGAACACTCTCACATTAGAGATTTTTCTCAAAAATTAGTCTAAAAGTAATTCCAATAATCAAAAGTAATACCCAAATTGCTCAAGCGACTAGGAGTTGAATAGAATTCACACTATCTAATACTTATAATCAGGTATTTTCATATTTACTCAATATGAGGACAAGTAGGTTCTGCTATAGTCGGATCATAGTCATGTAGTATTGATCCTGTATTCGGAATTATTTAATTGGCGCACCTTTTAATCGGTTATTTATATGGATTTAATTAAATAAAATATTGTTATATATGTTGAATTTTTGAAAGAAATATTTATTTTTATTTTTTAAAAAAATTTAAACCTTAGACGCTTGTATCTATAATTATTTTCTAGACAACTTTGTGGGGAAATAAAAAGAATTAAGACAAGCGGATTATTTGTCTTTTTGATAGACTTATGTTGTTAATTTTTAAAAAATCTTAAGGTTTGTTTGACTATATTTTCTTAATTTTGTTTTTAAAAACCGTTTTCAAGTTAAAGAATAAAAAACGGTTTTCAAAAATAAATTTTAGAAAACATGACCAAATAGGTTCATGTTCTCTTTTCTTTTTTAAAAATTGGTGAAAACAACTGTTATTTATTTTTTTTAAACTATTCTCTATTACTTTCACTTTGTTTTTAAAAATTATTTTAAGAAAACAACGATCAAATAGTGTTAAAAAAATTTAAAAATAGTTTTTAAATCACACTTCCAAAAAATTTGTAAAACAAAATTTTTAAATAAATGTTAAGTTGATAAGTGGATTGTCCATTTCGGCACCACTTTCACCATTAAGGTTGAACATATTGACTTTTTGATGGTGAGTGGAATTTTGGTTTGTCCAAAATCCAGATCCTGGTAACTACTAAAACTTTTTAATAATATGCGGTGAAAAAGCTGAGATGTGGTTTGCATACTCTTGCTTCTTTTTTGTGTTTATAAATAGAAAATATTAATTACTTCTATACAAAATATCTTAGGCTAGCGTTTTGATGAAAGCAACATGAGAAAACCCTATAGATTTTAGAACAATTCAAAGAAGTATTATGCGATATTTGGAACTTCTCCTTCCCCTTCAAGTGATTTCTAGTTCTTATTTACTAGCTTCCAAACCAAGGAGCATGTAAGGTTTTACCAAGGAATGCCTGGTTTTTTCCCTGCAGAGGAAATAACATGCTAATGTTTTTTCTTTATTCTGATATTTTGCAGTTCCTTTCAGCAATTTGGATATTTGGGGATGTCAATTTAAATAAACAACGACAGAGAAAGAAAGAAAGAAAGAAAAAAAAGTATAAAGAAGAATACCGAATTCGTTGAGACTAGACACAGGGAGTCCTTTATAATCTGTACTTATTGCAATACTTCATAAATTCCAGAGGTAATGAAGCAAACAAAGGTTCCGGAGGAATGGAAAAGAAAATTTCTTATCAAGTTTCTATTGAATTGCTTAGATTAGAGTGACTTGCTGCTGTCAATTCATTCCATGATTAGCAACATTAAGAGAGTCTGTACATGCATGCCCCCTGATTGAGTGATTCGAAGGTGAGTCTTCCTTGATACCTTGCTGCCAGCCTACATAAACAATAATAAGAAGATCAATTAACCAGGACATGTGGCATGTAAAAGGAAAGAAAAAGCAAACCACAAAGTTGTTTGTTTGGTAGCAGTAGTTACTTCGCTAGCCGGATCTTTTTGGTAGAATGACAGTCTACATAGCTTAGCATGAGAAGAAGAGAGGGTGAAATAGAGCCTCAGATGCTTGCCAGTTATGGCCTGTTAAACCCTATGCCTTGCTGCAGTTGCCGGCAAGTCATCCTTGGCTCTATTCCACTCACTTTACTTCTTCATGCAAAACTCCTGAGACACAACACAGTATGAAGCACCTCAACTTTTGAATTTTCCACTCATACAAATGTTAGGGAGCTACTAACTTCATGACATATACACGTATCTAACTTCTCTAATCTGCATGTTTTGCTTCACAGCATGGTTGACATTTATAAATAGAGAAAGTGAGGCATGGAATGCTGATATCCTAGTTATTCCCTGTTTGACTAAGGATAAGGCAACTGTTTGCTATGCTACTTATGGGGAATCATCCATATTCTCATACATCCATATCCTCTTGTGCAAGTGATATATGTGGACCCCTTGGTATATAGCATAAAGGAGGCATTGGCAGCTGATTGCAATGCTAGACTTGTGTAAGGGAATCAAATTAATCTTTTACCTGTCACAAAGAGGGAGAAAAGAGAATGACCATGCTTGGAATTTGATCTGCATGTCAATGTGGGTTAGTTGTTAAAATTTTAGAGATTGACTCATAATAGGAACTGGCCACAAGCAAGTTGAAGCATAAAATGATGGGAAGAGGTGAGCCTAGTGTTCTTTTCTGCGTCTTTATTACATTGTATTCTCTCTGTATATTCTCTATGTCAATTTGGTCTAGTTGATTAAAGTTTGCGCACTTTAATCTTCCTTGAAACAGCAACTATGAGCTTGTAAATTAAGACTCTGGAAGAGAACAGTTGGTTGAGGAGAGATAATTCTCTGAAAGGTGACAGCATGATCCATGTGATTTATAGGTGCTTTTGCGAAAATAAAAAGTAAATATATAGATTCTTTTCATGCTATAATTTATTTTTTTTTGTCATCTACATATCTACTCCATGCATAAGGCATCACGTTCTGATGAATATGATGGCTGCAAAAATTCTTGAGCATATTCCCAACTCCCTGAAAGAAACAGGCACCATTTTTTACTTTTGAAGTTTTAACCATGAATGTGGCTCACAAACCCATCACACAGCCCAAAAAAAAGGGTCCCTCACACACACATCGTCAACACCATATCTTCTTGAACCTTCACATAACGGCTATCACCATCCATCCATGCCACAACTCCACCAACACGTATACAAGCATCTCGTCTTCCTCCCAAAACAACCACCGACATTACCAAGACCTCCCCACATACCCACTCAACTCTGTCGGCTGCAGCCCATGACCAAGGCATCACGTTCAGATGAATATGCATGACTGCAAAAATTCTTGAGCATATTCCCAACTCCCTGAAAGAAACAGGCACCATTTTTGACTTTTGAAGTTTTAACCATGAATGTGGCTCACAAACCCATCACACAGCCCAGAAAAAGGGTCCCTCATACACACATCGTCAACACCATATCTTCTTGAACCTTCACATAACGGCTATCGCCATTCATCCATGCAACAACTCCACCAACACGTATATAAGAATCTCGTCTTCCTCCCAAAACAACCACCGACATTACCAAGACCTCCCCACATACCCACTCAACTCTGTCGGCTGCAGCCCATGACCAATTAATAATAATAATAATAATAATAATTTAAGAGAAAGGACTTTCTTGTAAAAGCATGTTCTTTCATATATATATATTATGATTATATAGTGGCAATTTTTGGGTAGTTTTAACTCCTAAAAACCATTCCTCCCATTTCTTATTTTGTTGATTGGGTTGGGTTAGCCCATTTGGCACCTAAACCCAACTCCAACCTCTCCCATTTGCATAAGATGGCTTGAAATATCCCAATCAATAACATCTAAGTTCATTATATTCAACTTTTGAAGGTCATTCATATAGGCAAATGGATTGTGCAACCATGCAAGCACACCTACAATTTGGGAGGTAAAGTTATGTACCTATTAAGGATACATAATAGCTCAACCCCAAAATTTATTTGTAAACAATTCTAATCATGTTTCATTATACCTTAGATTTATTTAGCCACATTTTAATATATACACTTAATCCCTCAAAGTTGTATACTATACAATATTATAAGTGCATGTATTCACAATTATATTATCTACAAAAGCAATATAATAGGCCAATCGTAAACACATCTTTGTCAATGTAACTTAAAAAAAGAAAAAAAAAATATTCTTTTAAGCTCATGCCTTTTAGATTCAAATTAATCGCTAGCCCAATATGTCTCATAAGGATAAATTATTTTATTTCCGTGGAAAACATATCAAAGTAACAACATCAATTTGTCACTTCAAAACATAGCCAAAATACAAAGAGTACAATAATGAGCTATTATAATTATAACAAGCCTTCAGGATCTCATATAGTGAAGATGTAGGGATTAATTACTCACTTTTCTTGTTAGTCATATTCAAACACATGTAGTATGAAATATATGCTATGGTGATTTCTTTTCAATTGGAGAGTGTATGTCAAACTGCCACCATACGAACTTTAACTAATAGCTCCAAACCTTTTATACTAGAACTTAAATTCAATTTAAACAGGTAAATGTAATTGTGGGCGATTTCATTCGATCAAGATATCACTTTATAAACCTTATCTTGATACTTAATCAAAGCAACACATATTGTCTTTATATACATTTTATTCATTTATCATCATTAGTATACCGTGTCTCATCCTAACTCATAAACACATTAATTGGGGCAATTGTTCATGTGAGAGATCCAACCTCTACCTGATGACATACATTTAAGAGTATATTTGTGTAAGTATTAATTACATATTCAGTTATATGAATAACAAATACTCATCTCATTTGATCATGTACAAAGTATCTTATGTCCAATCAATAATGATTCATGACACATAATCAACATAAAATTATAACCTATGCAATCCTAATGACTATACATATACATAAAAGATGTCTCTTGGAAAGGGTTTTGTGAATGGATCAACAACCATCTCATGTGTAGGTAAATATTTCAGGATCACCTCCTTTTGTGCAATAATATTTCTTATAAAATTATTCTTGATACCTATATGCTTAGTTCTTCCATGATATTTCAGATCCTTTACAAAATCTATTGCAGCTTGACTATCATTATAAATTGTTGGCCCAAAAACATCCTTAACTATTCTTGAACTTTGTAAAAATCTTTTTAACCATACAACTTCCTATATTGTAGCTGAGCAAGCAATAAATTCAGCTTCCACGGTTAACAAAGTTGTACAAGTTTGTTTCTTACTTCTCTATGAGATGACACCATTATTAAGCAAGAATGTATATCCAGATGTTGATTTGTGCTTGTCAAGATATTAAGTCTTGTTTATATGTTGGCAATTTTGTTCCTTTTTATGTTTGGTCATAAAAGTATTTTTAGATAGTAAGTTGCTCTCCATTGAAGATCAAGAGTTGATATTTGTCCAACCAGGAAGTCGCAAGTACGTCTAAAAAGATTTGGCTTGTGGCATGAAAGGCTTCTTTAGGGTATAAAAGGTTTGATATCATTTTTGCACTTAAAATGTTTTTAAATGATTTTTCGAAAGAAGTAGGGGCCGCTCACTCAACCAGTTAGCCCGCTCAAGCAATAAGGAGCGCTCAAGCGGTCTAAGTCAGCTCAAGTGGTCATGATAGTTCTGTTGAGATTAAAAACACATTTTGGATGAATTTCACTCAAACTTTATTTTGGATTAAGATACCAAAACTCTTTGGGTTTTTGCCTATAAATACCTCCCTACTAACCCCTTGAGGGTTAATGATTAAAGATTGTAGAGATCTTAGAGGTTAGAGACCTCTCATTCTTAAAGAGAGGGACTCCTTCAAAGAAATCCTAAATTGCCACATCATTCTTGATCTCTCATTCAAGGATTTGAATATTTGAATTGTGGGTTAAAAACCTTAATCCATTCAGAGTGGTTGAAGGATCTACTAGGGAGTAATAAGGAGTTGCTACGTCGTGGACTTGGATTAAGTTGTAGGTGCTGGAGAGTAAGTCTTTAGAGTAAAGCAGTCATGTAAATCCATGTAACTTGATTTGGAATAGTGGATTTAGATTGTTAGGTCTTAGACCTCATGATTTTTATCTCTACGATTTGTGAGGGTTTTCCATGTAAAAATCTTGGACCTAATTTCATATCTTTTTATTACTGCTTATATTTTGATTGATGATATTGATAACCTTATGATTAATTGGTTAGTTTGTTATGGAGGTTGTTGGATTGGTTATCTTGGTGGTTGTGGTGGTTATACTTATAACCAATTATTGTTGTCTCTAACTACTCTCATAATATATTTTGATTGATTTGTTTTGATTGTTATTGAGTTTTTTAGGTTGGTTATTCTAGTGTTTATTATTATCCCTAACATATCTTAATATATATTTCATATATTAATAATAATATTACCGTATCCCTAACTAATCACAGGGTATCAATTAAACATGAAAATGAAGTTTTTATCAATAAAGATTTGGGGTGAACTCCTTTTTGGATATCCTAAATATCCTTGTAATATCTTGGGATGAGTAAAATTGAATATAACATATAATCTTTATTTAAAATTTTAAATCACCCATTTACTCCCCTTTAGGTGTTCCCTATTAGACTTTTAATAGGTTTTCAAGTGGTATCAAGTGCTTTACCATTTTTCAGCGCCCATCTAGATCACCTGCCAATTGACATCAAAATAACCTACCAAGCACAATTCTTTGCTTTGATAACAAAGGAAATTGTCCATAGTGCCTTTTTTTTTTTTAGATACTTAAGAATTCTCTTTTTCCAATACATCATTCTAGGATTTACTTGGTAGCGGCTAACCATCTTAATAGCATAGCAGGTGTCTGGTCTTGTTCACATCGTATCATACGTTTGACTCCTAACAAAACTAGAGTAAAGAACATTACTCATTTTCCTTTTTTCTTCTAGAGTTTTTGAACCCATTTCTTTGCTTAGGTTTTCACCTCTTGCAAATGGAGTGTCAATGGGATTGCAATCCTGCACATTAAATCATTCAAGGATTTTCTTAATATAGTGTTCTAGTGAAAGAGCCATTATTTTGTTAAAATGATCTCTATGGATCTTTAGTCCAAAAATATAAGATGCTTCTCCCATATTTTCCATCTTAAAGTAGATAACAACCATCTTTTAATGGTTTGAACAAACTTCAAATCATTTCCAATTATAAGTATATCATCCACGTATAAAGATAATAGCACATATTTATCTTTATGTTGCTTAATATAAACACAATGGTCTTTATCAATCATTGTGAAATCATACAAAGTTATTGTATAATGAAACCTCAAGTACCAATGCCTGGATGATTGTTTAAGGTCATAAATCGATCGATTTAACCTGCACACTTTGTGTTCTTAGCCTTAGATAATGAAACCTATTGGTTGTTCCATATAGATTTATTCATTCAACTCTTCATTAAGTAAAGTTTTCTTAATATTAATTTGGTGTAGTTGTAAATCCATATGAGTTACTATAGCTAGAATGAGGTGAATTGAAGCAAACCTAACTACTGGAGAAAATATTTCCTCATAGTCTATACCTTATTGTTGGTTGTAACCTTTAGCCTCTAGTCGAGCTTTATAATTTTCAATGAATCCATCTGCATTTCATTTTATTTTAAGAACTCATTTTTTCCTAATAGCCTTTTCATCCAAAGGTAGATCAACCAAGTGATTCATGCCTAATTGGTGTCTCAGCTGATTTGTGTCCAGCTGGTGCTCCTTGATTGAGGGAGTAATCAAGAAAATTTATAACCTATTACACCATATACTAGGGTAGCAAAGACAAAGCTACTATAGCATAGTGGCTCTAGGATCGTTCACTGGGATGGGTTTTCACTTCACAAATGATATTATTTCAAAGATGAATTGGTGCCTTTTCATTTCAAGGTTAGCTTTAAAAGAAAACATAAAGATGTTTGAATGAAAAAGGAAAGGTTTTAAACTAACCAAAAATAGTAACTGATTTTACTTACAAAGAAAAGTGTTTCTTGGAGTTTCAGATCACTAGGCTCAAATTCCTCATACAAAAAGGGAGTTCCGGTCACTTGTTTCTTTTCCTCGCATTAGAGAATTAACATATAGTTCCTTCTCCAACCGGTGTTGTACATATGCTTCCCATTAATGGGTTCAAACACTAAATCCCTCTCACTGATGCAACTTGCAATGGCTCATACCTCTCACCTAGCACTTGCCATTCAAGGTGATCTTTAACTTTGGATTACCCGTCAAAAGCTCGCAAAAGATAACTAATGGATGTCTCCTTGGAGTCCAAAAGCTTACCAAATGTTGGCTATTCTAGAAAATCCTACCTTCAAACCACCTCCCAGAGGCTCGCAAGGGGTAAACTAGTGCATCTCCATGGACGGAGATCACTTGCCTTACCAAGTGTTGGCCCAGGTGATTTAAAAGCGTTTTAAGTTAACTAAAAAGATAAAAACCATTAACGGGTCACACTTTCTCTTCATTAAAAACTAAAACAACAAAACTTCCAATTTATGCATGTGGAAACTTACCCGGCTTTCCTCACTCCAAGATATAAAGAGCCTAGCCTCTCATCATCTGAGGAAAAATCCTCAGAGTTTGGTTGGCTAGAAATGAAAAGAACGAGAAAACAAAAATATGAAGAAGAAACAGAGCAAGTGCTCTGTATTTTACTTCCTTGCAAATTTGTACAAAGGATGCTTCGTAACCACCCCTCAAGAACAAGCTCCCGAGAGATATATATATATAGAAAATTACAAAACAAAATATCTGAGGTTATTCACCCCTTTTCCAAACTTAATAACTAAGGAATCCTATAATTGGTGGGTTATAAGGAGAGTTTGGGGATTTAGACAACAAAAATCTGAAGAAAAATATCTCCAAGTGTCGGTTACAAATATCGGGAAGCACTAAGGACCATTTCGCAGGTGAAAAAGAGGTCAGCGAAATTTCGCAGACAAACAAAAAGGGCTGCGAAATTACTTCGCAACAAACGGTTAATTTCGCACCGCTGCGAAGTGGTCTTCCAGCTTGCGGCTATCGGCTTCCAACTTGACATGAAACTTCAAGGAGAATTCACAGCACTGTGCAAAAAGGCTGCGAAATCATTTCGCAACAAAAGGGTGATTTCGCAGCACTTGTCTGAATCCTTCCTTCAGCTTGGAGCAGTTGTCTTCCAAAGGCTGTAACTTCCTCATTTCAGCTCCAAATCGAACACGGTTTGAAGCATTGGATTGTTGACTTCCTAATATTTCCAATGACATATAGCATGCATAATTTGGACTTCAGGAAGTGCTCCAAAAGTGGCTGAAATTACTGTCATTAAGAATGCTTCATGGCTGATTTCTCTTTGCTTCCCCTCCTTGCATTCCGGATTTGTTTATGACAAAGGACTTCAAAGCTTTAGTTCTTCATGCTTCTGAGCTTTCCATTCTTTGCCAAGGATTCCATATAACTCTCCTCAATCTCGGATTGCTTTGGTGATAAAAAAGCTATCAAAACACCAAAACTTAACACAATTTGATTAGAATTGATTGCAAGGGTCCTTAACATGTTAATTGGGTTAAAAGGCAATAACTACTACTCAAAAGTGTTTAAAAGAGTTAATTACAAGCTATGAAATAGCACTTTTTGAGTAGTAATCACCAAGTCCTAGACTTGATTCTTTTGCATTGACTCCAATTCCTCTTCCATTTTCCATTTATCCTTGGTTGGAAAAATAAGAGCCTCTTAAATCAACTTAGGTTCAACATCATCATATTGAGTTATAATTTGAACTTTCCCTTTAATCTCAAATCATCATCAAGGAATATTGAGTTACTATACTTGCTATATGTTTTAGTTCACTCCTACTAGGTTCAAGCATCAATTGTTGTTTGAGTGTAGATCATATGTCATGATCTATCATTTCATAAAGATGTAAATCCCTATCAATTACACCATCATAAAGATGTAAATCCCTATCAATTGCACCCTCTGATGAGAAATCATCCTCTAAGAACGTGAAATCTCATGATTCTAATTCAATTATTGTTCTATCTTCATGCTCACCTATGAACACATACCCTTTAGAGTGTTCACCATATCTTATAAAGATACATGTCCTTCCTTTAGGACCTAATTTTCCATATTTATGAGAAAGATTATGAACATAAGTCGCTGATCCCCATGGTCACAAATTGCTATTATCAGACTTTTGATTATTCCATAACTCATATGAAGTAAATCTAATAGACTTTTAGGGTACTCCATTAAGTACATAAGTAGCAATTAGCAATGCATTTTCCCAATATGAAATGAGGAAATTTGCCTGAGCCATCATTGACCTAATCATCTCTAACAATATTCTATTTCTCATCTCAACAATATCGTTTTGTTGTGGAGTCCTTAGAATAGTTAATTGTCTACTAATACCCCTTTCATCATATAAATTTTTATATTGTTGTAATAGATATTCTTTACCCTAGTTTTTTCTTAATATTTTAATCCTTTTGTCCAACTAATTCTCAACTAAATTAATATAGAGTCTAAAATAATCTAATGCTTCAGACTTATGAGAAATCAGATAAACATAATAATAATAAGTAAAGACATTTATAAATGTGATGAAATACAAGGCACTATGCCTTGCTTTAAACTCATAGAACCACAACTATCAGAATGGATCAATTGTAATGGTGTTTTAGTTATAGTTCCCTTTTTGAATGGTTTTCTTGTTGTTTACTAGTTAAACAATATTCACAAGTTGGCATATCAATTTTAGTGAATTAGCCTAGAATATTTTCTCTAACTAGTCTATTTTTTCTTTCTTATCCAATATGCCCAAGTCTAGCATGCCATATGATCACATTATCACATGTATTTCTAAAAGTAGTCATCAACGAATAATAATTATCACTAGTATTAGACAACACATAGTTATCAATGTCAAGACCATAAAACCATCCAAACTAAATCTAAAACCAAAGTATGTTGTTCCCAAATACAACTCCATCACTGATGCGACTCATGGTAGCTTAGCTTTAAAGGCGTATCAACAAAATTTATACCTTAAATACTATTACTAAAGTAGCCAAACTACTATAGCATAGTGGTTCTAGGATCGTTCACTGGGAAGGGTTTTCGCAAACACAAGTGATATTCAAATTAGGAAAATAGGTGATTTTCTTATGGATGTTAGCTTTAAAAGAAGATGAAAATGTTTTAGAAAGATTTAAACTAACTTAAGCTAACATTAAAGACTAAAATGAAAGGGTGTAAAAACAAGTTTCTCAAAGATAGGATAGCTATGCTCTGGCTCTTATGCAAATTGGAAATCTCAGGATAGACTCCTCGCGTTGGGGTTGCAACTATGGTGATGCTTGCTTCCCGAACCGGTATGGATTTAGCAAATCAAGTTTTAATCCTTTAAAATGACAAAACAGATGGTAGTGAATTTCATTAATGGTTATTCACCTTAGACTTCCTTTGAATGGCTCGTAAGAGATAACTAATGGTCTAAAGCCAAAAGCTTACCAAATATTGGCAACTCAAAGTCCTTCCAGGTGATAAACTCACCTTTCAATGGCCATTGAAATTGGTTCTAACGGATTAATGCAAAACTTGGAATTGAAAACCTCACCTTCCAATAGCTCGTAGGAGATAACTAATGGATAGAAATCCAAAAGCTTATCAAGTATTGGCCGTTGGAAGTTGTCCAAAGAAAATAAAAACCAAACTTTGCATTAATGAACCATTAATGAAAAACGACTACCTTACCTTCCAGGTGCGAGAAATTTCCATGGGATTGCATCCAAGCCATCACATAACATCCATACTTTGAGAAACTTAAAGGTTTTAGCCTCTCATCCTTGGGGATTTCATCCTCCAAGGATGTTTGGCTACTAAGAAAATGAGAAAGAAAAGAGAAAAGAAGAAAAACAGAGCTTTATATATTTCTAAGTTAATGTACAAAGGATCGATCCCCCAATCCATCTCTATCCTCCTGGAGGCATTGTGCACCTCTATATATAGCAAAATTACAAGATAAAGCCTTATGTCGGCTGAATACAAGGTTACAAAAGGAATTTACACGAGAAAATATCAAGCTAAAAATATCTGGGAAGTCGGTGGTGCGTGCGTGGAGAAACAGAGGAAATTTGGCATTTTCGCAAGGTGAATTTCTCCTTGCGAAATTTCGCAATGTTGCGAAATGGAAAAATTTTGCACCATGAGGAAAATCCCCTTGCGAAATTTCGCAAGGAGAAATTCACCTTGTGAAATTTTCACAAGGTTTGATGCATTTGTCTTCCGAAGGCCATATCTTCCTCATTTTAGCTCCAAATTGTACACGGTTTGAAGCGTTGGATTCTTGACTTCCTGAGCTTTGAAATGGTATATAGTATGTAGAAAATGGACTTTGGGAAGTGCCCCAAAAGTGTGAAAGAAGACTGCAGCTGCTGTCCTCTGTTTTCCTCTTCTCCATTGTTCTTGTTTGTGCTCGTGTTTCCACTTGAAATTCAAGCCTGTAAACTTCCAAAATCCTTGCTTTAACTTGTCCAAGTAGCTCCTCCATCATTTGGCATGCTTGAATTGATTCATAAGCTGATAAAAACATGTAAACTTGCCACAAAATGGTTAAAACCAATTACTAAGGACCTTAATGAATTAATTGGGTTAAATGAATATGATTACTACTCAAAGGTGCTTAAAACCATTATAATTAGGTCTACAAAATAGCACTTTTTGGTAGTAATCAATCACCAAATCATGAAATTCAAACTAAAACCTAAACCAAGAAGAACTGACACAACAACCAAGTTTTGTCGAATATCCAGAGCATAAAAAGCATCATACAAGAATGGGGTATGTCCTCTACAAAATTCCAATTTGCACATTCCAATACCACTGACCTTAACTTTGGAGTTGTTTCCTACATAGATGCATATTGTACCAGAACTAATTCGATGAACCTCTACATATGCTCTTTGATCTCTAGCTATATGGTTGGTGATCGCTAAGTTTACAGGCTATAAATGAAATATTTAGTTAACATTACATAACTAGAAACATACACACATGAGTTATTTGAGCATGACCATACCTGTTTTAGCTCAGTGCACTCATGAGCGAAGTGAGCCTTATTGCCATAGTTATAGTATTTCAACTTGCACTTGTCACTTTTAGCATGCCCCAAACTTCCCTTTATTTAAAGCATCATTAGATTTCTTATTCTTCTTAAAGAATTTTTTATTACTCTTAAATCTGAAAGTTTTGCGAGAACTAGATTTAGCTATATAAGCTTGTTCACTAAGCTTAAACCACAAGTCGCTCAACTTCCAATTCAAGATAGCTAACTATATCATTAAAATTCTTGACACTCTCATTATGTGTCATGTTTACCACCATATGTTCTCAAGTCTTTGGTGAAAGATCTTATGGCCACTTCAATTTGTTGCTCATCAGTGAGGACATGCCTAGATGTCTTAAGCTCTCTTATCATTCTTTTCATCTCCCTGAGATGTTGTTTCATTGTATGGTTCAGTCGCATCTTTTCCAAATTTCATTACAAGTTCTCTAAACGTTGTAGCTGAAATTCCACCATACTTCTCCTATAGAGCTTTCCACATCTCATGAACAGTTTTGTCTATATCATAATCTATTAAGAGATCATCCTGGATACAACTCAATAACATAATGCAAGCTAAAGAATTTTTTTTCGTCCATGCCACATAAACCTCTTGATCCCTTCTATGTTGAGTAGAGTTCTCTTGTTTAGGTTCTTCCATGACATGATTCAATTTGTCAAGAACCTCTTGCTCTTCAAAGACATATTGAACTTTGCGATACCAAATCTCATAGTTATCACCATTCAATTTCTCACCCTTGTTTAATTCTACTATGATGTTCCTAGTTGCAGTTGACAAATTCAACTACATAGAGATATTGTACAATCTTATCGATTGATACTTTTATGGATATAGGTACTCATACTTGCTCTAACTATCTTCTAATATGCAGTAACCTTAAATTGCAATAGAAATGAAAGTTCACTATGTTCCCAATCAACTTCTATATACAATTTTAATTATTACAAATTATAAATAATCTATGCAAGTATTTCTAATTTTTAGCTAAGAAATTATTTAAATTTCATTTTAACCTAAAACTTTCTACTCCATGAAATAATATTGTACAACTAGAATGTGTTAACAATATATATTTATAAAAGAATTGAAGACATGTAAATAAAAGACATACTAATTCATAAAAAGGATAAATATACATGTCATGTCTTACATATCAAACAATTTACATTTTATATACAAAGCTTGAAGAATGTAACATATATATAAAAAAAACTAATCTTCTCCCTTAAAGCTAAAAGAAACAATATTTGGATTATACATAGTGTCTTCTGCAACTCTAGACATTGTTTTCAATAACTATAATCCTCTAACATTTTTATACTTGATTGGATTAAAAAAAACTCACACTTCACAAGTTAGCAGAAACGGAAAGCATTATTGTTCATTTAATGACATTCTTCACAAAGCATATTTGCTAATATTCCTTCAAAAGGTCTACTAAGTCATCAAAATACTTATTTGTCAAATCTTGAGGCCCTTATTGAACAAATTCCCATATAAGTTCTAAGATTTTAACTTCAAGTTCTGTTAATGACATTTGTAAAAACCATTTCTTATAGTTTGGTTAAAAAAAATTTACCATTTCTAGTCTCTTGATCATATTAACGATATGATACACATGTTCATCTATAGAATGGCTAGGGTTCCTCTTGTAGCTAATAAGCATATCCAAATTTGGCCAAGGCCCTTTACCCTTTAGTACTTTCCTAGTTGTCTTCATTCGTACTATTTCAAACTTGACAATTTTTTTAAATTAATTTAATTTTAATAACATATACTCATACTTTAATTAAATATTTAAACAAATAAAAAAAAATTATTGGAAGGAACCAATTATTTTTATTATATAATAAATTAGACATTTGTCTATTAGTGCCTAATTATGTTTTGAATAAATCAACATGCATAATTTGACTACAACCTAAATAATTTATATTAGACACTAAGTTTAAACCAACATTCTTACATTATGGCTTTACCTTCTTTTTAAGTATGCTCTAAATGATATAATACTAATAAAGAGTATTTATATCACATCAAGTACTAGTAGTCTAGTAGTAATAAGGGACCCTATCTATGAGAGAGACTATGTTTTGATTTTGCACTATCCTTTCATCTATATATATTATTTATTGCAAGGAAGAGTCTCAATCACTGTCCTAAGGGAGAGCATACATGGTAGGGTGGACTTTCCACCATTTTTTTTTCACTTCAAGTGGATTTTGTACTTCTTTTTTTATTTTTTTATTTAATTTTTTTAACTCTAATTTTTTTAGGAACTTTGTAATCCATATTTTTTTTGTTTATTGTTTTTCCTAGAAACACATCCATATTTATCATTTTTTTTTTGTTTCTTTATTTATTCATTTTAAGGATCTTTTTTTTTTTTTTTGGAAATACATTCAAAAACTTATTTATCCACATATTTATCATTTTATGTTTTATTTATTCATCTATTTCTCTATGAACTTTTTTTTGGAACCGGTTAGAAAATATTTTTTATTTTTTTATTTTTCCAAATATTCTATTTTTCTTCTTAAATAGAGAAAACAAACAAAAAAAAAAGGCAAAAAAAAAATAGCCTAAACAGGGCTTTGATATTAATGATAGAAATAAGGCTTCAAATTACCTTCTAAAATGCCCAGAATCTAGATTGGTTGTTTCATTGATGAAGTCTCTACCCCAAGTTGTTAATGGAACTACAAAGGAAAAAAATGAGAACCACTCTATTTCCATAACAGAAATGCCTTAATCTTTTTTCACGTGGAAAAAAAAAAGAAAGAAATTCAAGAAAAAGAACTTTCTTACAGAAGCGTGTTCTTTCATGCTTTTCTTAGAAAGAGAGAGAGAGAGAAAGAGAGAGAAAGAAAGAATGAGTGAGACAGAGAGAGATTTTTATTTATTTATTTATTATATAGTGGCAATTTGTCGGTAGTTTTTACTCCTAGAAACTATTCTCCCCCATTTCTTATTTTGTTAGATCGGGTCGAGTCAACCCACTTAGTCACCCACAACCAACTTCAACACAAACCCCATCGAAAAGAATAGGATGCCAAATTTAATGTACTATGAATTACCATTTTCTTCTTTGAAACAATATTTGAGAGTTTAATTAGGTTGGCAATTATGGACAAAAATTTTTGAAGTGCCTTCTAACTCCGTCTTTCGAATCCTTTCTCTGACTACTTACCTAATAAAGATCAAGATGTTGAAGAAACCAAGATATGTAGTTGAGGTTGTAGACGGATGAAATTGAATGGACCAAGTTTTTAAAATTGTAGTGGTTTTTGATTTTTTTTTTTTTTATTATTATTATTTTTTTTTTAAGTTAAGGAGGCAAGGGCAATAGTTTTTTTTTAACTAAGTGTTTATGTGCCTTATAAATTTAGATTTAAGTAAAATCGATCATCTTTTGTTGGACCTTTTTTATAGCAATTGGATCAAGGGTTCCCCTTCATATTTAACCAAAATGCTTCTAGTTTAGGAAATGGAGCCTTATAGTTGGAGAGTGTCTAGTTTTTGAGAAATCCTCTTTCACATTGATTTCAAAATTGTTTTTCAATTGGATTTTCTTAAAAAGGAAAAAAAAAAAAGAAAAAAAGAAAATTGGTTGATTCATATCATTCATTCATCTCTCAATTTTCTCATTTGGTTGGGTTTAGGTAAAAAATTCATTTCTTCTTGATTGAACTTAAAGAAAAAGTCGAGATTAAGTTTGGTGTGGACGTCAAGTATGTTCCAGAAGATGAAGACATGTAGTTGAAGTGAGTGGGTGCTGGTCAAGTAGCTTATGAAGGATTGGTGGACTTGAACTAGGTAAATCCTTGTACACATTGGTTGTGCTTTATAGTGGAAGGTTTTGATCAGTAGTAGGCCCATGGCTTTTTATTCCTTACAAGGTTTTCCACATAAAATTTTTGTGTTATTGTCTCTCTCTTATTCTACATTTATTCATTTCTAATTATTGATCTCATTTGTTACTTAGGAATATGTCACGACCCAAATTCCGGGCGACTCAAAATTTGGCCCGTGACCCCAGGTCAAAGGTTTGACCCTAAGGGTTCTTCCTATTCCACGCTAGTAGTCAACCAAAACACTCTGAATTTTTTTTTCTACATATTCATCCCATTAGAGTTCTCACCAACTAACAATATCCCAAAACATTACTAAAAAAAAAACAAGCTTAAATAATTTTCTTTATAGTCCAAAAATAAAAGTTCACAATTAAGCAACTTAATCAAAATAAGGTCGATCTCATTACAAATCCATAATTCATAATTACTAAAACAAATCCCAAAATCTAAAAACACAATAAAAAAATGCCACACTCCACTAGGCCGCTCCAGGAGCATCCTGAAGTCCTCCATGTCCCACCTGTGGATCCTCAAGAGTGATATCTGTATCTAAAACGATGTAAAAAGGAAGGGGTGAACATTTCCACATTGCTCAGTAGGGTGCCTAACACCCAAGGGGTTAAGGGGATTACTAAGTTCCAAATAACACAAAAAGAACATTTCAACACAACAGGAACATTTCAACAGTATCAATCAAACCACATAGTTTAATATCTAATATTATACACAATTTCACAACATTCAACAATTAAATGAATGCACATGAACGTGTGACACACAGTCATACAATGCACTATTGTTCTCGAGCTTCCACCGAAGGATACGCGTCCGCACCCAAATACACTCCCCATTCGAAGTCTTCCTGGGGTAACTTTTGGGCCTTTCACCCTAGGGATCTCTCTCCCTTCTTAATTCGCCTCACACGAGCTTTCACTTTTCATCACTATTGCATTTTTTTTCTATTTCATACACTTTTCACAATTTTCATAATTTCTTCACTCAACCATGATGCAAATGAATGCCACAATTCCAAAGTTCCTCAATAATTTCAACAATTTCAACATTCCCCAATAATCCAATAAAATAAATTTGCCACATTAACATTTCCGTAAATATTCAAAAATTTGCATATCAATAAACTTGAAATTATACCACACTTATGAAATTTTCCAACCATTCTAATAATTTCTAATATTTGAAATTAACTAATTTCCACCATAAAAATTCCAAAAATATTCTAACCAATGCCCAAAAATTCACATATTACAATTGAAATTAAACCCTAATTTCGGAATTTTCCAACCCTTCTAATAATTTTTAACAATTCAAGACAATTAATTATCAACCAAAAGCAAATTCCTGAAATTACAAGAATTCCAAACAAATTCCAAATAATCCAGAAAAATTCATACAACACCCATATTTCCTACTTAACTCATGACAAGATTTACAATTTTTTTTTCAAAGGAAAACGTATTAAATTTAAGTTTTAGGGTTAGGTTCTCCTACCACATATCTAAAAATTCAACCGTTAAAAACATGATCAGCCATTGTAGGATTGTTTCTCTCATCGAGTAGAGCACCTCCTCAAAATTTGAGCTGAAACGGAGGTCGTTTGGCCACCCAAACGGCCGGTCAAAGTTCGGGCGAGATGTAATTTCTCCACAGTGCCGCCACTGCTCCTTTTCTCTCCCCGTTCTGCCATTATTCCAAATTTCCCTTTTTCTTTTTTTTTTAATTCATTTAACCACCAGCCCACTATCCATGGCCCAATATCCAAAGCCCAAATCCATTACTTTTTTATTTAAAACCCCATGTCATCCAAAGGCCCAAATCAATTCTTTTTCCTTTTTGTTTTTTTTTAAAAGCCCACTTATAGCCATTGCCCACGGCCCAAATCCAAAGGCTCCAATTAATCCTTTTGTTTATTTATTTTCTTTTCTTTATTTTCATTTGGTTATTTTCCATTTCCAATTTCATTTCATTTTTTTATAACACACAAATTAATATTTTCTCAATTTTATTAATAAGCAATTTAATTTAATTAATTAATAATTTTTTAAAATTATAATTAATTTTAATTAATTAACTTTTCATTTTCGTTTTCGTTTTTCTTTTTCGGAAATTCTCAATTACTAAAATCCTAAGAAATTTCTACCCTAAGGCTGACATGGCATAAAATTTTCAACTCACCTAATTGACCAACACAATAAACCGAATTTTACCAATCCAAAACTAACACGTGTTCTCCAGACACTTTTTTTTTTTTTTTTTTTACTTTTCAACCATCACTCAAAATAAGACTTTTCAAAATAGAAATGCTAACATGACATAAAATACCCAGTCATTACAGAATATATGTTGGATGGGTGAAAAATGAATTGATATAAGTTTGATCATTCATTGGAAATCTTAAATAATTCTTGCTCAATTTGATAATGATATCAAGTAGTAATTGGAAATATGTCAATTGGAGTTAAAATTACTTTTATGAATTTAGGTTAGAGAATGTTGAATCATTTTTAAGTGAATTGCATTTATAAATTGTTGGGTGAGTGTTGTTGCATTCATACTTGCATGTGATTTTTATTCTTTGTTGAAAAGTTGTTGAAAGAAAATAATAGAAGTTGTGAGGAATTGTAAGGAAAGACAATATGCCTTGAGGGACCTTTTGACTGAAACTGATTCTCTCTAATACTCCAATATGAAGGGTATAGTCTCTTATTTTTCTATATATGTTGGATTTACAGTTATGCATGCAGATTTAGTTATATATATATATATATATATATATATTCAAACTTATGTTGAATTTTTAGGAGAAAGATAATTTATTTTTATTTTTATTTTTGAGTTTAGGGTGTATTTCACCATATTTTCTAATCCTTGTTTTTAAATCTATTTTTTAAGTTAAAAGAAAAAACACATAGTGTTTTAGTATTTTGTAAAAACAAGGGTATTTAACAAGTTATTTAAAAAAAAATGTTTTTAAAAATAAATATAATACTAATTAAATTTAATTCATGTGTTGTTAAAAATGAAAATAGATTTATAATTATAAATGAATTTTCAAATAAATAGGTTTTAGTAAAACATGAAATAATAAAATCATAAATCATATTTTTAATAAAAAAAATATTATTTTAGTGCATGTTAATTAGAAATATATAGATATTAACATATTTGTTAAAGTATAATTAATTTTTTTTTTGTTTGGTTAAAAATGAATAATAATGATTTTAAAATACTAATGATTAATAATATTTTATTTTAAAATGAATAACAAATAAGTTTAAAATTTTCAATATGTAAATGAGCAAATTTTTTATTACATGTATATATTTAGTACTCAATTACAAACACAATGTTATGGAATGTTTTGTTTTAATATGTAATTAATTGAACCAATTTTTTGAATTCTAAATTGTACTTAAAAATTAAAAGATTCATTAAAAAAATTGAAATATTAATCACGTTTCACTTAATTTAGAATATATTTATCTAGTGAAAAATTCAAAATTAAAAAAAAAACATATAGTTGCGTGCATAAGAGAAACAATAAAGTCATTATTCATGATATATCAATTTTGATCTGGTATTTTTTGTAGTGATTAAATCTATTTTTTTAGTTATAAATTATTTTTAAATTTTTTTATTGCTTGATTTGAAGTTCATTTCTTATTTATTTAGAGAATTTATAAAAATATAATTATATGTAAAAAAAATAACGAAGTTATTGTGAACCAACTTTTATTCATAAATTTTTTGTATTAATAGATTCATTATTTGAGTTTTAAATTATTTTAAAAAATTACTAGACTTGTTAATAAATTCAACACATTAAGTTTTATTTAATTTGAAGTTTATTTGCCTAGTGATTTTTTTTTATTTAAAAAATGATTGTTTGTAGAAAAGAAACAATATAGTCATTCTAAACCAATTTTTATTCATAAATTTCTAGTAGTAATTGGATCACTATTTGATTTTTAAAAATTATTAAACTCATTAATGAATCTAGTCTTGTTTAATTTGAAGTTTATTTGTCTAGTGAAAAAAATTACAAAAATATGATATATTTAAAGAAAAAAACTAACAAAATCATTTAAAATAAATTTTAATATATGACTTTCTATTGTTATTGAATTTCATGACTTTCTAATACTAATTTAATTTGTTTTTAAAATTTAAAATTATTTTTTAAAATTAATAAATTTTAAGTATCAAGTATAGTTTGATTGGGAATTTATTTGTTTAATAAAGATTTTTAAAAAGTTCAAAGAAATTTTAAAAATTGTGTGATTAAATAAAATGTTTTGAAAATTTTAGGTGCGGTATATATATAAGTAATAATAATAATTTCAAAATAAAATACAAAAACTTTTTAAGATTTGTTTTAAATTAATAATGATTTTTAAAAACCATTTTAAAAAATAGAGGTATTAAAATTCTTTTCTATTTCAATTTTAAAAGTAATTAAACACATAATTTTTATATAAGAATTATTATATATTATATACAATGTACTATTATTTTCTATTTTTTTTTAAACAAAATTATATTCAAACAAGTTCTTAATTACTTGAATTTGCATTATATTTATGTCGATATTTATGCTCTATATGTTGAAAAACAGGAAACACTAAGCAAGCCAAGGTTTACACTATATGGGTTGTATGCCCCTTTTTATTTTTTGGCCTTTTGTTTTTTTGAAGATTATACGAAAATATCTCAATTCCAAGGATGACTTCTTTAAACAAACAGCTGATTATTAGATACAAGGACAGATGGATGGTTCTTGCTGGTCGAATGATTTTTTGTCCATTATATTGACAAATTCACCCCTTTTGCTTTTTCCCTTCACGCTGGGTATGTATTATCGCTCACAGTGGAATTCTGTGGAAAGAGCACATAGAGGTACAGTTGCAGTACTTTAATTATTAAATAAGTCAACTTGATCACTACATGCTGATTTTAAAGTGAAGACAACTTGATCCTTGTCTACAGGCTAGTAGATCAAGGCTGGACCTTATTTTGTCTGAACTGAAAGTTTTCATACACTTAGTTCTATTTTAGGTCTCATTCCCTCTACAGTTTCTTCACAGAAATTACACTCATGATTGATTGGAGTATACCCTTTTTTTCTTTTGCGAGGTTTGTATAGATATCACCATCAATTCTTAGGCCGGGTTGGAATCTACAGCTTATGTTTTGATCAAATCTATATAGATGCAGGGAGCTAACAACACTAGATTTTGGAACAATTCAAAGAACTATTAATGAGAAATTTGGAAGTTCTTCCCCTTCCTCTTCTAGTGATCTCTAGTTCTTATCAGCTTCCAAACCAAGGAGCATGCAGGGTTTCACCAAGGAAGGCCTGGTTTTTTCTCTGCAGATGAAATCTAGCAATGCTTTTCTAAATCATTCGCTACTGAAAATAACATGCTAATTGTTGAGGGCTGGCGTTGCCAGAACCACTACAGTTGCCTGATGTACTCGTCTCCTCAACTGAAGATGATACTTCCTTCCTTTAACCTGCAAAAGATGTCCGGACAGGGGGTCCGGACACACCCTCCGATGCCTTTGTTAGTTTTGTTTTCTAACATCTTGGTATTTTGATGGGGCCCTTCTCCTTAGGAATGCTTACCTTTTCTGACTGGGTGGGGGTCTTTTATAGTGTCAGGAGAATTGTCCCTTGGAATGGTGGGAAGACTTTTTGGCTGTCATGATGGTGCTTAGACGGTGGCAGAGTCATCATTATCCTGCAGGCACCTGTCAAAGATTGCTGGAGGGATGATTTGTCGTCATTCTTGTCTTTTCGCTCTACAGGCGGCACAGGGCAGGTCGTGGTAGGTCACCTGAAGTGACCCAAGAAGGTCCTATCAAGCATGCTTTTGGTAAAATGAATAATGATTGCTCGCAAAACGCGGTCAAGACTCTTGTTTGAGACGCTAGCCACTGAGTCCGGACAAGACATCCGGACATGGGAGGTGTGTATCGCATGCCAGTCCCATGGTCGTCGGGATGGAGGGTTGGACGTGCCACGTGTCAATCCATGTGCACATCCGGACAAAGGATTGGACGTGTCACGTGTTCAAAGGAGGAGTGCTTTGTGAGGCCGCCACGTGTACTCTTAGGGGTGGTCCCTACACTAATGTTTTTTCTTTATTATGATATTTAGTACTGTAAGCAATTCCTCTTAGCAATTTGGATATTTGAGGATGACAATTTAAACAAATTACCGAAAGAAAGAAAGAAAAAAAAAAAAAAGAAAGAAAAGAAAAATATGGAAATCCTGGAAACTAGACATAGGGAGTCCTTTATAATCGATACTTATTCTAGTACTTTATAAATTCCAATGGGAATGAACCAAACAAAGGTCCAGGAGAAATGGAAAAGAAAATTTCTTAGCACGTTTCTATTCAATTGTTAAGATTAGAGTGACTTGCTCCTGTCACTTCATTCCATGATTGAGTGATTCTAAGGTGCGTCTTCCTCAGTACCTTTGCTGCCAGCCTACATGAACGATGATAAGAAAATCAATTAACCATGTAAAAAGAAAATGAACCAAATCACAAAGTAAGTTGTTTGGTAGCAGTACGGAGTTACTTTGCTGGCAGTAGCTTTTCGGTAGAATGACAAAGTCTACATAGCTGAGCATGAGAAGAAGAGGGTGAAACAGAGCCTCGGATGCTTGCCAGTTATGGCCAGTTAAACCTTAAAGCCTTGCTGCAGCTGCCGGCAAGTCGTCCTTGGCTCAATTCCACTCTTTTATTCTTTATGCAAAGCTCTTAAGACAGAAGAACACAGCATGAAGCACCTCAACTTTTGAATTTTCCACTCATACAAAATGTTAGGGAGCTACTAATTTTATACACGTGTATCTAACTTCTCTAATCTGCATGTTTTGCTTCACAGCATGGTTGACATTTATAAATAGAGAAATTGAGGCATGGAATGTTGTTATTCTAGTTATTCCCTGTTTGACCAAAGTATCAGATAAGGCAACTGTTTGCTTTGCCACTTATGGAGAATCGGCCATATTCTCATACATCCATATCCTCTTATACAAGAGATAAGGACCCCTTGGTATATAGCATAAAGGGGGCTTTGACAGCTGATTTGAGTGCTAGACTTGTGCAAGGGAATCAAATTAATCTTTTACCTATCACCAAGAGGGAGAAAAAGAGAATGACCATGCTTGGAATTTGATCTGCATGTCAATGTGGGTTAGTTGTTAAAATTTTAGAGATTGACTCATAATAGGAACTGGCCACATGCAAGTTGAAGCGTAAAATGATGGGAAGAGGTGAGCCTAGTGTTCTTTTCTGCATCTTTATTACATGGTATTCTCTCTGTACTCTGTCAATTTGGTCTAGTTGATTAAAGTTTGCGCACTTTAATCTTCCTTGAAACAGAAACTATGAGCTTGTAAATTAAGACTCTGGAAGAGAACAGTTGGTTGAGGAGAGATAATTCTCTGAAAGGTGACAGCATGATCCATGTGATTTATAGGTGCTTTTGCGAAAATGAGAAGTAAATATATAGATTCTTTCCATGCTATAATTTCTCTTTTTTGTCATCTGCATATCTACTCCATGCATAAGGCATCACGTTCTGATGAATATGATGACAGCAAAAATTCTTCAGCATATTCCATACTCCCTGAAAGAAACAGGCACCATTTTTGACTTTTGAAGTTTTAACCATGAATGTGGCTCACAAACCCATCACACAGCCCAAAAAAAAGGGTCCCTCACACACACATCGTCAACACCATATCTTCTTGAACCTTCACCTAACGGCTATCACCATCCATCCATGCAACAACTCCACCAACACGTATACAAGCATCTCGTCTTCCTCCCAAAACCACCACCGACATTACCAAGATCTCCCCACATACCTACTCAACTCTGTCGGCTGCAGCCCATGACCAAGGTCTCACCGCTAAACTCCTCCAGACCCTTCCACCATCTCAACATCCATGACACCTACAACACATCCCGACCCACCTTCTCCTCCGCCCATCATATTCATCACAAACAAGAACCCACCTCACATGACGTATCCATAACTTTTATTGAAATGTATTTCGACTCATAAGTGTAATTTGGGGATTCAAAACTAATTATATAATTTACTGAATTCCAATATGATAGAAATAAGGCTTCAGATTTCCTTCTAAAATGCCTAAAATTTAGATTGGTTGTTTCATTGATGAATTCTTTGTCCCAAGTCGTGAATAAAACTATAAAAAAACTAAGAACCACTCTATTTCCACAACACAAATGCCTTAACTTTCTTTCACATAAAAAAAAATAATAATAATATTAGTTTAAGAGAAAGGACTTTCTTGCATAAGCGAATTCTTTCAGACTTTTATCAAAAATAGAGAGTAAGAGAAAGATATATGTATATATATTATGATTATGTAGTGGAAGTTTCTGAGTAGTTTTAACTCTCGAAAACCATTCCCCCCATTTCTCATTTTGTTGGATCAGGTTGGGTTAGCCCATTTGGCACCTAAACCTAACTCCAACATCTCCCATTTGCATAAGATGGTCTGAAATATCTCGATCAATAACATCCAAGTTCATTATATTCAACTTTTGAAGGTCATTCATTCAGGCAAATCGATTGTGTGGCCATGCAAACACACCTACAATTTGGGAGGTATAGAGTTATGTACCTATTAGGGATATATAATAGCTCAACCCCAAAATTTATTTGTGAACAATTATAATCATGTCTCGTTATACCTCAAATTTATTTAGCCACATTTTAATGTATACACTTAATCCCTCAAAGCTATATACTATACAACATTATAAGTGTATTCATAATTATATTAGCTACAAAAGCAATATAATAGGTTAATCGTAAACACATCTTTGTCAATGTAACTTAATATATATATATATATATATTCTTTTAAGCTCATGCCTTTTAGATTCAAATTAACCGCTAGCCCAATATGTCTCATAAGGATAAATTATTTTATTTCCGTCGAAAACATATCAAAGTAACAACATTAATTTGTCACTTCAAAACATAGCCAAAATACAAAGAGTACGATAATGAGCTATGATAATTGTAATAAGCCTTCAGGATCTCATACAGTGAAGATGTAGGGATTAATTACTCACTTTTCTTATTAGTCATATTTGTGAAAAGAGAGAAAATGGAGAATCCCTAATTTTTGTTATTAAAAAACTATTAATAATACACATTGGACTTGGGTATATATATACATGCTAGTGGGACCCACAATACAATAAGGAAAAAAGAAAAGAAAAGTAAATAATTGAAATAACTATACACTATCTAACACTCCCCTTTAAGCTGGAGCATATATGTTATATGCACTAAGCTTGTTACAAATGTATTTAATTCTATGATCTCTGAGAGATTTAGTAAAAATATCTGCTAGTTGATCATTTGAATTGACAAAACTAGTCGCCACACATCTTGATGCGATCTTCTCTCTAATGAAGTGATAGTCAACTTCAATGTGTTTGATCCTTTCATGGAAGACTGGATTGGATGCAATATGCAAAGCAGCTTGGTTGTCACAGATGAGCTTCATCTGTTCATTCTTTCCAAATCTTAACTCCTGAAGAAGATGTTTCAGCCATATGAGTTCACATGTTGTCAGAGCCATAGCTCGATACTCGGCTTTAGCACTAGATTTGACCACTACATCTTGTTTCTTACTTTTCCAGGATATTAGGTTATCTCCAATAAAAATACAATTCCCAAAAGTGGAACGTCTATCTGTGAGTGAGCCAGCCCAATCTGCATCTGTGTAACCAACAACCTGGGTATGATCTCTGTTCTCGTACAACACACCTTGGTCTGGTGTGCTTTTAATATATCGAAGAATGCGGATTACAACATCCTAATGGCTATCACATGGTGACTGTAGAAATTGACTAACAACACTTATAGGAAAAGAAATGTCTAGACGAGTAATGGTGAGGTAGTTCAGTTTACCTACAAGTCGTTGATATCTCCCAGGATCTCCTAAAGGCTCCCCTTGTCCGGGTATAAGTTTGACATTTGGATCCATAGGAGTGTCTACTGGTTTACAGTCTAATGTACCGGTTTCTTCCAAGATGTCTAAAGCATACTTCTTTTGGGAAAGAACCACACCGGAACTGGATTGAGCTATCTCAATCCCTAAGAAATACTTGAGTTTCCCTAAGTCTTTAGTTTGAAAGTGGGTGAAAAGGTGTTGCTTTAGTTTCTAAATACCATTCTGATCACTGCCTGCAATGACGATGTCATCCACATAAACTACCAGATAAATACACTGCCCCGAAGAGTTATGATGATAGAAAACGGAATGGTCTGTTGTATTGCGAAACATGCCAAACTCCTGAACAATAGAACTAAAATGGATAAACCATGCTCGAGAAGATTGTTTCAAGCTATATAGAGAACGGTGTACCTGCACACTAAACCAGACTCCCTTTGAGCAACAAAACCAGGTGGTTGCTTCATATAAACTTCCTCAGCAAGATCCCCATGAAGGAAATCATTTTTAATATCTAACTGATAAAGAGGCCAAGAATATATATCAGCCATGGAGAGCAATAGACGAACAAAAGCTATCTTGGCAACAAGAGATAAAGTGTCACCATGATCAGAACCATAAACCTGAGTATAGCCTTTAGCAACTAAGCGAGCCTTGAGGCGATCAACTTGACCATCAGGGTCAACCTTAACTATGTAGACCCAACGACAACCAACTATAGATTTACCAGGGGGTAAAACAACAAGATCCCAAGTGTCATTGGAGTGTAAAGCAGCCATTGCATCTACCATTGCATGTCGCCAGCTTGGATGGGAAAGAGCCTTAGGGGTGCTCTTGGGAAGAGAAACAGAAGATATAACAGAAACAAATGCAGAATAGGGTGAAGATAATCGATGGTAACTCAAAAAATTGTAAATGGGATGAGGATTTCGAGTCGATCGATTACCTTTCCGAAGAACAATGGGTAAGTCAGCAGAAGGAGATAGAGCCGGGGCAGGAGAAGCCGAAGGGATAGGAAATGAGTTAGCAAGTACCTTGGCCAAAGGAGGAACAACGACACGATGACGACGATGATAAACCTGAAGTGGGCGAGAAGGCATTACATCAGGTGGGTAGATAATGGGAAGGGGTAAGACTTCAGAAACAGGAAGAGACTCAATGGTGGAGAAGAATGGTGAGTCCTAAAAAAAGGTGACATCAGTGGAGAGTAAGTAGCGATGAGTCTCAGAGGAATAACAATGATAACCCTTTTGAAGTCTGGAGTATCCCAAGAAGATGCATTTTGTGGCTTTGGCAGAAAGTTTGTCTTGTCCAAGAGTGAGAATATGAACAAAGCAAGTACAACCTAAAATACGAGGAGGTAGGAAATAAAGTGGTTGGTCAAGGAAAAGAAGGGAATGAGGACTTTGATTGTGTAATACAGATGAGGGCATACGATTAATCAAATAACATGCTGTAAGAACAACGTCCCCCAAAAAACGAAAAGGAACATTACTATGGAGAAGGAGAGTACGAGCTGTCTCAACAAGATGTCGATTCTTACGTTCGGCTACCCCATTTTGTTAAGGAGTATGAACACAAGAATACTGATGAAGGATCCTATGTTGGGACATAAATGAAGTAAATGGTGCAGAAAAATATTCCTTGGTATTGTCACTGCGTAACACACGAATAGAAATATTGAACTAGGTTTGGATTTCAACATAAAATTTTTGGAAAATAGAGAATAACTCAACTCGATTTTTCATTAAAAATAACCAAGTACATCGAGAATAGTCATCAATGAAAGTGACAAAATACTGAAATCCTAAAGTAGAGATGGTCCGACAAGGACCCCAAACATCAGTGTGAACAAGTTCAAAATGAGACTTTGCCCGATTATTCAAACGATTTGGGTACGAGACACAAGTATGTTTCCCAAGCTGACAGGACTCACACGCAAGTGACGACAAAAATGAAAAATGAGGGACCATTTTCTAGAACTTGGATAGACTAGGGTGACCCAGGCGACGATGTGCTAAACCAATGCCTTTAGCCACAGTTTGAGAACCATTAGCTAAGGTAACAGTAGGTAAGGCAAAGGTAGTAGTAATAGAAGAGAAAAGATCCTTATTACCAGATATGTGATCAGAAGCACCAGAATCTAAAATCCAAGGTCCAAGAGAAGATGTGTGGGTAAGACAAGCAGAAGCATTACCAGTCTGGGCAACAGAAGTAATAGAAGCCGACTTGGTGGCCTGATAGCGGAGATAGTCATCATACTCACTGTCAGTGAGGGAAATACCCTGAGATGTGGAGAAGCTTGGAGGCTAAGGCGGTTGAGGATCAAATGACTGGGCCACGTGGGCAGTGCGGGGAGGCCGCCCATGTAACTGATAACATCGATCACGAGTGTGGCCAAGCTTATTGCAATAGGTGCAATGAGGATGTTGGCCTCTACCTCGGTTACCATTGCATCCTCCTTGAGAGTTAGTTTGAGAAACTAACATAGAAGAATTTGAAGTGTTATCATATGACAAAGTCTGAATTGAGGAGATATGGAGGAGGCGAGCAAACACATCATCCAAGGATGGAACGGAGGAACTGCCAAGAATCTGATCGCGAACAGTCTCGAAATTTGGACGGAGGCCAATAAGCATAAGAACCATGAAGAACTTGTCAATCTATGTTCGTTGATCCCCAACATCAGTAGTAAGAGGCATCACGATCAAGAATTCCTCCTTAAGAGAGGCAATCTGGCCAATATAAGTAGATAAATCCATGTCTTGTTGTCTGACATTGAAAATAGAAGAAGCCACCTTATAAAGACGTTGGATATCATTCGTGTATAGCCCTTTTGCCTGATTCCAAAATTTAAAGCATGTTTTGTAGGCCCAAAGATGAAGCAGAATCTTAGGATCAACTGATTGCCATAACACACTACATAATTGTGCATCTATCTTTCTCCATTGTACTCTGTCAACCTCAGGGATATCCACTTCTTGTGTAACAAGGTGATCCTCATAACCTTGACCCATAAACCAAAGTTCCATAGAGGTAGACCAGGACAAATAATTTTCAATGCCAACCAATTTTTCCAAAGTAATCATAGGAGATCTAGATATAACAGAGGAAACAATGAAACTTTTAGTAGCCATATCTACTTATTTGGAGAATGAAATATGTTTGGATCAAAAAAAGCCCTAATACGGCTTCAGATCACGGCTGAAAGAAGAAAAACCAAGGATCTGTGGTTGTGATCGAGAGACCAAATAGTAAAGAAAAACAAATGTGGCACTACTGGAAGGGTAGAAGAACACTTCTTAAGACACGTGCAGGGCTCGGGGTGACACAAGCACAGATGAAGAGTGGCTAGATGGCTTTAGGCGAGGTTGGAGGTGGAAGCGCATTGTCGAAAAGTGCTCCACACGTCGGCACGTGAGGTTCAGGTCGTTGGAGAAGAAACGCGCGTGGTTGGCACGTGACTGAGATTATCCCTCCGGTGCTTATAAAACTTGAAGATCTCCTCCTTGCACACTTGATGGTATGGTCAGTGTCGGAAAAGGACTTCACTGGAAAAGTTGCCGAAAAAATCGTCGGCGGTGAGGGTTTTCTGACGACGATACGGTTGACCGAAAAGCTTTAAGAGATAGGGAAGGTGACCGGAATGAAACACGGTCACTGAAAGGTTTCCCAGAATTGATTCACGGATAAACCGGAAATAATTAGGTTTTTTTTTTCTCCCTAGGCTCTAATACCATGTGAAAAGAGAGAAAATGGAGAATCCCTAATTTTTGTTATTAAAAAACTATTAATAATACACATTGGACTTGGGTATATATATACATGCTAGTGGGACCCACAATACAATAAGGAAAACAAAGAAAAGTAAATAACTGAAACAGCTGTACACTATCTAACAATATTCAAACACATGTAGTATGAAATATATACTATGGTGGTTTCTTTTCAATTGGAGAGTGTATGTCAAACTACCACCATACAAACCTTAAATAATAGCTCCAAACATTTTATGCTAGAACTTAAATCCAATTTAAACAAGTAAATGTAATTGTGGGTGATTACATTCAATCAAGATATCACTTTATAAACCTCATCTTGATACTTAATCAAGACAACACATATTGTCTTTATATACTTTTCACTCATTTATCATCATTAATATATCATGTCTCATCCTAACTCATAAACACATTGACTAGGGCAATTGCTCATGTGAGAGAGCCAACCTCTACCTGAATAACAAATACTTATCGCATTTGATCATTTACAAAGTATCTTATGTCCAATCAATAATGATTCATGACATATAATCAACATAAAATTATAACCTATGTAATCTTAATGACTATACATCTTCATAAAAGATGTCTCTTGGAAAGGGTTTTGTGAATGGATCAACAACCATCTCACGTGTAGATAAATATTTTAGGATCACCTCCTTTCGTGCAATAATATTTCTTGTAAAATTATTCTTGATATCTATATACTTAGTTCTTCCATGATATTTCAATTCCTTTACAAAAGCTATTGCAACTTGACTATCACTATAAATGTTTGGCCCAAAAACATCCTTTGACTATTCCTAACCTTTGTAAAAATCTTCTTAACCATACAGCTTCCTATACTATAGCTGAGCAAGCAATAAATTCAGTTTTCATGGTTAACAAAGTTGTATAAGTTTGTTTCTTACTTTTCAATGAGATGACATCATTATTAAGCAAGAATGTATATCTAGATGTTGATTTGCATTTGTTAAGTCATTAAGTCATGTCTATATGTTGACAATTTTGTTCCTTTTTATGTTTGGTCATAAAAGTATTTTCAGATAGTGAGTTGCTCTCCATTGAAGATCAAGGGTTGATGTTTGTTCAACGAGGAAGTCACAAATACGTCTAAAAAGATTTGGATTATGGCATGAAAGGCTTCTATAAGGCATAAAAGGTTCAGTATCATTTTTGCACTTAAAATATTTTTAAATGATTTTTCAAAAGAAGCAGTGGGTGTCTAAACGGTCAATCCCGCTCAAGCGGTAAGGAGCGTTCAAGCTGTCTAAGTCCAGTCAAGCGGCCATGATAGTTCTGTCGAGATTAAAAACATATTTTGGATGAATTTCACTCAAACTTTATTTTGGAAACTTAAGATACCAAAACTCTTTGGGTTTTTGCCTATAAATACCTTGCTATTAACCCCTCGAGGGTTAGTGATTGCATATTGTAGTGATCTTAGAGGTTATAGACCTCTCATTCTTAAAGAAACGGACTCCTTCAAAGAAAGCCTAAATTTCCACATCATTCCTGATCTCTCATTCAAGGATTTGAATATTTGAATTGTGGGTTAAAACCCTTAATCCATTCAGAATGGCTGAATGATCTACTAGGGAGCAATAGGGAGTTGCTACATCGTGGACATGGATTAAGTTGTAAGTGTTGGAGAGTAAGTCTTTAGAGTAAAGCAGCCATGTAAATCTGTGTAACTTGATTTTGAATAGTGGATTTAGATTGGTAAGTCTTGGACCTCATAGTTTTTATCTCTACGGTTTGTAGGGGTTTTCCATGTAAAAATCTTGTACCTCATGTCATTTTTTTATTACTACTTATATTCTGATTGATGATATTGATAACCTTATGATTAATTAGTTAGTTGGTTATTTAGGTTGTTGGGTTGGTTATCTTGGTGGTTATACTTATAACCAAATATTGTTGTCTCTAACTACTCTTAGAATATCTTTTGATTGATTTGTTGGGATTGTTATTGAGTTTGTTAGGTTCGTTATTCTAATGGTTATTATTATCCCTAACATATCTTAATATATATTTCATATATTAATAATTATATTACCTTATCCTTAACTAATCACACGGGTATCAATTAAACATAAAAATGAAGTTTTTATCAATAAAGATTTGGGTTGAACTCTTTTTTGGATATCCTAAATATTCTTGTAATATATTGGGATAAGTAAAATTGAATATAACATATTAATCTTTATTTAAAGTTTTAAATCACCTATTTACCCCCTTTTAGGTGTTCCCTATTGGACTTTCAATAGTTTTTTAAGTGGTACCAAGTGTTTTACCATTTTTCAGTGTCCATCTAGATCACTTGCCCAATCGACATCAAAACAACCTACCAAACACAATTCTTTGCCTTGATAACAAAGGAAATGGTCCATAGTGCCTTTTTTAGATACTTAAGAATTCTCTTTTTCCAATGCATCATTCTAGGATTTACTTAGTAGCGGCTAACCATCCCAATAGCATAGCAGGTGACTGGTCTTGTTCACATCGTATCATACGTTTGACTCCTAACAACACTGGAGTAAGGAACATTACTCATTTTCCTTTTTTTTTTCTAGAGCCTTTGAACCCATTTCTTTGCTTAGGTTTTCACCTCTTGCAAATGGAGTGTGAATGGGATTGCAATCTTGCACATTAAATCATTCAAGGATTTTCTTAATATAGTGTTCTAGTGAAAAAGCCACTATTTTGTTAGAATGATCTCTATGGATTTTTACTCCAAAAATGTAAGATGCTTCTCCTATATCTTCCATATTAAAGTAGATAAAAACCATCTTTTAATGGTTTGAACAAATTTCAAATCATTTCCAATTATAAGTATATCATCCACGTATAAAAGATAATTGATTCATCCCCATTGCAGTCATGCCATTTGATTCTGGCTCAGACGGGTGTTATCAACAAAATTTATAAAACCTAAATCACCTCACACTAGGGTAGCATAGCTAACATAGTATAGTAGCTCTAGGATCGTCCACAGGGATGGGTTTTCGTCGTACAGTTGACACAGTGTAGGAAATAAATGGTATTTTTCCTTATGAAAATTAGCTTTTTAAAGAAAATGGAATTGTGGTTGCAAATATTGATTTTAAGTTAAGCAAAAATAGTAAGTGAAATTAACTTACAATGAAAAGGTCTTTTGGAGCTTTAGGTCACTAGGATCGGGTTCCTTAGGCAAAAGGGAAGATTTCGGATCTTCTCCTCGTGTTAAGAATAATAACATAAAGAATGGTTATCTCTCGAACCAGTTTTATATTTAGCAATTAAGATTTGATCCAAAGGTTTCATGGAAAATGATAGTTGCTGCCCATTAATGGCTTCAAACACTAAAGACTCTCACTTTGAACCACTTTCCAATGGCTTGTAAATGATAACTAATAGACATCCATGGATCTAGCAATAAGCATCCATGGAATCCGAAAAGCTTACTAAGTATTGGCCATTCAAGGTGCTTTTAAGGGATTTAAAGCTAAACCTTAAAATAAAAACCATTAATGGTTAACAACTACTTCCATTTAAAGCAAGGACAATTCCCAACTTTGCATTCGGGTCCTTCACCTAGCTTCCCTCACTCTAAGAAACGTAAAACCTAGCCACTCATCTCTTGAGAAATCATCCTCAGATGTTGTTTGGCTAGAAAGAAAAGTGAAAACAAAATGAGAAGGAAAGGCAAAGCAAAAGCTCTAATATTTCTTAGTAAGGGAATTTACAAGTGTTTAATGAAAAACATACATACTCCTCCTTCTGTCTCTCTCCTTATATATATGCTACCTAAAAGATATATAAAAAGATATAAAAGAAAATATCTAGGTTGGTTACAAGGAGAAACTAGGAAATTACACAAAATATCTGAAGATAAAAATCTAACGGAGTCGATGCACAGGAAGATTTCGCATACCATGCGAAATTTGGCATGGTGTGCGAAATTTCGCACGGCCATGCGAACTTGCTGGTTGTTGGATTTCTTCCTCTGGTTTGATTCCTTGCATCTCTGATTGGCTTGGAAAAGGGCTATGAAGTGCTCCAAAGCATGGATTCTTCATGTATTTGAGCTTTAACTTGCATTGGCATGGATTTCACAAAATTCTCCCTCGTTCTTGGCTTGTTTCAATGATAAAAAAGCTACCAAAAACACCAAAACTTGCCAAAAACTAATTGGTAACCCTTGCTAGGTTCCTTAATGTGTCAATTGAGTTAAAAGGTATTAACTACTACTCAAAAGTATTTAAAACAGTTAGTTTCAAGCTATAAAAGAGTACTTTTTGAGTAGTAATCAATAATAACACATATTTATCTTTATGTTGCTTAATATAAACACAATGGACTTCATCAATCATTGTGAAATCGTACAAAGTTATTGTACAATGAAATCTCAAGTACCAATGCATGGATGATTGTTTAAGGTCATAAATTAATCGATTTAACCTGCACATTTTGTGCTCTTAGCCTTGGATAATGAAACCTATTGGTTGTTCCATATAGATTTTTTCATTCAACTCTTAACTAAGAAAAGTTGTCTTAATATTCATTTGGTATAGTTGTAAATCTATATGAGTTATTATAGCTAGAATGAGGTGAATTGAGGCAAGCCTAACTACTAAAGAAAATATTTTCTCATAGTCTATACCCTATTGTTGGTTGTACCCTTTAGCCACTAGTGGAGCTTTATAATTTTCAATGTATCCATTTGCATTTCATATTATTTTAGGAAGCTGTTTGTTCTTAACAGCCTTTTGATCTAAAGGCAAATCAACCAAGTCCTATACTTTATTCTTTTTCATTGACTCCAATTCCTTTTCCACTATGTTTCTCTATTTATCCTTAGTTGGACAAATAAGAGCCTTTTAAATCAACTTAGGTTCAACATCATCATATTGAGTTATAGTATGAACTTTTCCTTTAATCTCAAATTGTCATCAAGGGATAATTTTGTTAAGAACTTTTTCTCAACATCGACTCTTTTACTGTACTTGCTATATGTTCTAGTTCACTCTCACTAGGTTTAAGCATCAATTGTTGTTTGAGTGTAGATCTTATGTCATGATCTATCATTTCATAAAGATGTAAATCCCTATCAATTGCACCCATTGATGGGAAATCATCCTCTAAGAACGTGACATCTCATGATTCTAATTCAATTATTGTTCTATCTTCATGCTTTCCTATGAACACATACCCTTTAGAGTGTTCATCGTATCTTATAAAAACACATGTCCTTTATTTAGGACCTAATTTTCCATATTAATGAGAAAGATTAGGAACATAAGTTGCTGACCCCCATGGTCACAAATTGCTATGATTGGACTTTCGATTATTCCATAACTCATACAAAGTAAATGTAATAGACTTTTAGGGTACTCGATTAAGTACATAAGTAGCAATTAACTATGCATCTTCCTAATATGAAATGAGAAGATTTTCTTGAGCCATCATTGATCTAATCATCTCTAACAACGTTCTATTCCTCATCTCAACAACATCATTTTGTTGTGAAGTCCTTGGAATAGTCGATTATCTACTAATATCCCTTTCATCATATAAATCTTTATATTGTTCTAATATATATTCTTTACCTTGGTTTTTTCTTAATGTTTTAATCCTTTTGTCCAACTAATTCCCAACTAAATTAATATAGAGTTTAAAACAATCTAATGTTTTAGACTTATGAGAAATTAGATAAACATAATCGTAACAAGTAAAGACATTTATAAATGTGATGAAATACAAGGCACTATGTCTTGCTTTAAACTCATAGGACCACAACTATCAGAATGGATCAATTGTAATGGCGTTTAAGTTATAGTTCCCTTTTTGAATGGTTTTCTTCTTGTTTTACTAGTTAAACAATATTCACAAGTTGGTATATCAATTATACTGAATTAACCTAGAAGATTTTCTCTAACTAGTCTATTCATTCTTTCTTATCCAATATGCCCAAGTCTAGCATGCCATATGATCACATTATCACATGTATTTCTAAAAATAGTCATCAATGAATAATAACTATCATTAGTATTAGACAACACATAGTTATCAAAGTCAAGACCATAAAACCATCCAAACTAAATCCAAAACCAAAGTATGTTGTTCCCAAATACAACTCCATTACCGAATCATGAAAATCAAATTGTAACCTAAAATAAGAAGGACTAACACAGAAACCAAGTTTTGTCAAATATCTAGACCATAAAGAGCATCATGCATGAATATGGTATGTCCTCTACGCAATTCCAATTTGCACATTCCAATAACCTTGACCTCAACTTTGGAGTTGTTTCCTACATAGATCCATATTGTACCAGAACTAATTCCCTGAAACTCTACATATTCTCCTTGATCTCTAGCTATATGGTTGGTGATCACTAAGTTTATAGGCTATAAATGAAATATTTAGTTAACACTACATAGCTAGAAACATAAACACGTGAGTTATTTGAGCATGACCATACCTATTTCAGCTTAGTGCACTCATGAGCAAAGTTAGCCTTATTGCCACAGTTATAGCATTTCAACTTGCACTTATCCCTTTTAGCATGCTTGAGCTTCTTGCATGCCCCAAACTTCCATTTATTTGAAGGATCATTAGATTTATTATTCTTCTTAAAGAATTTTTTTGTTACCCCACTACTACAAAAATAATTTATGGTGTCACTTTTAAAATAATGACACCATAAGGTTTATAATTAATAAAGGTGACACATCATATTAAAAATCTTCAATTGAGGTAGTTAGATGATGTTAGTTTTATATTAATAGTGTCGTTTTCCGGGAAGTGACATCATATAAAATAATTTTTTTTAAATATTATAACTTAATGAGCCTACTTGAGCCCACTTTTAGAATTAATAATGAGGACCAATATATAAAAAGCCCATTGTTTCCACATGATACCCACAATCCAAAAAATCTCAGTATACAAACCCTATATATAATAAAAATCATAATCTTCTTCTACCTTTTCTCTCACCCATAGTCAACACGCTCACAATCGACATTCTTCTCTTTATGGACTCTCAGGTAAGCCAAAATCTCTTAGATCTATCATCTTTTTTCTTTTATTCATGTCATTATATTGATTGTTTCAACATTTTTGTATTATGGTTTTTATGAACTGCGTTTTTTTGAGTTGTAGGGAAGAAAAACTTAGGTTTAAAGTTCTAGCATAGAAGAAAAAACTTGTAGATTAATTGATTTTTTAATCTGAACCAAACACACGATCAACTCCATAAAAACAAGTAGAAAACAAGAAAAAATGAATGATTTTTAATATGTATTTGTGTGAGAACGATAGGTATAGATTTTTTTTGAGATATACTGCCACATAATCTTCATCCCTTCTCAAAAACGAGAGAGAGGAAAAAAAAAAGAATGATTTGAGTAGACATATCTTGGCATCGGTATGGCTTGAGCAAGGTGTAGTCTCCTACACTAGGAAGCATGGTGGAACTGATGCATCACATGAGCAAGACTCCTATTGCATGAGACATACTCCTATCACATGAGAATTCTAGTCAAAGTGGGAGATTGAGACCTGATGAAGGAAGAGAAAGGGACTCTTAACATGAGAAGACTCCTAATCGGGATAGGAAACTAAATCTTCATGCATAAGGAGATAGAGAGATGTGGCATGAGAGTTTTAAATTCAGTAGGACTTGGAGTCCTACTCAAATTTGTCATCTATTGAGATTGAGTCAGACTCAGACTAGGACTCAAAAGTTAGTCTCCTAGTAGGATTAGGACTGCTTGGTGCAACCTTTATAAAAGGAGGGCCTGACCTTCTAAAAAGCAAGTGAACTACCTAGTAGGAGTCTTTACAGAGAGCCTCTTGTATTCTGTTGGAAATCAATAAGTTACAAGTTGGGGAGAACCTCGTAATCTGTGTGTGTACCTTGTGGTTTGGAGGAAGGCTGGTCTAGTGTGTGTTTAGGCGCTACACAAACACAAAAACTTAGACCCAAATTTTTTGTGTGTGACATTTATCAACAACACATGGTGTCATTGTTTCAGCACTATATCTCTCTCAATCAAGAATGAATGCTAAATTTAGTCATATCTCAAGGGAGAGGAACAGGCCAACAGAGAAAATAGCACACTTTAGCCACAGATTTACTGAGGATAATGTTTAGGAGATTGATTGTCCTAGGAACGTAATGAATATGGTTGCTGAGGTGTATTATTCAAAGAGAGTCAAGAGACTTCAGAAAATTTATATTAAATAAAAAACAAACCAAAAAAAAAAACACTAAAAACAAACAAGCAAGACCTGTTTTCAGGGGATTATCAATGGTTATGACTAGATGATTGTAAACAAAATTGGCAATGGAATCTCACTCATCTCAAGAAAGCTCTTGTCTTGGTAAACAATGCCAATGAAACCAAGTCATTTCTCCAACCAACATTAGAACCCCATATGTAAAGAAACATGAGGAATTGAAGAAAAAGCTTGCAAGAAATACAACAAACCTGTACAACATAATTCCCATATTGATCCTAAGCTAAAATGGAATATTTTCTTTTTCTCTCTCTAATTTTCTTTCTAACATAAGTTAAAGAAATAAAAACCTTTTCCATTTTTCTATCCACCTAAGACTTTGGAAGTGACATAAGTTGTTCAATTGAGGAGGAAGAAAATAATATAGTTTGATTGTAAGTAGGCATTATCAATTAGTTTTGGTGATGCTTGGAGACTAAGAAAATGGAAGAAAATTCAATGTTAGTATTTAGTAAAGAGAAAAATAAATTCATTTGGTAGAACATTTTATCTTGTGGTCCCCACATCAAATCCGTTGTCAAAAAATTACTAAATTAAAATTTGAAATTTGTGGTATAATCGGTTTTAGATAAGAAAGTAACTCTAAAACCGCGTAGGATAACAAGGGCTTGTCATTCTCGCTACTTCTTTATGTCCTTTTGCAGATTGAATAGGCACGTCAATCAGTTTCCTATTATTGTAAAATAGCAAGCCAATGTAAAATAGCAAGCCATTTTATAAATATGGGTTGGGGATGTTTTTCATGAGCTTGGAATATTAGGTATTTCATAATGTTTGACTTTTGTGGGGGTCACATGACCGCTTCATAGTAGTCTCAATGGCCCACCCAAATTCATACTGCATGTCGGCGTAGAAACATCTCACCACTTGAGGATAGATAGTCTCCGTCATGGACAAATACTGACCACCCATGGCAGCAAATAGCCCCCCAAAATCAAAGTACTCAAGCTCCACTAAATCAATATTTCTACCATACATGATATTCCTAGTGGAGGATAGTTCAGTTAACTTGGCCTGTTGTGTGGGAAATGAGAACAAATGCGAATCAATGGATGCCTTGGTACGTGCCTCCTGAGACACAATGATCTATGTATAAGGAGATGAGAGATAACATGTATGTGCCTTGGTACCTAAACCAAATATTAGGTACAGTAATTGGTTTCGTAGCAGCGTGAATGTATTTGAGTTTTACATTTTTTTTTAAATATATGGTATCATGTAAAACAAAAGTAAAACATTATGTAAATAATTTTTAAAACATTGTTTAAACTTGTGTCCAAATCAGCAAGACTCACATCTCAGGATAGTGATTTTCTATTAAATGTAGCATAATAGAAGTGTTTAACCGTTTTTAAAAAACTAAATTTTAGTCTTTAAAAAATAAAATTTAGATATAAAACATACTTATAAGGATGCTAATTTACTAAATTTGAAACCTGTCTTAATGTATTTATACAAAGCCTTTGGGTCACAACGAAATTAGACATAAAATAAAAATGATGAATTATAGTTTGTGTGCTTAATTGCTTATAATTGATCCAAAGGAAAATTGGGTATATGTAACTAAAAGTTACATTAGCAACAGTTGAGTATATGTCATGTGCTTGCTATTGCTTGCTTAGGTTCTTTGTGTACCAAGAGAATACACACAACAAAATTAATTATTAAGTTTCATTTATTTATTTGGAGATATCAATTCAACCCCATTCTGTAGCAAATAGACCCTAACCTGTTATGCATGAAAAATTAGAAACTTTAGCCTTTGGTGTGACACCATTACTCAAAGGTGCTACATTTAATATGACATCATAACTCAAAGATGCTGCATTTAATGCGACACCCTATCATCACTAGAAATATATGGTGTCACTTCCGAATGGGTCACCATTTATCTACTTTGGTGTCACTTCCAAATACGTCACCAATTGGTACCCTCTATGGTGTTAGTGGAGAAGGTGACGCTATGTTGTAGTGACACCCTATGTATATGGTGACTCGTTATAAATGTCACCATATATCTTTTTCCTTGTAGTGCCCTTAAATCCAAAAGTTTTGCAAGAACTGGATTTAGCAACATAAGCTTGTTCATTAGGCCTAGACCACAAGTCACTCAAGTTCCAATTCAAGATGGCTAACTATATCATTAAAATTCTTAACACACTCATTATGTGTCATGTGTACCATCACATATTCTCAACTCTTTGTTAAAAGATCTAATGACCACCTCAAATTGTTGCTCATTAGTGAGGACATGCCCAAATGTTTTAAGCTCTCTTATCATTCTTTTCATCTCTCTGAGATGTTGTTTCATTGTATGGTTCGGTCGCATCTTGTAGTTTCCAAATTTCATTACAAGTTTTCTCAACTTTGTAGCTAAAATTCCACCATACTTCTCATTTAGAGCTTTCCACATCTCATGAACAGTTTGGTATACCTCATAATCTATTAACAAATCATCTTGCATACAACTCAATAACATAATACGAGCTAAAGAATTTTCTTTCTTTTTTCCATGCCACATAAACCTCTTGATCCCTTCTATGTTGAGTAGAGTTATCTTGTTTAGGTTCTTCCATGACATGATTCAATCTATCAAGAACCTCTTAGTTTTCAAGGATATATTGAACTTTGCGATACCAAATCTCATAATTATCATCATTCAATTTCTTACCCTTGTTTAATTCTACTATGATGTTCCTAGGTGCAATTAACATATTCAACTACATAAAGATATTATACAATCTTAGTGATCGATACTTTTATGGATATAGATACTCATACTTGCTCTAATTATCTTCTAATATGTAGTAACCTTAAATTTCAATAGAAATGAAAGTTCACTATGTTCCCAATCAACTCCTATATACAATTTTAATTATTACAAATTAGAGATAATCTATGCAAGTATTTCTAATTTTTAGCTAAGAAATTACTTAAATTTCATTTTAACCTAAAGCTTTCTACTCCATGAAATAATATTGTACAACTATCATGTGTTAACAATATATATTTATAAAAAAATTAAAGACATGTAAATAAAAGACATACTAATTCATAAAAAAGAAAAATATACATGTCATGTCTTACATATCAAGTATTTACATTTTATATACAAAGATTGAAAAAAAAAAAAACTAATATTCTCCTTTAAAGCTAAAAGAAACAATATTTGGATTATACATAGTATCTTCTGTAACTTTATACTTTGTTTTCAATAACTATAATCCTCCTACATTTTTATACTTGATTGGATTAAAAAAAAAACTCGCACTTCGCAAGTTAGGAGATATAGAAAGCATTATTGTTCATTTAATGACATTCTTTTCAAAGCATATTTGCTAATATTCCTTAAAAAGGTCTACTAAGTCATCGAAAAACTTATTTGTCAAATCCTGAGGCCCTTATTAAATGAATTCCCATATATGTTGTAAAATTTTAACCTCAGGTTCTATTAATGACATTTGTAAAAAACATTTCTTATAGTTTGGTTGAAAAAAATATTTCACTTCTAGTCTCTTGATCATATTAACGATATGATCCACATGTTCATCTATAGAATGACTAGGGTTCCTCTTGTAGTTGATAAGCATATCTAAATCTGGCCAAGGTCCTTTAGCCCTTAGTACTTTCCTAGTTGTCTTCATTTGTACTATTTCAAACCTAACCATTTTTTTTAATTAATTTAATTTTAATGAGTAACATATACTCATACTTTAATTAAATATTTAAACAAATAAAAAAATTTATTTGGAAGGACCCAATTATTGTTATTATTTAAAAAACTAGACATTTGTCTATTAGTGCCTAACTAATTATGTTTTGAATAAATCAACATGCATAATTTGACAACCTAAATAATTTATATTAGACACTAAGTATTAGTCATAGTCAAAGTAAAAAAATAATAATAATAAAAAATAAAAAATATAAAATAAAAAATAAAACTAACATTCTTACATTATGGCTTTACTTTCTTTTTAAGTATCCTCTAAACGATATAATACTAATAAAAAGTATTTATATCACATCAAGTACTAGTAGTCTAGTAGTAATAAGGGACCCTATCGGAAGAGGCTCAGTTTTGATTTTGCACTATCCTTTCATCTATACATATATATGTATATATATTATTTATTGCAAGGAAGAGTTTGCAATCCCTGTCCTAAGGGAAAGCCTACATGGTAGGGTGGACTTTCCACCATTTTTTTGTTTTTGGTTTTTTTTTTTTTTTTTTCACTTCAAGCGGATCTCGTCTTTCTCGTTTTATTTAGTTATTTACATTTTTTAACTCTAATTTTTTAGGAATATTGTCATCCATATTTATTTCTTTTTTTGTTTATTGTTTTTCTTGGAAACATATCCGTATTTATCCTTTTTTTGTTTCTTTATTTATTCATTTTAAGGATCCCGCTTTTCCATAAATACATCTAGAAACTTATTGATTCACATATTTATCATTTTTTGTTTTATTTATTTGTCTATTTTTCTATGAACTATGTCCTTTTTTTTTTTTTTGGAATTCAAGAACAAATTTTATTTTTATTTTTATTTTTTGGAACCAGTTAGAAATTTTTTTTTATTTTTTTATTTTTTCCAAAAATTCCATTTTTCTTCTTAAACAAAGAAAACAAACAAAAAAAGGTCAAAAAACAACCTAAATAAGGCTCTAATACCAATGATAGAAATAAGGCTTCAAATTACCCTCTGAAATGCACAAAATCTAGATTGGTTATTTCATTGATGAATTCTCTACCCCAAGTGGTGAATGGAACTACAAAGAAAAAAAATGAAAATCACTCTATTTCCATAATAGAAATGCCTTAATCTTCTTTCACTTAGAAAAAAAAGAAAGAAATTCAAGAAAAAAGACTTTCTTACAAAAGCGTGTTCTTTCATGCTTTTCATAGAGAGAGAGAGAGAGAGAGAGAGAGAAAGAATGAGTAAGATAGAGAGATTTTTTTTCCCCTGATTATATAGTGCCAATTTGTCAGTAGTTTTTACTCCTAGAAACTATTCTTTCCCATTTCGTATTTTATTAGATCGGGTCAAGTCAACCCACTTGGTCACCTAAAACCAAGTCCAACACAAACCCCATCGAAAAGAATGGGATGCTAAATTTAATGTTCTATGCATTACCATTTTCTTCTTTGAAATGATCTCTGAGTGTTTAATTAGGTTGACAATTGTGGACAAAAAATTGAAGTGTCTTCTAACTCTATCTTTTGAATCCTTTCTCTGACTACTTGCTTAATAAAGATTAAGATGTTGAAGAAACCAAGATATGTAGTTGAGGTTGTAGATGAATGAAATTGAATGGACCAAGTTTTTAAAATTAGTCTTTTTTTGAACTTTTTTTTTTTTTTTTTTAAAAGTCAAGGAGGGAAGGGCAATAGTTTTTTAACTAACTGTTTATGTGCCTTATCGATTCAGATTTAAGTAAAATCGATCTATTTTGTTGGACCTTTTTATAGTAATTGGATCAATGTTTCCCCTTCATATTTAACCAAAATGCTTCCAGTTTAGGAAATGGAGACTTATAGTTGGAGAGTGTCCAGTTTTTGAGAAAATACTCTTTCATAATGATTTTAAAATCGTTTTTCAATTGGATTTTCTTTATAAAAAAAAAAAGTTGGTTCATATCATTCATTCATCTCTCAATTTTCCCATTTGTTTGGGTTTAGGTAAAAAATTCATTTCTTCTTGATTGAACTTAAATAAAAGGCTGAGATTAAGTTTAGCATGCACTTCAAGTATGTTTCGAAAGATGAAGTCATGTAGTTGAAGTGAGAGGGTGTTGGTCAAGTAGCTTATGAAGGATTAGTGGACTTGAACTAGGTAAATCTTTGTACACATTGGTTGTGCTTTATAGTGGAAGGTTTTGATCATTAATAGACCCATGGCTTTTTATCCCTTACAAGGTTTTCCACATAAAAATTTTGTGTGATTGTCTCTCTTATTCTACATTTATTCATTTCTAATTATTGATCTCATTTGTTACTTAGTAATATATGTTGGATGGGTGAAAAATGAATTGATATAAGTTTGATTATTCATTGGAAATCTTAAATAATTTCTTGCTCAATTTGATAATGATATCAAGTAGTAATTGGAAATGTGTCAATTGAAGTTAAAATTACTTTTATGGATTTAGGTTAGAGAATGTTGAATCATTTTCATGTGAATTGCACTTATAAATTGTTGGGAGAGTGTTGTTGCATTCACACTTGCATGTGATTTTTATTCTTTGTTGAAAAGTTGTTGAAAGAAAATAATAAAATTTGTGAGAAATTGTAAGGAAAGACAATATGCATTGAGGGACCTTCTGAATTTGTTTAAAAACACCTAATCCACCCCCCTCTTTCTAGGTGTAGTCCATCATTGAGATTCATTTTCATTTGGTATCAGAGCATGTTTTTACTACAAAAATCATTTGTGGTCCTTGAATCTCAATCATGCAACCTCATCAAAAGGGAGCTTCCATTGACAGACCACCATTCTTAACCTGTGAAAATTATTCTTACTAGAAATGGGAATGCAATATTTTCTCAAAGTACAAAATGAAAGAGTTTGGAACACCATTGAATTTGGTTGGTGTCCACTCAAGGTGTTTGAAATAGAAGGTAGACAAAAAAATGTTATCAAGACTAATTTGAAATGGTGGATAGAGGTGAAAATGAAGCTAGCGAGAATAATGTCAAACTCTGTATTCCAATTTCAATGCCATTAGCATGGATGAATTTTGTAAAATTGTTACATGTATTTTGGTTAGGGAGGCTTAGGACATCTTCCAGGTGACTCATGAAGAAACCAATGATGCCAAAGTCTCCTTTCTTTGTGTTGTGTAGTTGAGTCTTGAATTAGGTTATTTTGGCTCTTCCTTAGGTACCAAAATACAATTCCAATGTCTTCCAAAACTGGGTCGAAGTGTCACAACTTACCATATGAGTGAGAAGAGCATCAGATATAGATGCAAGAATCCAAGACATGATGAGTTGATCTTGTTATTCCCAATCTTGGAACTTAGGATTTATGTGAGAAGAAGAAAGAAGAAAGATTGACGAGAACCTTTTTGCATTATTTGAAAGGTTAGTGACCTATGGAGGATGCATGTCTTTAAGTAGGTAAGCTTCCAAAGCTTGTAACTAACTTGAGAGGTTAGTTTCAACAGAAAGGAAACAAACCACGCTTATGCATTACATGTGAGTAGTTGTAATTGACTAAAACTGATTCTCTCTAACAATCCAATATGAAGGGTATGGTCTCTTATTTTTCTATATATGTTGGATTTACAGTTATGCATGTGGATTTAGTTATATATATATATATATATATATATATATATATATTCAAACTTATGTTGAATTTTTCGGAGAAAGATAATTTATTTTTATTTTTGAGTTTAGGGTGTATTTCACCATATTTTCTAATGTTTGTTTTTAAAACTATTTTTGAAGTTAAAAGAAAAAAAACGCAGTGTTTTAGTATTTTGTAAAAATAAGAATATTTAACAAGTTATTTTTTTAAAAAAAGTTTTTAAAAATAAATATAATACCAATTAAATTTAATTCATGTGTTGTTAAAAATGAAAATAGATTTATAATTATAAATAAATTTAAAATTAAATAGGTTTTAGTAAAACATGAAATAATAAAATCAGAAATTTTATTTGTAATAAAAAATATTATTTTAGTGCATGTTAATTAGAAATATATGGATATTAACATATTTGTTAAAGTATAATTAATTTTTTTTTTTGGTTAAAAATGAATAATAATGATTTTAAAATACTAATTATTAACAATATTTTATTTTAAAATGAATAACAAATAAGTTTAAATTTTTTAATATGTAAATGAACAATTTTTTTATTACATGTATATATTTAGTACTCAATTATAAACATAGTATTATGGAATGTTTTGCTTTAATATGCAATTAATTGAGCCATTTTTTGGAATTCTAAATTGTACTTAAAAATTAAAAGATTCATTAAGAAATTTGAAATATTAATCATGTTTCACTTAATTTAGAATCTATTTATCTAGTGAAAAATTCATTTAAAAAAAACATATAGTTGCGTGCATAAGAGAAACAATAAAGTCATTACTCATAATATATCAATTTTGATATGATATTTTTTGTGGTGATTAAATCTATTTTTTTAGTTATAAATTATTTTTAAAAATTGTTATTGCTTAATTTGAAGTTCATTTCTTATTTATCAAGAGAATTTATAAAAATATAATTATATGTAAAAAAAAATAACAAAGTTATTGTGAACCAACTTTTATTCGTAAATTTTTCATATTAATAGATTCATTATTTGAGTTTTAAATTATTTTAAAAAATTACTAAACTTGTTAATGAATTCAACACATTAAGTTTTATTTAATTTGAAGTTTATTTGCCTAGTGATTTTTTTTTTAAATGATTGTCCATAGAAGAGAAACAATATAGTCATTCTAGACAAATTTTTATCCATAAATTTCTAGTAGTAATTGGATCACTATTTGATTTTTAAATTATTTTTAAAAATTATTAAACTCATTAATGAATCCAGTCTTGTATAATTTGGGGTTTATTTGCCTAGTGAAAAAAATTGCAAAAATATGATATATTTAATGAAAAAACTAACAAAATCATTTAAAATAAATTTTAATATATGACTTTCTAATTATAGTGGAAGCATCCTCAAATCAAGAAAATCCCTCAAATCAAGCAACAAAAATGACTGCAGACATTTAGCCTTCATTCAAGGATGTAATAGCCCTTATTTTCCTTGTAACCGATATCCTTAATTCTAGGAAACTTACTTAGAATAATCCTTGTTTACGTGTATTTATTTTTCTCATACAATCTCTTGTTATGGTGTAATATTTTTCAAACAGAGTAGTAATACATTATTGAGAAATTCTCAAACTTCATCATGGTATCAGAGTAGCCTTCCTCTCACGAGAACTCGATCCTCAACTCTGAAAACACCCACCACCAGTTTCCACTCCACCATCCCCAATCGATATTTCTCTCATTGCTCTCAACATCTTTGCTCAAATAAATGAAAAACTCACACCATCAACCTTCCCTCAATGGCGTGCCCAGTTTGAAGCCCTCCTAATTGGCTACAATCTACTTGATTATGTCACAGGTGACAATCCTCCTCCTCGTCCGAGTGATTCCTCCACTACCAATCCACAGAAAACCCACTGGATAAGACAAGATAAACTTATCCTTAGTGCCATTTTGGCATCCACCACCTCCACAATCACCCCATTCATTTTCGCTACACAAACATCACAATAGGCATGGCAAAAATTGCATACCATGTATGCGAGCAAATCTCATACTCGGGCCATGCAATTGAAGGAGGAACTCACAATGATTAAGAAAGGAAATCAGACAGTTCAAGAATACCTGCAGACTATCAAGGCTCTTGCTGACGAAATCTCCCTCATCGATCATCCCATTGCAGATGATGTTCTCACCTTGTACATTCTCAATGGACTAGGCAGTGATTTTCGAGAAAACGACACCTATACGAGCAAGGGAAAAACCACTTGCGTTTGAAGAATTGCATGATCTGCTCGTAGGCCATGATGCCTACCTCCGATGCCTTGAAACCACCACACAACAACTGGTTGCGTCGACCAACTACTCCAATCGGGGCCAACTGCTCCAATCGGCGTCTTGCTTCTTCATCCAGTGGCCAACACTCTAAAGGTAACATAAAAAATGGGTATAGCCGAAATGGGGGTTCCTCACGCCAAGATTCCAATCAGGGCTATTATTGCCCATTTGGAGGCTTAAATAATTCCAAGAAATCCAATGGGCAACGCAAATACACTCCAAAGTGCCAAATTTGTGATGAATTAGGCCACATTGCAAAACATTGTCCATGTCTGCGCTTTGCTGAGCCCACTGCCAATTATGTTGCCACTTCATCTGCAACAAACCCAAAATGGCTTATTGATTCTAGAGCTTCACACAACATTACTTGTAATTTAGCTAATTTATCTATTCACTCTAAGTACGACGACATTGATGAAGTTGTCATAGGTGACGGTTCAGGTTTGCATGTCTCGCATGTTGGCTCATTGGTTCTCAAATTACCCACACACACTTTTCATTTAAATGATACTCTTTGTGTTCCTAATATTTGAAAAAAATCTCATTTCTGTCCATCACTTCACCTCACAAAACAATGTTTTTGTTGAATTTCATCCCTTGTTTTTCCTTGTTAAGGACAAGATCACGGGGGCGGTTCTACTCAAAGGTGCGTGTGAAAATGGTGTTTACACTCTCCCGGATTTATTGGTGCAAGCTTCTCCAAAAATGGTTGCCAATGTGCATGAGCGAACCTCAATCAATGGGTGGCACAAGCGTCTTGGACATCCCTCTAAAAAAAATAGTTCATCACCTTGTTAAGAATTTTTCTCTTCCAATAATACAAGAAGAACATAGTTCTCATCTTTATACCTCTTATTCTATTACTAAAGACCACAAACAACCATTTCGGACCAATAGCCTTCAAAGCTATGCACCTCTTGATTTAATTTATACGGATGTTTAGGGTCCCTCAAATACAATTGGTATTGATGGATCACGGTATTATTTGATTTTGGTTGAACATTTTACAAAGTATATTTGGTTTTAGCCAATGGAAACCAAATCTCAAGTAAGCATGATATTTCCTCAATTTAAACATCTCGTTGAAAATCAATTCCAATCAAAAATCAAATGTATCTACTTGGATAATGGTGGTGAATTTGTTGCCTTAAAAAAATATTTTTCTATACATGACATAAGTCATTACACCACAGTTCCTCACACACCACAACAAAATGGTGTATCCGAGCGTCGTCATCGTCATTTGGTAGAAACAGGTCTTACCCTTTTACATGATGCTTCTTTACCTCTCTCATATTGGCCTCATGCCTTTTCAACGGCTACTTACCTCATCAACAGACAGCCAACCCCTCTCCTACATAACAAATCCCTTTTTGAAGCATTATTTCATCAGCCCCCCAACTATCTTAAACTAAAAAAATTCGGGTGTCTATGTTTTCCTCTCACCAAGCCCTATAACACACATAAGTTGCAGCCTAAGGCAACACCATGTTTGTTTGTGGGCTATTCTCCAACCTAGAATGCGTATAAATGTCTTAATCCACAAGCCAATAAACTATATTTATCTAGGCACGTTCTGTTTGACGAAAGTCAAACCCATCATCTCCTCCATTCAGTCAAAACACAGGTACCAGCCATGTCCATTTCGCCTGCACCACCTGTGTCGCTCACACTTTTGCCGCAACCACCCCAGTGCCAACGAGAGGTAACGCCATTTTTGTCTCATCTCTAGGTAATTGCCTCGACTCCTATTCTTCTCCTTTTCGAGATATGCAATCCCTAAATTCATGCCCTAATTCCTCTCAATCACATGACCACTTTCACTCTAACTCAAATTCACACACCAATCCACTTTCAAAACCCATGGCTGTCCATGATGACCATCACAGTGACCCTCCACTGCCTCCTTCTCACCGCGTCCACACCATGACCACTCGGTCAATGAATAACATTCATAAGCCCAAACAGTTCAACTCCGTGACCAAACACCCACTCCCATCAACCATTGAACCAACATGTGTGGGCCAAGCACTTCATGAACCTCACTAGAGACATCATATGTGAGATGAACTTATTGCTCTCATGCGTCATGGCACTTGGGATCTTGTTTCCCCGTCCAAAAATTGTAATCTTGTTGGGTGCAAATGGGTATTCCGTGTGAAATGAAATTCAGATGGTTCAGTTGACCGATTCAAAGCGAGGCTTGTCGCTAAAGGATTTAATCAACGAAAAGGGTTAGATTACAAAGAAACCTTCAGCCCAGTTGTAAAACCTAGAACCATTAGGACTGTCTTGACAGTGCATGGTTGTAATGCAGGGTGGTCATTAAGACAGTTAGATATTAACAACGCTTTTTTGCATGGTGACTTGACTGAGACTATGTATATGACACAACCACCAGGATTCAAAGATTTCAACAAGCCAAATCATGTGTGCATGTTAAGTAAAGCTATCTATGGCCTTAAACAAGCCCCAAGAGCTTGGTATTCAGCTCTTAAACTGACAATTATGGGTCTTGGTTTTCAAAATTCCAAAGCTGACGCATCTCTTTTTATCTATTGTCAGAAATCTATCATATGCTATTTATTAGTATATGTGGATGATTTGGTTATCACTGGCAATAATCTGTGCTTTGTGTCTTAGATTGTTGCACAACTTGGTAATTGGTTTTCCTTAAAGGACATGGGACAACTCAACTTTTTCTTGGGAATGAAGGTTATTTCTATGAAATCTAGGCTTTTTTTTTTTATCTCAACATAAATATATTCAAGACCTATTGTCCAAAACCAATATGATTGGTGCTAAAGATGTCTCAACCCCATTGTCCACCACCACATCCCTCAAATTGGTTGATGGTACTTCATCTACCAACAGTACAAAGTTCGAAGTGTCATTGGTGTCCTTCAATACCTGTCCCTCACTAGACCGAATATCTCATTCTCTGTAAATAAACTTTCTCAGTTTATGCATAAGCCTATGGTGACACATTGGATAGCTGCAAAGCGACTTCTTCGCTATTTAAAGCACACTATATTTCATGGACTTCACATAAAAAAAAAAAAAATCCAGCTTTGAACTCATTACATATTCTGATGCGGATTGGGCGGGCAACTATGATGATCGGACCTCCACCTTCGCATATATCTCATTTCTTGGTGTCAATCCTATCTCTTGGAGTTCAAAGAAGCAAAGGGCAGTGGCACGTTCATCCACTAAAGCAGAATATAGAGCCCTTGCCAATGCAGCCTCCGAGACATCATGGCTTTTCTCATTATTCAAGGAATTAGGTCTGCCTTTATCTAGACAACCCAAGCTGCTTTGTGATAATTTGGGTGCAACTCACCTCAATTTTAATCCAGTCTAGCACTCTCGAATGAAACACATTTAGATTGACCTTCATTTTGTCCGAGATATGGTTCAAAGTGGCATTCTAAATGTTCATCATGTTAACACCTAGGACCAGCTGGCTGATCTTCTCACAAAAGGCTTCTCACGCCAAATGACATAAATTTTAAGGGACAAGATTGGCTTAGCTAATGGCAGCTCCATCTTGCGGGGGCATATAACGGAAGCATCCTCAAATCAAGGAAACCCCTCAAATCAAGCAACAAAAATGACTGCAGATTTTTAGCCTTCATTCAAGGATGTAACAACCCTTATTTTCCTTGTAACTGATAACCTTAATTCTAGGAAACTTACTTAGAATAGCCCTTGTTAACATGTATTTATTTTTTCTCATACAATCTCTTGTTATGGTGTAATATTTTTCAAACAGAGTAGTCATACATTATTGAGAAATTCTCAAACTTCATCACTAATGTTATTGAATTTTATGACTTTCTAATACCAATTTAATTTGTTTTTGAGTTTTAAATTATTTTTTAAAATTAATCAATTTTTAGTATCAAGTATAGTGTGATTAGGAATTTATTTGTTTAATAAAGAATTTTTTAAAAATGTGTGATTTAATAAAATGTTGTGAAAATTTTAGGTGTGGTATATATATATATATATAAGTCATAATAATAATAATAATAATAATAATAATTTCAATATAAAATACAAAAAAAATTTAAGATTTGTTTTAAATTAACAATGATTTTTAAAAACCATTTAAAAAAAAAAATAGAGGTATTAAAATTCTTTGCTATTTCAATTTTTAAAGTAATTAAACACATAATTTTTATATAAGAATTATTATATTTTATATACAATTTACCATTATTTTCTATTTTTTAAAACTAAAAAAATACAAAAATTATATTCAAACACGTTCTAATTAATTACTTGAATTTGCATTATATTTATGTTGAAAAACAGGAAACACTAAGCAAACCACGGTTTACACTATGGGTTGTATGTCCTTTTTATTTTTTTGCCTTTTGTTTTTTTGAAGATTATACTAAAATATCTCAATACCAAGGATGACTTCTTTAATCAAACAACTGATTATTAGATACAAGGACTGATGGATGATTCTTGCTGGTCGAATGGTTTTTTGTCCATTATATTGACAAATTTACCCCTTTTGCTTCCTTTCCCTTCACGATGGGTATATACCATTGCTCACAGTGGAATAAAGTGAAGACAACTTAATCCTTGTCTACAGGCAAGTAGATCAAGGCTGGACCTACCTTATTTTGTCTGAACTGAAAGTTCTCATACACTTGGTTCTATTTTAGGTCTCATTCCCTCTACAGTTTCTTCACAGAAATTACACTCATGATTGATTGGAGTACACCCTTTTTTCTTTTGCGAGGTTTAGATAAATATCACCATCAATATCTTAGGCCGGGTTGGAATCTACAGCTTATGTTTTGATCAAATCGACATGAGAAATCTGTATAGATGCAGGGAGCTAACGACACTAGATTTTGGAACAATTCAAAGAAGTATTAATGAGAAATTTGGAACTTCTTCCCCTAGCTTCCCCTTCTAGTGATCTCCAGTTCTTATCAGCTTCCAAACCAAGGAGCATGCAGGGTTTCACCAAGGAATGCCTGGTTTTTTCCCTGCAGATGAAATCTAGCCATGCTTTTCTAAATCATTCTCTACTGAAAATAACATGCTAATGTTTTTTCTTTATTCTGATATTTAGTACTGTAAGCAATTCCTTTTAGGAATTTGGATATTTGAGGATGACAATTTAAACAAATTACAGAAAGAAAGCAAAAAAAAAAAAGAAAAGAAAAATATGGAAATCCTGGAAACTAGACACAGGGAGTCCTTTATAATCGATACTTATTCTAGTACTTTATAAATTCCAATGGGAATGAACCAAACAAAGGTCCAGGAAAAATGGAAAAGAAAATTTCTTAGCAAGTTTCTATTCAATTGTTAAGATTAGAGTGACTTGCTCCTGTCACTTCATTCCATGATTGAGTGATTCTAAGGTGCGTCTTCCTCAGTACCTTTGCTACCAGCCTACCAGCCTACGTGAACGATGATAAGAATATGAATTAACCATGATATATTATAACATGTAAAAGGAAAATGAAGCAAACCACAAAGTAAGTTGTTTGGTAGCAGTACGGAGTTACTTTGCTGGCAGTAGCTTTTTGGTAGAATGACAAAGTCTACATAGCTTAGCATGAGAAGAAGAGGGTGAAACAGAGCCTCGGATGCTTGCCAGTTATGGCCAGTTAAACCTTAATGCCTTGCTGCAGCTGCCGGCAAGTCATCCTTGGCTCAATTCCACACTTTTATTCTTCATGCAAAGCTCTTAAGACAGAAGAACACAGCATGAAGCACCTCAACTTTTGAATTTTCCACTCATACAAAATGTTAGGGAGCTACTAATTTCATGACATATACACGTGTATCTAACTTCTCTAATCTGCGTGTTTTGCTTCACAGCATGGTTGACATTTATAAATAGAGAAATTGAGGCATGTAATGCTGTTATCCTAGTTATTCCCTGTTTGACCAAACTATCAAAAAGGCAACTGTTTGCTATGCCACTTATGGGGAATCGGCCATATTCTCATACATCCATACCCTCTTATACAAGAGATAAGGATCCCTTGGTATATAGCATAAAGGGGGCATTGGCAGCTGATTGGAGTGCTAGACTTGTGCAAGGGAATCAAATTAATCTTTTACCTATCACAAAGAGGGAGAAAAAGAGAATGACCATGCTTGGAATTTGATCTGCATGTCAATGTGGGTTAGTTGTTAAAATTTTAGAGATTGACTCATAATAGGAACTGGCCACATGCAAGTTGAAGCATAAAATGATGGGAAGAGGTGAGCCTAGTGTTCTTTTCTGCATCTTTATTACATGGTATTCTCTCTGTATATTCTCTATGTCAATTTGGCCCAGTTGATTAATCTTCCTTGAAATAGCAACTATGAGCTTGTAAATTAAGACTCTAGAAGAGAACAGTTGGTTG